>NC_045957.1:9567420-9909920 GCF_010909765.2 Amblyraja radiata
CACCCTCTGACTAAAGAAATTTCTTCTCGTCTCCTTCCTAAAAGAATGTCCTTTGATTCTGAGGCTACGATTTCCAGTCGTAGACTCTCCCACTAGTGGAAACATCCTCTCCCCATCCACTCCATCCAAGCCTTTCACTATTCTGTATGTTTCAATGAGGTCCCGATAACCTCAGACAACCGTACTAATCAAGAATCTATCTATCGCTGCCTTATGATCTCCGCCTTATAGATTACCGAGGCGGAATAAGGGGCGCTGCTCCTCTGGTTGCGTCTGTCCTCACCCTGGCTGCTGAAGAGGCGGGTCAGTGTGGGAATGGGGAAGGGAATTAAAATGGCCAGCGACTGGGAGGTCCAAGTGGCCACGTCGGGCCAAGTGCAGGGGCTCAGAAAAGTGGTCGCCTAATCTGCACCGATGTGGAGCATCAAGTACAAATACTATTCTTCTCAATTCATTTTAAAACCACAGTGTTTGATGGCCCAAGTGACTTTTCCTATTGCGTACCCATCGCAAATCATTCTTCTCATGTCTTCTTTGTCATGACTAATTCTGATAACATTTGCCAATTGTCAATGCGCTCCCTTTCAGGGTTCGGTACCACAGAGGAAACTCCTTGCCCGGCTGGTAATAAGTGCACAGGTCAATCTCGCTTCAGAAATGTGCTGCCTTTAACCAATGATATGGCAGAATTCAACAGAAGTGTACGCAAGCAGGCCATTAGTGCAGGCCTGAATTCTTCTTCACGGGCTGTTGATGGTGTAATGCAGGCTGCTGTCTGTGGGGTGAGTGAAAACACTTCAATGTCTAAATAAGGAGGACCCGGCATGGGGGGACCGCCGTGAGGGAGGGGGAAGGGGGAGAGAACAAAGGTGGAGCTGTCATTGGATACTTTGTAACTTCGTCTGCACCCTTTATGTGGTGACTCTTTGCATACCTTGGGTATACAAAACAAAGAATATCGATGTGACCTGTCACGTGTGACAACAAAGTATTTATTCATATCAGGGCAATTATTTGTAACTTTCTGCCTGCATGTAGATGACTCTTGTGTCTTACAAATTGTGTTTGGAGCATCTTGGGAAACACAAGTGGCTTTAAATCATTGACTGAGAACCTGACTTGCTGCTCCTGAGTTGCACTACCTCATAGAGTAAAGCAGTGGGCTGTGGAGATTCCCTTAATGATCTCCTGGTGGCTCAGCACTTCAACTCCCCATCCCATTCCGAATCCGACCTTTCTGTCCTGGGCCTCTTCCATGGCCAGAGTGAGTCCCACCGCAAATTGGAGGAACTGCACCTCATATTTCGCTTGGGTAGTTTACACCCGAGCGGTATGAACATTGACTTCCAATTTCAGGTAGTCCTTGCTTTCTCCCTCCTTCCCCTCCTCTTCCCAGCTCTCCCACAGCCCACTGTCTCCCCCTCTTCCTTTCTTTTTCCCGCCCCCATCCCTCCCGACATCAGTCTAAAGAAGGGCCTCGACCTGAAACGTCACCTATTCCTTCGCTCCATAGATGCTGCCTCACCCGCTGAGTTTCTCCAGCTTTTTTGTCTACCTTCACTAGAGTTAACATTCAGCTGAATTAAACGTGCAATGGAAGACAGATTGATATGAGGGAAAGGCAAATTAAGGAGATGTTCAATTCATAATCTGCATTACTCGCATGACAGGCTTTCCACATGAGGAGAGACTTAGTAGGCTCGAGCTCTATTCTTGAGAACTTGGGGGAATATGAAAGGACTTCATTGAGATGTACAAAGTTCTTTGGAGGCTTTATAAGGCAGATACGGTGAGGATGTCTTCCCTGACTGAAGAGTCCAGAACGTGGATGCACAGTCTCAAAATAAGTGCTGTATCACCGGGAGTGAAAGGAGAAGAAGATCTCTTCAAAGATAGAATATCTGGCAGCATCTCTGGAGAGAAGGAATAGGTGATGTTTCGGGACGAGCCCTTCTTCAGACTGAAAGTCACGGGAAAGGGAAAGATTTCTTCACTCAGAGGGTGGTGACGCTTTGGAATTCTCTAGTCCAGAGGGTTTAGTTTAGTTTAGAGATACAGCACGGAAACAGGCCCTTCGGCCCACCGGGTCCGTGCCGACCTGTGATCTCCACACATTAACACTATCCTACACACTCCAGGGACATTTTTTACATTTACCAAACCAATTAACGTCTTTGGAGTGAGGGAGGAAACCGAAGATCTCTGAGAAAACTCACGCAGGTCACGGGAGAACATACAAACTCTGCACAGACAGCACCCGTAGTTGGGATCGAACCCAGGTCTCTGGCGCTGCATTCGCTGTAAGGCAGCAACTCTACCGCTGTGCCACGGTGGCCACCCTTGTGGAGACTCAGTCATTGATTGAATTAAAAGCAAGGATTCATAGATTCAAGGAGATTCAAGGAATGAAGAAGAATGTGGCGTTGAAAGTCAGGAAACGATGTTGAGCTAGAAAATCAGCTGTGATCTTGTTTGGATGGTGGATCTGGGGCCAAAGGGGCTAAATAGTTTCTGCCTGCTCAAGTTTCCAGTTCTGTTCTGCTCTCATATACAGAGATAGACACAACATGCTGGAGCAAATCAGCGGGACTGGTAGCATCTCTGGAGAGAAAGAATGGGTGACGTTTCAGGTCAAGACACTTCTTCAGACCTTCCTACTCACACACAGAGAGTTTCCCAATGTGCAATAAACAAGCTGTGAGAAAAGTGGACATGGATTCAACATAGCTGCAACAATTGAATGTGGATGAAAGGGGCAATTCAAATGAATTCAATGCTGATGGAAGGCCATTGATTTATTTCTCTTTCTGCCGTGGCTCCTGGTCCACCATTGAGCATTTCCAGTATTTTCTGTCCCATGGAGTAATTCAGTTATCACTCTCTCACACAGAGAGGCTGGATTTGAGCTGTCGGCCCTTGATTTGCAGAGAGATCCAGTTCACTCCCTTATAGTTCTATCATCTCCACCCCTCCCTTCCTCTGGGACCCCTTCCTTGTAACCTGGCTCTTTGTCGAGCCTTTGAAAAACTTTCTTGACTGGGTGCCATTCTTTGTGAGATTGTGACCCGGAGAGGATTTGTAGACATTTTTATGGATGAAATTAATTATTTCCATATTCTGTCAGGGGGCTTTCAATTTCAAGCATTTGTTCTGCTAGAAAAATGTCCCATCTGTGCTCAATATTAATCCCGACAAATTGGCACCGCACCTCAGCCTCGGGACTTCCACGTGGGAGTTATTCCCTTTCGTTTTGTCAGCTGGGACGCTAAGTGAGTCTTGCAACTTGTGCAGGCGGAGAAACATCTTAAAAAGCCATCTCTCCAGCCCATTCCCACCTCCCATGTCTTCAGAACTTAAATGTAGAACTCAGGGCGTCATGGTGGCGCAGCGGTAGAGTTGCTGCCTTACAGTGCATGCAGCACCGGAGACCCTGGTTCGATCCTGACTACGGGTGCTGTCTGTATGGAGTTTGTACGTTCTCCCCGTGACTTGCGTGGGTTTTCTCCAAGATCTTCAGTTTCCTCCCACACTCCAAAGACGTACAAGTTTGTAGGTTAATTGGTTTGGTATAAATATAAAATTGTCCCAAGTGTGTGTGGGATAGTGTTAATGTGCTGGGATCGCTGGTCGGTGCAGACACGGTGGGCCGAAGGGCCTGTTTCCGTGCAGTATCTCTAAACTAAACTAAACTCAATCAATGGGCTGATTAGTGAGTTTGCAGATGTTTCCGCGCTGTATATCTAAACTAAACTAAACTAAACAATGTTGTATCATTTGGAATTAGTAATGGATATCATAAAATTCTTAGTTTATGTGAACTTCCATTCAGATTACTGTTGATGTTTAATTTCCCATTATTTTATGTAAATATAGATCTCCCTGTGACCCGCGTGGGTTTTCTCCCAGATCTTCAGTTTCCTCCCACACTCCAAAGATGTACAGTTTTGTAGGTTAATTGGCTTGGTATACAGTAAATGTAAAATTGTCCCTAGTGTGTGTGGGATAGTGTTAATGTGCAGGGATTGCTGGTCAGTGCGGACTCGGTGGGCCAAAGGGCCTGTTTCCGCGCTGCATCTCCAAACTAAACTAAAAGTCACGCACCAAATGTAAATTGGCACTTTTTTTCACGGAAACTGCAGAGAATCTGCTGTGACAGTTGAATTGCACACTGCCATTTCTACACATGGCTGTCCTGTCATTTGCTTGTGTCTGGAATAAAATCCCATGGCACTTGAGATAGTGCTGGTGACGAGTGATGGCAGCTGTCTGCAAGCTATCCCCGAAGCTTCTTGAGCTGAGGTGCCGGGCTCTGAGGTCAGTGAAATCATTACTTGACTAATGAATCATTGCCAGCATCTCTCACTCCCAGAATGCGGGGAGTAACCCATTGCTCTGCTTCAAGTGCAACCTTCTGGAAACACTGCCGTCATCCTGGCAGCAGTTTTTGCACAGCATACTTGCTTTTTAATTGCATTTCCTCCCAAAGTTTTCCCACACCTTCTCCTTAGCTTCAGCTGGAGTTCTGAAACAGTAAAAGGTGGGGCCAAAGCATGGCCTTCTGATCCCACATCTGCCTTGCTGTTTGTGGGAACTGGGCGTCCTAGTTGGAACAATTTGCAGTGAGTTTGGTCGACTGCCTTGGCTCTGAAAGGTGCTAATTATATTTCCTATCTATGGTGCATAGGATTGATCCCAGATTAAAGTGACGATAGACATAAAATGCTGGAGTAACTCAGCGGGACAGGCAGCATCTGCAGAGAGAAGGAATAGGTGAAGTTTAAGGTCGAGACCCTTCTTCAGACTAAGAGTTACTCCGACATTTTGTGTTTTTCTTTGGTGTAAACCAGCATCTGCAATTCCTTCCTCTACATTTCGTCCATGATTAAAGTGCGCGGATTTCTTAATTTGTTGATCTACATTGTTCCAGGTTGAGCAACACCTCAAATTTACGTTTTCACACTTATTTACAAACCCCTCCTTCATCCTGCCAACTGTGCTCTCTCTCCCCATCCCCGCACTCATTCCATACCCCTAACACTGCTCTCTCTCCCCATCCCCGCACTCGCAACAAGGGCAGAGCCCCCCTAGTCCTCACCTTTCACCCCACCAGCCGTCACATACAACAAGTAATCCTCCGTCAGTTTCGCCACCTCCAACGTGACCCCACCACTCGCCACATCTTGCCATCTCCCCCCATGTCTGCCTTCTGCAAAGACCGCTCCCTCCGCAACTCCCTTGTCAATTCTTCCCTTCCCTCCCGTACCACCCCCTCCCCGGGCACTTTCCGTTGCAACCGCAAGAGATGCAACACCTGTCCCTTTACCTCCACCCTCGACTCCATTCAAGGACCCAAGCAATCGTTCCAGGAGCGACAGAGGTTCACCTGCATCTCCTCCAACCTCATCTATTGCATCCGCTGCTCTAGATGTCAGCTGATCTACATCGGTGAGACTAAGCGGAGGCTGGGCGATCGTTTCGCCAAACACCTCCGCTCGGTCCGCAATAACCAACCTGACCTCCCGGTGGCTCAGCACTTCAACTCCCCCTCCCATTCCCCATCCGACCTTGTCTGTCCTGGGTCTCCTCCATGGCCAGAGCGAGCAACACCGGAAATTGGAGGAACAGCACCTCATATTCCGCTTGGGGAGTCTGCATCCTGCGGGCATGAACATTGAATTCTCCCAATTTTGTTAGCCCTTCCTGTCTCCTCCCATCCCTCAGCCCTCGGGCTCCTCCTCCTCCTCCTCCTTTTCCCTTTCTTCTCCCCGCCACCCCCCATCAGTCTGAAGAAGGGTTTCGGCCCGAAACGTTGCCTATTTCCTTCGCTCCATAGATGCTGCTGCACCCGCTGAGTTTCTCCAGCATTTTTGACTACCTTCTTAAAAATTCTGTGTGATCTCTTCCAGTCCAATAACAATCTGAGACCATAGTTAGTCAGTTCATTGCCATCTTCTCAAGAGCAATTGGGTTTGGTCAATACATTGATGCTGCAGATGCTAGATTAGATTTGTTCTTGCAGAACTTCATAATCTAGATAATACCCAAGTATTTTTGCCTCTGTGGGATTTCAGAGCAGTACGGTAACTGGGTCTGTGCAGCTCTCCTTACGCACAAGTAAATAGAATGCGTGTGGAAAATGAATGGAAGTCAGAGTCCAGTTGATCAGTGGCGAAACAGGGAGAGAATAGGTCCCCTTAAAAATCAACAAGTCAATCGTCATCTAAAAAAGTGCTGGATTTTCTCAATGGGTCAGGCAGCACCTCTGGAGAAGATAGATAGGTGACGTTTTGGGCCGAAACCCGTTTTCGGACTGATTGTGGGGGGGGGGGGGGAGGGGAAAGGAAGCTGGGAGGGAGGAGAGGCAGGTCAAAGCACGACAGGTAACAGGTGAACAGGCAGGTATTAGGTAACAGGTGAGGGGAGGGTTGATATGCAGGTGGTTTGAACAAAGGCCAGAGATTAAAACAGAAGGCGTGAGAGAAGAGGATTGAAGAGTTGCGATTTGTGATGCCGGGGGAAGGAATGTGGGTGGAGGGGGAGAAATAGGTGTGGGTACTGTGGGGCATGGTAGGGAAGGCGCGGGGGGGGGGGGGGGGGGGGGGGGGGGGGGGGGGGGGTGTTATGAGGGAGAAAGGGGATGGAGTGCGGGATACTGTGTTGTAAGGGATACCTGAAAAAAAAGGTATCTATGTGCAGAGGCTCAGTTGATGGGCAAGAGATAAAATAACTATTTCTGGACTAGGTTTTTTTAAAAGAGGATTAATGAGGGCAGTGTGGTGCTGGACAGTAGCCTGGTCTGTCATTCACACAGTCGGGCTGTGAATCCATCTCTATACAGGTGAAGGAAGGAACTGCAGATGCTGGTTTACACTGGAATAACTCAGCAGGACAGTCCGCATCTCGGGAGAGGTATTAGGTAACAGGTGAGGGGAGGGTTGATATGCAGGGGAGGAATGGGTGATGTTTCAGGTCGTGAACCTCCTTCTGACCCGAAACGTCACCCATTCCGATGGAATGGGTGACGTTTCGGGTCAGAAGGAGGTTCACGACCTGAAACATCACCCATTCCTCCCCTTCAGAGATGCTGCCTGTCCCGCTGAGTTACTCCAGCGTTTTGTGTCTACCTTTAGTTATTCTTTGCCTATCATTGGAAAGAATTCCCAGTTGGCAGGAAGAACACTTTTTTCCAAATGTCTAACATGCTCCAGTAAAACCCATAGTTAAAATCTTTCAGTGCAGGGAAGCAATGGCAAGTTCAAGATCAGTCATGAACGGTGGGGTAGGCATGAGGTGGCAAATGACTTGTCACTTATTCTGACATATTGTATTCTCTAAGTATTACCAGGCTGTGCTCAGAGTGGGGGTGGTGAATGGAGCATGGGCCTTCACCTCTTCAATTAATCTTTGGCACATTAAAAATGCATGTTTAGTTTAGTTAAGTTAAGTTTAGTTTAGAGACACAACACGGAAACATGCCCTTTGGCCCACTGTGCCCGTGCCAACCAGCGATCCCCGTACATTAACACTATCCTACACACACTAGAGGCAATTTACATTTATGCCAAGCCAATTGTCCTACAAACCTGTACTGTGGACACACTGATATGTTCTGTATTGATGCCTACTATATTCTGTTGTGCTGAAGCAAAGCAAGAATTTTGTTGTCCTATCTGGGACACATGACAATAAACTATCTTGAATCTTGAGTCTTTAGAGTGTGGGAGGAAAGCGAAGATCTTGGAGAAAACCCACGCAGGTCACAGGGAGAACATACAAACTCCGTACAGACAAGACCTATAGCAGGGTCGAACCCGGGTCTCCGGCGCTGTCGGGCGGTAGCTCTACTGCTGCGCCATCTTACCGCCCTATGTCATGCACGGGCACATTTATGCCTTGTACAAATCCGTGTAATATTCCCATCCAACGTCAGTTTGGATAACCCACTGAGAATAACCATTCACTGCAATAATCACGCATCTTTAGTCTAATTCTGCTTTGTGTGACAGGATATAATTGGTTGGCGGCATGCCACACGACTCCTGGTCTTCTACAGTAACACGGAACTTCACTTTGCGGGAAATAACACACGTGGTGGAAGATTGCCCAGTGATGGGAACTGCCAGCTTGACACACAGGGTGTCTACGCCTCCGGTCACCATCAGGTAGGCTGGCTTTTGATGTTGACGGATACAGCATAAAAATCCCCCGGCAGACAATACAACAACATCGTCAAGGAAAATCCTTGCATGTTTCATATTGAGTTGCACAGCACTAGAACAATTTCCACTGCCTTCTTCAACCTTAGTTTGAACTTAATATTGATTAACATGATTCAAGTGCTCTCACTTAAGTAAGATATTTGTCTAATGGGATATTTGGTGATAGTAACCGTATTAGTCTAATGGGATATTAGATAGTAGCACAGCACAGGCGACCACTTAATACAATGGTGGGTATTATGTTTACTTGTGATGTGGGAAATGAGGGCAGGCCTGGGTCAATTGACCATCTGAGAAGCTGTGGTGGGGGGTTTGGGTGAACCACCAGACTTTGTAACATTTGCAAAGTATTTTAGGTTGGAGATGCTAGATAAGACTCTGAAATAATAATTAAAAATGACAAATATCCGATGATCTATTCCAATGAATTTTCTTTTAACTGGCGGCATGGTGGCACAGCGGTAGAGTTGCTGCCTAAAAGCACCAGAGACCCGGGTTCATTCCTGATCATGGGTGCTGTCTGTTCGGAGATAGTACGTTCATTCTCCCTGTGACCGTGTGGGTTTTCTCCAGGAGCCCCGGTTTCCTCCCACACACACCAAAGAGGCGCAGGTTTGTAGGTTAATTAGCTTTGGTTAAAATTGAAAATTGTCCCTCGTGTGTGTAGGGATAATGCTTGTGTGTGAGGATCGCTGGTCAGCGTGGACTCGGTGCGACCCTGTTTCCCCGCTGTATCTCTAAACTAAACTTAAACATTAAAACTAAAGAAAAACTAAAACTTAAATCTAGGTTGGGGGCGATAAACTGGTGGGGAACCTGAGGAGGTGGATTCTTGTACATTTGCAGTACTTTTATTTGAGAGCACTTGGATGCTCTGATATCATGAGCCTTGTGAACCTGAGGCTGAATTGCTGCTCTAACATGTGCTGTGCATTCAGGGGTGGAAATCCCTGGGGGGGGGGGATCAGGGGGGACACATCCCCCCCCCTGTTTTGAGAGGTGGGGACAATCCCCCCCCCCCCATTTTTTGTTATCCGGATTTTAAAACCCAGTGAAATCTCTGCTTTCCGCAAGACAGTGGGGGTGGGGCTGATGATCGAGGGCGCCGATTGGACGAGAGAGACGTCGGTCAGCAGGCAATGAGGGCGGGACATGATAATTCAGCGCGATGATTGGAGGAGGGAGGTGTCGGTCAGAGGCGGAAGTAGGGGGATGGGACTGAGGATAGAGCGCGGTGAATGGAGGAGGGAGACGTCCTGGTGGAGCAAAGATCATAGAGCGGAGCTTGAATTGCATGCCCCAGTCATAGGGTCACAAGCGAAAAACACTCTAGGCAGCCCTGGACACAGACCTGCGCCTCATCCGCAGCCAGGATCGATCCCGGGTCTCCAGCGCTGAATTCGCTGCCGAACTGCCAGTGGACCATCCCCGCCCCCACCCGAGTGCCCCACCCACACGCACGGGGGTGGCCAGAGACATCGGGAGTCAGACGGGAGCGGTGCCCCCAGGCCCACAGCTAGCGCAGAGAAGCAGCGCTAAATCCAGCTCAAGTCTGCCTGTCCCGCTAGGTTAACCTACAGCCCTGCCTGGATTTACGGGAACGGCGGCCCAGGCTTATGGCCAGCGTGGAGAAGCAGCGCTAGCTCCATGGCTCCGGACTGTGAGTCCAGGCAGGGCTGTAGGTTAATCCGGCGAGATGGAGTTAACGCTGCCTCTCCACGCTGGCCGTAAGCCTGGGACGTCGTTCCCATAATTACTGTCCACAGGGCCCACGGCTGAAGCCTCCGAAGCCTTGTGTGTGTGTGTGTGTGTCTGTGTCTGTGTCTGTGTGTGTGCGCGGCTGCCAAGAAATTGTGCCCCCCCATGTTTTGTTGGCGATTTCCGTGCCTGTGTGCATTCAAGGAACTTGATCTGAAAGATCAGCACAGCCGTTTCTCTGTGATTTCCATTTCCATACTTAGTTCAGTGATTGAGGCTACTATTTCCCCTCAGCTACCCAGAACCCACCTGCAATGAGACGACTTTTCTAAACCATATGCCATTGAGTTTATTCCATTTTCAATAAACTTTACAACTTTGAACCTTCCACCAGGATTTTCAAACCTCCTAGATTGGTCCTAAATTCGAGGACCTGGTTGAGTGCCTCAAATGCCCTGGCATTTAATTATCCCCTGTCCTCACCCCCTCACCTGCCTCCTCAACACCAATTTATTCGAGTAGAAATCAAAATGTCTCGGGCCTAATGTGACCACATAAGTTCCGAAGTGATAGGAGCAGAATTTAGGCCATTCGGCCCATCAAGTCTATTCCGCCATTCAATCATGGCTGATCTATCTTTCCCACTCAACCCCATTCTGCTGCCTTCTCCCTATAATCCCTGACACCCGTACTAGTCAAGAATCTATCCATATCTGCCTTAAAAATATCCACTGACATGGCCTCCACAGCCCTCTGTGGCAACAAATTCCTCAGATTCACCATCCTCTGATTGAATAAATTTCTCCTCATCTCCTTCCCAAAGGAACATCCTTTAATTCTGAGGCTGTGACCTCTGGTTCTAGACTCTCCCACTAGTGGAAACATCCTCTCCACATCCACTCTATCCAGGCCTTTCACTATTCTGTAAGTTTCAATGAGGACTCTCCTCATGCTTCTAAACTGCAGCGAGTACAGGCCCAGTGCCGACAAACATCTCATCTTGAACAAAACAGCTGGTATCGAGCATTTGGTATTTTCTTTGCATTTTGCTGTTGTATAATTTTGAAATGTTTCTCATCGCAGAGATATCCGTCCATTACTCAATTGGCACGGAAGCTTAACGACAATAAAATCCAGCTTCTCTTTGTGGTTAAGGAAGAGTTCAAAGATGCCTACAAGGTAAGAAAGCCTAAAGATTCAGCTCATTTTCTGAGGTTGCTTGGTGAAGAGGGTGACACATCCCTTGTCTGGGTATGTCTGGGTAGAAGTCCTGCTGCCTCCAGGACACACCTTTAGGCAGGAAGATCGAACCATAATTGACAGCATAAGGTCGGAAGGTCAGAAGGAATAGGAGTAGAATTTGGCCAAGTCTACTCCGCCATTCAATCATGGCTGATCTATCTCTTCCTCCCAACCCCATTCTCCTGCCTTCTCCCTGACACCCATACTAATAAAAAATCTATCTACCTCTGCCTTAAAATTTTCCACCGACTAGGCCTCCACGGCATTCCGAGGCAAAGACTTCCACAGATTCACCACCCTCTGACTAAAGACATTTCTCGTCATCTCCTTCCCAAACGAGCATCCTTTAATTCTGAGGCTATTACCTCTTGTCCTTGACCCTCCCACTGGTGGAAACATCTTCTCCACATCCACTCTATCCAAGAATTTAATTCTGTGAGAAATTACGGCATTTAATTGAAGTTTGTGTTAAATTCTATTGTGTATTGGGTGTTCTTTTTAAGTGTATCGCTGCTGGCAAATTCATTTCACTGTACCTTTGGGTGCATGTGACGAATAAAATTGACTTTGACTTTGGCAGCTTTTCAGTGGAAAATCTAAATCTGTTTAGTTTCAATGAAAAAAATTCAATTGTAGGCTGCGAATATCATAGGTAATATCAATCTTATCTCGTTCCTGGACATCAGCTCTT
Organism: Amblyraja radiata; assembly: GCF_010909765.2. NCBI lineage: Eukaryota > Metazoa > Chordata > Chondrichthyes > Rajiformes > Rajidae > Amblyraja > Amblyraja radiata. The sequence continues at coordinate 9,579,271 of NC_045957.1, forward strand.
TTATCTATGTTTAGACCAAAGTGGTATTGCAGTAAATGCTGATTAATACCTCCATGCATGCTCTGATGCATATATATGCTGCATGTGTAGGAAGGAACTGCAGATGCTGGTTTCAACCAAAGAAGTTTCTAGACCCTATACGTCACCCATTCCTTCACTCCAGAGATGCTGCCTGTTCCGCTGAGTTGGAAAACATAGAAAATAGGTGCAGGAATAGGCCATTCAGCCCTTCGAGCCAGCCATGATCATGGCCTGATCATCCAGAATCAGTACCCCGTTTCTGCTTTCTCCCCATATCCCTAGATTCCGTTAGCCCTAAGAGCTAATTCTAACTCTCTCTTGAAAATATCCAGTGAATTGGCCTCCACTGCCTTCCGTGGCAGAGAATTCCACAGATTCACAACTCTCTGTGTGAAAAGGTTTTTCCTCATCTCAGTCCTAAATGGCCTCCCCCTTATTCTTAAACGGTGACCCCTGGTTCTGGACTCCCCCCAACATGGGGAACGTTTTTACTCCAGCTGATTGACTCTAGCATCTTCTGTCTATCTGCTGCATGTTCACTATGCAGCTGACATCATCTTTCCTATGATTCACTGTGCACACAAGCTACGGATGTGACTGTAGCATGCCGCTCCTACAAACCCAGACTTAAGGGTCTGTCCCATTTACGCAACTTTTTCGGCGACTGCCAGCACCCGTTATAGGTCGTTACAGGTTGCCGAAAATGTTCAACATGTTGAAAATCCAGCGGCGAACAGAACAAGGTACGACTCTTTAGGCGACTACTCACGACCATATTGGCTGCACCCCGCGACATGTCGCCAGGGTGTCGCCTGTATGGTCGTGAGTAGTCTCATCAGTCGCCCAAAGAGTCGTAGCGTCTTTCTGGTCGCCGCTGGATTTTCAACATGTTGACATTTTTCGCCGACCTGCAATGACCTGCAGTCGCCGAAAAAGTTGCGTAAGTGGGACAGGCCCATTTCTGAGCTCACCTCGTGTTGATAACCCATGGACAAAGTTCCCACCAGCCCTTTGAATGCCAATATAATATTAATTGCTCTCAAGACTCCATTAGGCTCATTCTTTTTTAAAAAGCAGGAAGGAAATTGGTCTGTTCACGTAACCTAATACTTACTTTGTTTTGGAATGAATCAACACCTTGCACAACAATCAGTCTGTTTTCATCGCTCTATATTGTATAGACTAAAATAAATCATGCATAGTACTAAAACTATGTTGTGGTGGGTGACTTTAGACCAGTAATTGAGCAGATTCAGAACATTGTTGTGGGCAGACTAAACAAGGTTTACTGAAACGAGTTACACCCTCTTGTAACAATCAAGCAATTATAATCCATGTCATTGCTGTCAAAGTCACAGATAAAGCTGATGTTGCAGTCTGATTAGAGCATTCAGCAGTGTTGACATTTACTTTTTGTAATTAAAAGTGCATCTGTACTTTGAACTTCATCCCTACAATCCAACTTTTATTGTAAGATATCTGTAAGATATTTCGTCAACTGGTAGAATAGTAAGATTAAACGAGAACTTACCAGTTTGAAGTTTGATCTGTATTTTATGAGGAGGAACGTTGAGGGAATACGTGAAGAACCCGCTTACGACGCATGCGTGTCATCCTTCAAAGCAGCGGTGTGAGGTCACAGAAACACTATAATGACCTAATATAGTAAGATTATCAAAGAGATACCAGTTTAAGATATGACTAATCGAGGGTGGGAGCGGAGGGCACGTATTCCCTCAACGTTCCTCCTCATAAAATACAGATCAAACTTCAAACTGGTAAGTTCTCGTTTAATCTTACTATTTTACTTCGGAGTCACGTGAGTGACTACGTGAAGACTTCAAAGCTCTGTGACCTCATGCCGTGGAACGAGTCCATGCTTCACAACTGCCTTGGTTGTGGGGAGAATGATGTTAACATCATTAAACATAATACGATATTGAAACCCAACTGTAAAATATTAATTCCAATTATTGCCCCTATTTATGCAGTGAATTATATGCAGAACTTAAAATTGTTTCTGCAATTCTGCCAGGTTCAATAACTGGTTTGTTATAAAGTCATTGGATAGTTTCCTCCGTTGACCATTCTACTGTCTTGAGGGTTTTGTCCATTGGTACGTCCAGCTTCATAGCTGCCAATGTAGCTGCAGCCCTGATGGAGTAAGATTTAATTTCTCCTTAGAGTCCACTCCAGCCTTTGTCAGGACTAGCTTAGCCATTTAGAGATGATCTGGACTGTCACTGTTTTGAGTGGCTATTAGTAGCTGATAAACGTGACATTTCTTCCCTCTGATGATCTAGCATACTTCATGTATGATAGTAAATGAGTTATAATACAGCAACGACCATCTGTCGTATAGGCTCTGTACTTTATTTTTAGGCCTGCTGACCCCTGTCTGTTCGGTTTGACCCTTTGATTGATGTGACAGGTTTAATTCCCTGATGAAATCATCATGTTGTCCAGCCTTAGTTTCTGTAGTGACTGGACTCTTTGCGCCGTGACCAAGGCCATCAGCATGACTGTTTACATAGTCAGTTTCTGTAATGACAGAGCTGTAGCTGGAGACCAGTTTCTTAACTTGGTCAGTACAAAACTCACATCCCATATATGAATGTACCTAGTTCTTGGGGATTAATTTTAACATGCCCTTAATGAGTTTGTTACCAGTGTGTGTGTCCCACAGAATGTCGCTCTGTACCTTCGACAGGTATGTAGACAGAGCACTCCTGGCGCAATTGTGGTACTATGACTAAGCCTCTCATCGTAATGGAGGCTTGCCAGGAATTCCAGAACAGATGGCTGTTTATAGATCTGTGGGTGATAATAGTTATGAACGTACTTCCTATTTCTAGAGAATACCAAGTACTGTCGAATGAGTGGACTGTCTGCGACCCGCTGAAAAGATTCCGCCTATGGTCCGTCAGTCCTAGGTGTACAAGAGGTGCTTTCAATTGTACAATAAATAGGTTAATATAGATAGTAACATGGGTAACTCTCCATGTTGCTAGAAAGAACCAGTAAGTTAGGTCTATGATGGATGGTGATGAATGGTTCTGCCTTCCTAAAACCCCTCCAACCGACCCCCAGTGCGCACGGGCACTGGTCGCTCGCGGCTATTCAGAGTCGGACTCCTCGAAGTCAACGACTGATTATGCCTACCTCTCCTGACCAGCCGGGGCCGGCGCGGGAGCGAAGTTGGGAGCAAAAAATCGGGAGGGAAAGTCGGGAGCAAAGGTCGGGGGAGGGGGGGTAAGTCTGGCACAGCTATTCCCATTACGGGAGTTCAGCCTGTTGCTGCTGTCTGTCCCCCCCCCCCCCTCCCTCCCCCCCGCCTCTGCCTCTGCGGTGCTCCAGCGGGTCCAGCGGGTCCAACGTGTACTCAGTGCTCTCGGGCACTGACCGCTCGCCGCTATTTTTAGACCTGCGGAACCCCTGTTAACGCACCAGTTCCGCACCTTCCAGCCCCTCGGAACCATGAATTATTACATCCACTAAATGACTTGTGGGCTGTTTCCGGGTTGTCGGGAAAACTGCTCCAGCGACCTTTGTCCTAGCGCTAAAGTCGGCTCCGTTCCTGTTTAAAAGCAATTAACGGGCCCCGGCCGCTGCTGGCTGCCTGCAAATCTGCAGACTCTCCCCAGCCAGCTTCATCAGCCTTCTAGATAAAAAAGTGTAAGTAAAGAAAACGAAGTTCCCTTACGTTCCTGTTGCAGGTTCAACCCCTGCCGATTTGGAGGAACGTCCTTCCTCCAGCGATGACGAGTTCGAATGCGTGTAGCGATATGACACGCATGCGTCGTAAGCGGGTTCTTCACGTAGTCACTCACGTGACTCCGAAGTAAAATTGAACAGAACTTGGTCTGCCACTTTCTCCTCACATCTCATGCACCTTCAAACACTTGCCTGGGCTGCATGTGGAAGTGCACAGGAATGAACTGCAGATGCTGGTTTAAACTGAAGATAGACACAAAAAGTTGGAGTAACTCAGGCAGCATCTCAGGAGAGAAGGAATGGGCAACGTTTTGGGTTGAGACCCTTCTTCGGACGTCAATTTTCTTGTTCTTCCATTCTGTCAAGAATCTTGCATTTAAAATTCTTATCATTTCGTTTCTTACATGTATAACACATTGACCTGAATGTGCTCTTATAGAATCTTATAGGATCTTATAGAAACTTACAAAATTCTTAAGGGGTTGGACAGGCTAGATGCAGGAAGATTGTTCCCGATGTTGGGGAAGTCCAGAACAAGGGGTCACAGTTTAAGGATAAGGGGGAAGTCTTTTAGGACCGAGATGAGAAAATCATTTTTCACACGGAGAGTGGTGAATCTGTGGAATTCTCTGCCACAGAAGGTAGTTGAGGCCAGTTCATTGGTTATATTTAAGAGGGAGTTAGATGTGGCCCTTGTGGCTAAAGGGATTAGGGGGTATGGAGAGAAGGCAGGTACAGGATACTGAGTTGGATGATCAGCCATGACTATATTGAATGGCGGTGCAGGCTCGAAGGGCCGAATGGCCGACTCCTGCACCTATTTTCTATGTTTCTATGCTCTACTTAACCAGTCAAGTCTTCAAAATCAGACACAAAAGGCTGGAGTAACTCGGTGGAACAGTACTGATTTATCTAACTTTAAGTGACCCTTGCATCCCCTCTCTCTCCATTTCTTCTCTACCCTAGTCATTGTATGTTGTACTGTCATCTTCTGACTTAAGGGTCTCGACTGGAAACATCACCCGTTCCTTCTCTCCAGAGATGCTGCCTGACCCGCTCAGTTACTCCAGCTTTTTGTGTCTATCCTCTGCTTGTGGAAGACTGAGTTTCCACTCACTAGAATCAGGATGCAAGACTTTGGAGCCAAGTTTGCAGCTGGGATATACCGCCTCTACTCCCTTAATTATCATGGCCATTGCATCGTGGCCTGGTTCGGCAACTTGAATGCCCTAGAGCGAAGATGACTGCAAAAAGTGATGACCACTGCCCAGTCCATCACCGGCTCTGACCTCCCAACCATCAAAGGGATTTATCAGAGTCACTGCCTCAAAAAAGCAGCCAGCATCATCAGAGACCCACATCATCCTGGCCACACACTCATTTTCACCCCTGCCATTGGCAAGAAGGTACAGGATCCTGAAAACTGTAACGTCTAGCTTCAGGAACAACTTCTTCCCTGCAGCCATCAGGCTATTAAACACTACAACCTCTAAATAAGCTCTGAACTACATGGACTTGGGGGGCATATCTCCTGTGATGGAGACGGTGAGATCAAGAAATGGTAGGGAAATGTCGGAGATGGTCCAAGTGAAATTTCACTGACATTTCCATACCATTTCTTGATCTCACTGTCTCCATCACAGGAGATAGACTATCGACTGACGTCTATTACAAACCCACTGACTCCCATAGCTATCTAGACTACCCACCCTGCTTCCTGTAAAGACTCTATCCTCGACTCCCAGGATGAGGTTTTCCATGCCAGGACATCTGAGATGTCGTCACTCATTAGGTAATGGGGTTCCCCTCTTCCATCATAAATGAGTCCCTCACTAGTGCCTCCTCGATTTCCCGCAGCTCCGCTCTTTCTCCCCCTCCCCCTCCCCCCCCCCCCCCAGTCACGACAGGGACAGAGTCCCCCTTGTCCTCACCTTCCACCCCATCAGCCGTTGCATATAGCATATAATCCTCTGACATTTTCGCCACCTCCAACGGGATCCCACCACTAGCCTCATCTTCCCATCTCCACCCCTTTCCGCAGAGACCGTTCCCTCCGCAACTCCCTGGCCAATTTGTCCCTTCCCACCCAAACCACCCCCTTCCCTTGATACTTTTCCCTACAACTGCAGGAGATGCAACACCTGTCCCTTTACCTCCCCTCTCGACTCCATCCAAGGACCCTAACCGTCTTTCAGGGTGAGGCAGAGGTTCATTTGGCACCTCTTCCAACCTCATCTACTGTATTCGCTGTTCTAGGTGTGGACTCCTATATATCGGCAAGACCAAGCGCAGGCTCGGCGATCATTTCGCTTAACACCTCTGCTCTGTCCACCTAAACCTACCTGATCTCCCGGTTGCTAAACACTTTAACTCACCTCCCATTCCCACACTGGCCCTTTCTGTCCTGGGCCTTCTCCATTGTCAGAGTGAGGCCCAGCACAAAGTGGAGGAACAGCACCTTATATATTGGCATGGGAAGCTTATACCCCAGCGGTATGAACATTGACTTCTCTAACTTCAAGTTACCCTTGATTTCCCTCTCCATCCATGCCTTCCCCTTCCCAGTTCTCCGACCAGTCTGACTGTTCTCCTGATTACATTGTATCTCTGTTTGCTTTGTTGTCACCTTCTCCTTGCTAACAATGGTCTATTCTACATTTTCCTTGACCTTCACCTCTTTTGATCTCTTACATTTCCTTATCTCTGTAACTCCCTCTCCCCTGATGCTTAGTCTGAAGAAGGGTCTCGACCCGAAACATCACCCGTTCCTTCAATGCAGAGATGCTGCCTGTCCCGCGGAGTTACTCCAGCATTTTGTGTCTAGCCTTACAGCACCAGAGACACAAGCTCGATCCTGACTACTTGTTATCCTGGGTGCTTGGCTGGACAGAATTTGTACGTTCTCCCCCGTGGGTTTTCTCATCACTCTCCAAAAGACGTACAGGTTTGTAGGTTAATTGGCTTGGTATAAATGTAAAATTGTCCCTGGTGTGCGTCATGTTAATGTGCGGGGATCGCTGGTGGGCCGAAGGGCCTGTTTCCGCGCTGTGTCTCTAAACTAAACTAATCTAAAAACTAAAGGATAAAACATTATTCCAGATGAAATATATAATTCAAATGTGGTAGCAAATATATAAAAGATAAAATGTATGCTGGTTACCAATCTATTTCTAATATATAATATATTATAATATATAATAATATATAATATATAATATAGAAATGGTATTTCTAAAAAATTGTGGCATGGACGGAATCAAGCAAAACATTATTTTGTGTATTGGTTTATGAATTATAGATTAAAACCATTGATAAAGATTGAAAACCACAGTAAAAGTGGCTAAGGTGTGGCAGGTGCATAGTCAACTTCCTGTTATTGTTTTCATACACACTCGGACCTGGAAACTGCCTGATACAAAGCTGCCAATGGTTTTATACACTGAGCTCCAAGATCAGAAATGATTCCTAACTATAATAACATTGAAGTTTTGTACAACAGTCATTTGCAAGTGGAGCATCTTTTTGCATTGTGGAACCAGACGCTGTTGCAAAACCTTTAAACCTTCACTATTAGGTTAAGGTGTACAGGCCAAGTTAAACTTGCAAGCTGAATGTTTTTAGCTAAAAATAATGATTTTTAGAGGATATTAACTGCAGCCTTTATGTCTCAAACTGCCTTCAGGTACAATGTCATTCCTATTTTCCTCATAATAGTCCCTGCTAACCAAAGAATTATTGGAACTGGTGTCAGAGGTTATGGAGAGCAGGCAGGAGAATGGGTTTAAGAGGGAGAGATAGATCAGCCATGATTGAATGGCGGAGTAGACATGATGGGCCGAATGGCCTAATTCTACTCCTATCCTTATGACCTAATAACCAAGGGTGTTTGAAATTCAAAATGTTAGATAATTGTGGTAATATTATTAAACAATTAACAGGGTAGCATAGTGGCACAGCGGTAGAGCTGCTGCCTTACAGCGCCAGAGACCCAGGTTCGATCCTGACTACGGGTGCTGTCTGTACGGAGTTTGTACTTTTTCCCCGTGACCTGCGTGGGTTTTCTCCGAGATCATCGGTTTCCTCCTACACTCCAAAGACGTACAGGTTTGTAGGTGAATTGGTTTGGCATGAATGTAAATTGTGTCTAGTGTGTGTAGGATAATGTAAAGGGCATGTCCCACTTAGGCATTTTTTTAGGCGACTGCCTGCGACTAGGCTGTCGCCACATGGTTGCCGGGGTGTTGCCTGTATGGTCGTGAGTAGTCTCCTCAGTTGCCCAAAGAGCCGTAGCGTCTTTCTGGTCGCTGCTGGATTTTCAACATGTTGAAGAATTTTCAGGGACAGTCGGCAACAGTGGGTTTGACGCCAATGAGCGTAGCTTGACTTCTCCTGACGTATGTGCTGTCGTAGTTGTAGCCATGTTAACGTAGGTTGTCACCAGGTTAACGTAGGTTGTCGCCGGTGCTGACTTCGTTTTTTTTTTTTGTTAAAGTAACGATTCTATTTCAAATTTTATGTCGAAGTGGAGGTCCAGTCGCCAGTTTTTCAGCGACCTGCTATGATGCCTGCAGTCGCCTAAAAATAGCCTAAGTGGGACAGGCCCATAAGAGTGCGGGGATCGCTGGTTGATGCTGACTCGGTGGGCCTGTTTCCGTGCTGTATCTCTAAACTAAACTAAACTAAATTAAAAACAGGCGCCAACAATTGACAGGATCACCACAACACCTCTTTTGATCTTTTGATAATGATTTGAATGAACATAAATTTAAAGCCTGCTAACCCAGCCTCGAAGTGACAATGTTCAGAATTCGTTCATACTGTTTTTACCTTCCTTATCTAATGGCAAATCTTGAATTTGGATTCTTGAGTTCAGAAACCTCCAGTGGAAACTTCATTAACTGTATTAATGTATGGCTATTTCATAAACTTACAAAACTTGCCTTGGAGCGTTCAAGTAGACTGGAGAAGGTTCTTCTCAGAAGCTCTCCATTGTCACGGTACCAAACGAGTCAGCATGCAGTGATGAACCCAGTGTGAATATTCCACAGAGCAACGATGATAGTAATGGTGTAGGGAGGAACTGCAGATGCTGGTTTAAATTGAGGACCGACACAAAAGGCTGGGGCAACTCAGCAGGTCAGGCAGCATATAAAGGAATAGGTGACTTTTCGGGTCGAGACCCTTCTTCAGACTGAGAATCAGGGTAAAGGGAATGAGAGATATAGACGGGGACTGGAGAAAAGGAACAGGTGACGTTTCGGGTCAAGACCCTTCTTCAGAAGACGCCACAATAACTAGAATGACCACAAGGGTGGCGGAAGGATGGAGAGAGAAGGGATGCAAGGGTTGCTTGAAGTTAGAGGAATCAATATTGACCTGCTGAGTTACTCCAGCCTTTTATGCCTGATTTTGAAGACTTAAATAGACTGGTTAAGTGGAGCACATTCAGGTCAATGTGTTACACATGTAAGAAAATAAATTATAAGAATTCTAATTGCAAGATTCTTGACAGAATGGAAGAAGAAGAAAATTGAGAGAATTTTTAAAGGTAAAACCAAAAATAGGAAAGAATGTAAAAAGGCAAATGGGATTTCTGCATTTTGTTTAACATTGGGGGGGGAGGGGGGGTGCCTTATTCAAAGTATGTTTGCCCACACTTTTAATGTTGCTTCCTGATTTAATCACAACATCAATGGAATAACTTTAATATCATGTAAAACAATTATGAACGTTTGTCAGAAGGGCATGAGATATGGGAGGCAATTCTTATGAAGAAACCGAAGTTACTGAAGAATAACGTTTGCTGGCCTTATCTAATAGATAATTTCCAAAATTGTGAAAGGTTTTTAGTGATGGATTGTTAAATGGTGGAGTAGTTATAAATGGATTCAAACTCAGGGTTACAGTTAAATGAATGCAATAGAAATGAAAATAATATATTTTATCACAAATTTCATTTTTTTTTTTTAAAAGGCAATATTTTTTTTCTCAAAGCTGATTGAGGTAGAATAAGTCTCTATAATATTGCCTTCTTAAAAAAAAATAAAAAAAATTCTGATTAAATGTATTCATTTCATTTCTGTTCAAAGGAAAATTGCACCATTCAAAAGAGCCCACCATTCAAAAGACAATTGCACAATAGTTTTCGATGTAGAGCTTGAACCAGTAGAGATAGGGGGATTATGAAGGTATGAGGACTGAGCTGATCAAAGTTGACTGGGATAGCAGACTCAAGAATAAGACGGTACATGAGCAGTGGTGTACGTTTAAGGATCTACTGTATAACCTTCAAGAAAAATTTATTCCTATGAAGAAAAAAAGGGGTAAGGGTAAGGACAGTCAGCCATGGCTCAGTAAAACTATAAAGGATAGTATTCGGCTGAAGGCAAGGGCATATAAGGTAGCCAGAGATAGTGGGAGGGTAGAGGATTGGGAAGCATTTAAAGGTCAGCAAAAAATAACTAAGAGATTAATTAAGACGGGGAAAATAGACTATGAAAGGAATTTAGCGAACAACATAAAAACTAATAGTAAGAGTTTTTATAGCTATATAAAAAGAAAAAGGGTGGCTAAGGTGAACGTTGGTCCATTGGAGGGTGAGACTGGAGAGTTGTTGGTGGGGAACATGGAAATGGCAAAGGCATTAAACGAGTATTTTGTATCAGTCTTCACCATAGAAGACACAAAAAATATTCCAACGCTGGATAAACAGGGGGCGGTAGGAATGGAGGAGCTAAATACTATTAAGATCACCAAGGAGGTGGTATTAGGGAAATTAATGAGACTGAAGGAGGATAAATCCCCTGGGCCTGATGGATTACATCCAAGGGTCTTGAGGGAGATAGCGGTGGGGATTGTGGATGCATTGGTGATAATTTTCCAAAACTCTCTGGAGGCAGGAACGGTCCCAGTGGATTGGAAAATGGCCAATGTAACACCTATATTTAAAAAAGGAAGTAAACAGAAGGCGGGTAACTATAGACCGGTTAGTCTAACATCGGTGGTGGGTAAAATGTTAGAGACAATTATTAAAGAAACACTAACGGGGCACTTGGATAAACATGACTTCATCGGACAGAACCAGCATGGTTTTGTGAAGGGGAAATCCTGTTTAACGAATCTGCTCGAATTCTTTGAGGAAGTAACAACCCGGGTGGATAAAGGGGAACCGGTGGATGTGGTATACTTGGACTTCCAAAAGGCTTTTGACAAGGTGCCACATAAGAGACTATTGCTAAAAATAAAAAATTATGGGATTGGGGGTAATATATTAGCATGGGTAGAGGATTGGCTAACAAATAGGAAGCAGAGAGTGGGGATAAATGGTTCATACTCGGGATGGCAACCGGTAACTAGCGGGGTTCCGCAAGGGTCGGTGCTGGGACCCCAGTTGTTCACAATTTATATAAATGATTTGGAGGAGGGAACCAAGTGTAATATATCAAAATTTGCGGACGATACAAAAATGGGAGGAAAAGTAGGGGATGAGGAGGATAGGAAGAGTCTGCAAAAGGATATAGATAAGCTAGGTGAGTGGGCAACAACTTGGCAGATGAATTTTAATACTAATAAATGTGAAGTCATTCACTTTGGGAAAAAAAATGATAGGGCAAGTTATTTTCTAAATGAGGAGGAGCTGCGTTGTAATGCAACGCAAAGGGATCTAGGGGTATTAGTACATGAATCACTAAAAGTCAGTATGCAGGTGCAGCAAGCAATCAGGAAGGCCAATGGAGTTTTGGCCTTTATTGCTAGGGGGATTGCGTATAAAAACACGGAGGTCTTGCTGCAGCTGTACACAGTATTAGTGAGACCACATTTGGAATACTGTGTACAGTTCTGGGGTCCATACTTAAGGAAGGATGTACTAGCCCTGGAGGCAGTGCAGCGAAGGTTTACAAGATTAATTCCTGCAATGAGGGGATTGACATATGAGGAAAGGTTAAGTAAGCTGGAACTCTACTCTTTGGAGTTTAGAAGAATGAGAGGCGATCTCATTGAAACATATAAGATCGTGAGGGGCCTTGATCGGGTGGATGCACCGAGGATGTTCCCAATGATCGGGGAAACTAGAACTAGGGGACATAGTTGCAGAATAAAGGGGGGCTCTTTTAAAACTGAGATGAGGAAGAACTTCTTCACCAAGAGGGTGGTTAATTTATGGAATTCACTGCCCCAGGGAGCAGTGGAAGCAGAAACGTTAAATATATTTAAGTCTAAAATAGATGGTTTTTTAGCTGCCGAGGGGATAAGGGGCTACGGGGAGAGGGCAGGGATATGGACCTAGGTATGGTTAGTATAGTAAGACCTGAGTGATCTCCTGGACAAGTGTCGATCGCCTGGATTGGGGTCGGAGAGGAATTTCCCGGATTTTTTTCCCGAATTGGACCTGGGTTTTTATCCGGTTTTTTGCCTCCCCCAGGAGATCACGCGGTTCTTGGGGTGGAGAGGGGTGATAGCGGTATAAAGGGGAGGGTAGTGTCTTGTGTTCTGTGTCTTGTGTCTACTGTTTGTGGGTAAGTGTGTCTGTTTAGTGTTCAGCCATGAGCGAATGGCGGTGCGGGCTCGACGGACCTGGTGGTCTACTCTCGCACCTACTTTCTATGTTTCTATGTTTCTATACAGTGGTGTGAATGGCCTTCTTCAGCAGTGCTCTTTCAATGAGATGAGAGATTTCATTTTCTCTTGTGGTGCAGGAGCAAGTTTACAAAATAAGACAAGCAGTGCTGGAGTGACGCAGCAGGTCAGGTAGCATCGCTTGGAGAACATGGATGGGCGGCATTTCGGGTCGGGATCGTTCCGTAGATAGATTGTAGTTGGGAGGAGCGGGTGGTGAAAGCTGGGAGAGAGGTAGGGGCAGGACAAACCTGGCTAGTGATAGGTGGATACAGATGAGGGGCGTTGACTGAGGGGAAGCCGGTTGAACAAAGGCTAGAGAGGAAAAGACAAAGTGGCTGGAGATATGCAGTGTGATATGTGAAGCCAGAGGGAGGGACATAGGTGGATGGGGAGGGGATTCTGAATGAAAAGGGTGAGCATCCAGGTGGGGCTTAGAGAAGGGATGGGGGAAGGGGGAAGGGGAAAAGGGGGATGGGAAAGGGGGACAGTGGAAGGCGGAAGGGGAAGGGAAGGAAAGGGGGAAGGGAAGGGGGAATGGGAGGGAAGGAGGGAAGGGGAAGGGGGAGGGGAAGGGGAAGAGAAAAGGGTGAAGGGAAGAGGGGTGGGGAAGGCTGTGTTATTTGGTTAGTTACCTAAAATTGGAGAATTCAATGTTCATACTGTTGGGTTGAAAGGTGCCCGAGCAGAATAGGAGGTGTTGTTCCTCCAGTTTTCGGGTGACTTCACTCTGGCAGTGGTGGAGTTTCAGGATAGAAAGGTCAGTGTGGGTTTGCAATTATCCCCGAAATCCGACAGAATATTGCAGAAACGTAGTGGTAAAACCTAACTGCACACTCCTTATAAAGCCGGCGAGGCAGCATCTGTGGAAAGAGAAGAAGAGTTGAAAGAGTTTGAAGTTGCGGAGAAGGGGTTGTGATGGAGAGAACAGAAGGAAGAGATGTGATAAGGTGGAGATGAAGAGAGGACCAATGATGTTTGCTTGTTGACTCTACACCTTCCTACACTGGCTTCAGCCTCTTGTGTTTGTGGAATAGTGGGCATCATCTCTTAGGTTGATAATAAGTTGCTTAGTTTAGTTTAGTTTAAAGATACAGTGCGGAAACAGGCTCGTCAGCCCACCAGGTCCGCGCCGACCAGCGATCCCTGCACATTAACACTATCCTACACACACTAGGAACAATTTTTACACATACACCAAGTCAATTAACCTAGAAACCTGTACGTCTTTGGAGTGTGGGAGGAAACCGAAGATCTCGCTGCAAACACTGTAAAGCAGCAACTCTACTACTGTATGTATACAGTATATATCTATACATAGATATTTGTGTATATAGATATATACTGTATACACATATTTTTATATATATATAAAGAGGAACTTTCATCCACCACCCAGAATCAACCATCCGATGAATGCATTCCTGGGTTAGGGTTATTGTGCATTCCTGGAAAGTTCCCAATAACAAGGGATCCCAATTTAAGGGCGGCCACGGTGGCGCAGCAGTATAGTTGCTGCCTTACAGCGCGTGCAGCGCCGGAGACCCGGGTTCAATACGGGTGCTGTATGCACAGAGTTTGTACGTTCTCCCCGTGACCGTGTGGGTTTTCTGCGGGATCTTCGGTTTCCTCCCACATATACATATAAGTATTTCATTGTGCTATCTGCGACATATGACAATAAAACACTCTTGCCTCTTGAACTATACAGGGATAGATTAAAAAAAAACCTCTCTTTCGAAGTTGTATCGTACTGATCGCATTTGTTTCTTCCACCAAGAACAAATCTTAAACTCATTTTTTCAAAGCATGACGCGATTTTTGTTGCTACTTTTGTTTGAACTCAGAAACAGAGCATTTGTGGAGCTTACTATTCTCTGATTATATTTGTAGCGAGTTACGGACATGCAGAAAAATAATACTGTTTTCATGTTTGAATAGGCGCTCCAAGTTTACATTCCAAAGTCTGAAGTTGGACTTCAAACATCAAACTCCAGAAATGCAACCGGGTTGATCGATGCTTATCAAGTAAGAACAGAACCTTCCATGAAATTTGAACATTTTTCTCTACTTGCACAATTAGTTTAGTTTAGTTTATTGTCACGTGTACTGAGGTACAGAGCTGCTTAGAAATAGAGCGTAGTGATGTCTATATTTTTAATTTTTATTACAGGCTTTGGCTTCTAAGGTTATTCTTGATAACAGCAAATTGCCCAAAGGAGTCTCAATGCATTACACAGCCTACTGCAAGAATAATATCAATCAAACAGGGGAACATGGCAAGAAGTGCTCAGGCATTCAAGTTGGTGAAGAGGTAAGGCATCAAAGTCCGTTTACGTCTGCACTGAAATATAGTGTATGCTTGGATTTCCATCTTGGGTCATTATCCCTTTTAGAAGATGGCACAAATATTGAGGTGTACAACTCGACCCGTCCACTTTCACTAAAGACGTGAAATGTGTTGGCTTGCACAACCACAGGTTTCAGAACAGCTCGGTAACTCTTAGCATGTTCTTGGAAGTAGCATGGAGTCCCAGGTAAAGGTGGTTCAGAGTTCACGTTATAGGAGTAGAAATAGGCCGTTCAGCCCATCGAGTCTACTCTGCCATTCAATCATGGCTGATCTCTGCCTCCTAATCCCATTTTCCTGCTTTTTCACCATAACCCTTGACACCCGTTCTAATCAAGAATTTGTCTATCTCTGCCTTAAAAACATCCATTTACTTAGCTTCCACATCCCTCACAGATTAACTACCCTCTGACTAAAAAAGTTCCTCCTCACCTCCTTTCTTATAGAGCGTCCTTTAATTCTGAGGCTATGACCTCTGGTGCTAGACTCTTGCACCAGTTGAAACATCCTCTCCACATCCACTCTATCTAGGCCTTTCATTGTTCTGTAAGTTTCAATGAGGTCCCCCCTCAACCTTGGAAACTCCAGCGAGTACAGGCCCAGTGCTGTCAAATGCTCATCATATGTTAACCCACTCCTCCCCGGGATCATTCTTGTAAACATCCTCTGGACCCTCTCCAGAGCCAGCACATCCTTCAAGTGTAGGGGCAGACCTCCATTCAAAGAGAGGAAGAAGACTCCTTCACCCTTGTCCCCACTCTTCTCTGAAGCTGGAGCTACAGTTTATTGGCCACATCTCCTCTTCACCGTAACCAGTACACATTTTATGTGGAATAGACCAGTCCTCGAGTGAAGATATTGTTTCAGGAATACATGTTGATGAAGTTTTCATGAAGAGTCTATGGAATCCTTTATGTATTTCCAAAGTGCTCTTCAAAGTCCCACAGCAAGCAAACAGTTAAAGGAGGGAAGGAAATAGGCAACGTTTCGGGTCGAAACCCTTCTTCAGCATTTTTGTCTACCTTCGATTTTCCAGCATCTGCAGTTCCTTCTTAAACAGTTAAAGGAGTTTAGTTTAGTTTATTTAGTTCAGAGATGCAGTGCGGAAACAGGCCCTTCGGTCCACCGAGTCCTCACCGACCAGCGATCCCCGCACATTAATCCAATCCTACACACACTAGGGACAATTTACACATACTCCAATCCAATTAATCTAACAAACCTGTACATCTTTGGTGTGTGGGAGGAAGCCGAACATCTCGGAGTAAACCCACGCAGGTCACAGGGAGAACGTACAAACTCCGTACAGACAGGACCCGTAGTGGGGATTGAATCTGGGTCTCCGGCGCTGCAAGCGCTGTAATGCCGCACAGAGTTGCACCTTTAATTTATGACTGAAATCTTCAGCATCTATGAATCTTTTCCTCATCAACCCGAAAGAGGGCTTCAGCTTAGGTGCTAAGCACTAAAATGTTGATCAGCCTTTTTAATGAGCATTCATGGACAATTTAGAAGCAATTAGATACTTAATGCTCCACCTGACAATTGTTTCTTATCAAGCTGGAAGCTAAATTGGCTTTCAGCACACAAAACCATTGAGTCCATCTTTAAGGCTCATTTGTGCCTGAGGAAGGTATTGGTAATTGCTTTCCCTCCTCCCAGACTTGCAGAGGTCTCTTCAAGTATAAAATGATCACAGCCAATTCAAACCTGACCCAAGTCATCGAGTCACACAGCGTGGAAACAGGCCCTTCGGCCCAACTTGCCCACACGGCCAACATGTCCCAGCTACACTAGTCCCACCTGCCTGCCTGTGCTTGGTCCATATCCCTCCAAACCTGCCCTATCGATGTACCTGTCTAACTGTTTCTTAAACGTTGGGATAGAACCTGCCTCAACTATCTCCTCTGGCAGCCCGTTCCATACACCCACCACCCTCTGAGTACATTTTTTTTTTCCATATCCAACCTGACCATGTCTGAAAATATAACAATCTTAAACACGCTATACTGAGCTCATGAATTGTTTAAAAACAAGAGGCAGACATAAGACAAAAAGTCGCATCGGCTCACTTTGTGGCCATTGATCTGTTTGAGGAGGAAACTACAAATGGATGCACATTAAAGTCTTTTAGAAGGAACTGCAGATGCTGGAAAATCGAAGGTACACAAAAATGCTGGAGAAACTCAGCGGGTGCAGCAGCATCTATGGAGCAAAGGAAATAGGCAACGTTTCGGCCCGAAACGTTGCCTATTTCCTTCGCTCCATAGATGCTGCTGCACCCGCTGAGTTTCTCCAGCATTTTTGTGTACCACCTCAAAGTCTTAACGTTCTGAAAATTACCAAGCACGTCATTCTAACCTGGATAAAACATTTAGCCGAGTAGTGATAGGAAGGCCCAACCTGCCTGAACCTGGTACCTGCAGCATATTTCATCTTCTACAGCTCTCAGGCTCCCAAACATGTTTGTTTGTTTATTTATTATTGTCACGTGTACCGTGATACAATGAAAAAGCTTTTGTTTGTGTGCTGTCCAGTCAACACACTTGAATCCAGTCAAGCTGACCACCCTGCAAAAATGAAGGATACAGGATACAACATTTATGAATATTGACTTCTCTAACTTCAAGTAACCCTTGCTTTCCCTCTCTCTCTCTGTCCCCCACCCATCCTAGTTCCCCCGACTGTCCTCCTGATTTAATTTTATCTCTGTATGCTTCATTGTCACTTTCTCCTAGCTAACATAGAAACATAGAAATTAGGTGCAGGAGTAGGCCATTCGACCCTTCGAGCCTGCACCGCCATTCAATATGATCATGGCTGATCATCCAACTCAGTATCCCGTACCTGCCTTCTCTCCATACCCTCTGATCCCCTTAGCCACAAGGGCCACATCTAACTCCCTCTTAAATATAGCCAATGAACTGGCCTCGACTACCCTCTGTGGCAGAGAGTTCC
Source organism: Amblyraja radiata (assembly GCF_010909765.2). Classification (NCBI taxonomy): domain Eukaryota; kingdom Metazoa; phylum Chordata; class Chondrichthyes; order Rajiformes; family Rajidae; genus Amblyraja; species Amblyraja radiata. The sequence continues at coordinate 9,596,930 of NC_045957.1, forward strand.
AGAGATTCACCACTCTCTGTGTGAAAAAAGTTCTTCTCATCTCGGTTTTAAAGGATTTCCCCCTTATCCTTAAGCTGTGACCCCTTGTCCTGGACTTCCCTAACATCGGGAGCAATCTTCCTGCATCTAGCCTGTCCAACCCCTTAAGAATTTTGTAAGTTTTTATAAGATCCCCTCTCAATCTCCTAAATTCTAGAGAGTATAAACCAAGTCTATCCAGTCTTTCTTCATAAGACAGTCCTGACATCCCAGGAATCAGTCTGGTGAACCTTCTCTACACTCCCTCTATGGCAATAATATCCTTCCTCAGATTTGGAGACCAAAACTGTACGCAATACTCCAGGTGTGGTCTCACCAAGACCCTGTACAACTGCAGTAGAACCTCCCTGCTCCTATACTCAAATCCTTTTGCTATGAAAGCTAACATACCATTCGCTTTCTTCACTGCCTGCTGCACCTGCATGCCCACTTTCAATGACTGGTGTACCATGACACCCAGGTCTCGCTGCATCTCCCCTTTTCCTAGTCGGCCACCATTTAGATAATAGTCTGCTTTCCTGTTTTTGCCACCAAAATGGATAACCTCACATTTATCCACATTATACTGCATCTGCCAAACATTTGCCCACTCACCCAGCCTATCCAAGTCACCTTGCAGTCTCCTAGCATCCTCCTCACAGCTAACACTGCCCCCCAGCTTAGTGTCATCCGCAAACTTGGAGATATTGCCTTCAATTCCCTCATCCAGATCATTAATATATATTGTAAATAGCTGGGGTTATATTGTAAATAGCTAACGATGATCTATTCTACATTTTCCTTGAGCTTCTTCCCCTTTGATGTCTTGTTTTCACACCTTGCTCTTCCACATCTCTGTGCCTCCCTCTCCCCTGACTCTCAGTCCGAAGACAGGTCTCGACCTGAAATGTCACCCATTACTTCTATCCAGAGATGCTGCCTGTCCCGCTTAGTTACTCCAGCATTTTATGTCAGTCCACAACATTTAACACACAGATATAACATTGAAGTCCGACAAAGTCTGATTAAAGCAAGTTCTAAGGTCTCCAATGAGATAGATGGGAAGTCAGAACTGCACACTAGCTAATGGTGGGCTCATTCAGTTGCCCAATAACAGCTAGGAAGAAACTGTCCCTGAATCTGGGGCTATGTGTTTTCAAACTTCTGTATCTCCTGTCTGATGGGAGAGGTGAGAAGAGGGAGTGTCTGGGATGAGACTGGTCATTGATTATGCTGGTGGCCTTGCCGAGGCAGCGTGAAATGTAGATGAAGTCAATGGAAGGGAGGCTGGTTTGTGTGATGGTCTGGTCTATGTCCACAATTCTCTGCAGTTCCTCGTGATCTAGGATCGAGCTGCTTCTAGGCCAGGCGATGATGCATCTCGACAAGATGCTTTCTATGCCACATCTGTAGAAGTTGTTGAGGGTTGTTGGGGACATGCTAATCTTCCGAGCCTCCAAGGAAGTAGAAACATTGATGTGCTTTCTTAGCCATTGATTGCGTTGTTGTGGCTGGTCCAGGACAAATTGCTGGTAATATTTATACCTGGGAACTTGGAGCTTTCGACTATCTCCACTTTGGCAGCAACAATGTAGACTGTGGTGTGTGTACTGCTTTGCTTCCTGAAGTCAGTCACTATCTCCTTTGTCATGCTGATTTAGAGGGAGAGGTTTGTCGTCTTGGCACCGATTTACTAGGTTCTCAATCTCCTTTCTGGACACTACCTTGTCATTATTCGACAACGGCCCACTACGGTGATATCATCTGCGAACCTGTAGATTGAGCTGGATTGGTATTCAATTTGTTATTTTTATTTATTTTATTTTATTATTTATTTCGAACAGAATAAAAGAATAAAAAGCAAGTGTGAAACAGCATACAAAAAACAAAACAAGAATATTTATAAATTGTCATAAACAATATCTATAAATAAATGAAATCGCATGTGTCCGAAAAGGAGCAGGAAGAAGCCAAAGCTTATTAATTCCCACCCCTTATTCAACTGCTTATAATTATCTTATACAAATTTAGCAGCTATATGTACACCATATGTACACCAGCCACTATATGTACACCAAATTATTTACATTTATACTCTAATAGTAAGATTAAACGAGAACTTACCAGTTTGAAGTTTGATCTTGATTTTATGAGGAGTTACGATGAGCGATTACGTGAAGAAGGGCCGTCCGTCTGCGTGCGCGTCAATCTTCAAAGCAGCGGTGTTAAATCACAGATAAAAAACAAGACCTGAGAATAGTAAGATTGTGAAAAACTTGAACTTCCATATGACCTTGATAATATGAGGGTGGGAGCGGTGGGCACGTAATCGCTCATCGTAACTCCTCATAAAATCAAGATCAAACTTCAAACTGGTAAGTTCTCTTTTAATCTTACTATTTTACTTCGGAGTCACGTGAGTGACTACGTGAAGATTTCAAAGCTCTGTGATTTTACGCCGGTTACGAATCCAGGCGTCACACACTGAATGGATTGACCATGGATGCGTGTAATCATTAAAGCATTCAGACATTACGTAGTTAAGTAAAGAAACTGATGCTTTAAATGAAAGAAAAGTTTAAAAAAAGTTACCCCTCCCAACCTTGGGGGGGGAAACTAAGGGACAGAACTTAAAATGGTACGTGCAAACACCCCCAGTCCGATTATAGGTTTGTTATATAACCGGTGGACCGTTATTTCATTCGTCCATCCAGCAGCCACTAGGATGTCGTCAAGGGGCTAGATGCAGCAAGTGAGATGGAGTGAGATTTAACCATATAAATGTTTACTCCTGCTACCGCCATTACCCCTTTTGACCATCTGAAGATGGTTTGAGTTGACACCTTTTGGTGTGTTTAAAAATTTTTTTTTTTTATGGCTGATGAGGACCAATTGTTCTGTGCCTCTGAGATTCTCCGTGACTCTCAGATAGTGGTGTTAGTATGTTACCACCTACACAACCGTTGGTCCTCTGGATATGCCAAGAACTGGATCTCCATCCCTGGCATTCCTGGCCTGCTCTGTTTATCAGGTTCCTGATTAGGAATGTTATGTTGTTCATATTGGTGGTCATGTAGTCCAACCGTAGCTTTTGCAGTGTCTGGACTCTTTGTCAGCATACCACCTTCAGGGTTAGTTATGGGCGGTCCCCACTGTCAAAGTAGGGCTTGTACCACGCTCACATCCCATGTGTCAGTGTACCTTGGCCTTGGAGGTCTTAAATTGTAAATTCCCTTCATGAATTTTGTTGTAAAGGGGTGCGTTCCTATCGAACTGTGCCCTGCTTCCGGCATCAGATTGGAGGAGAGTGCGCCTCTGGCACTATAGATGCACTATAACTTAGTTTATAGTTACTCGAACGACTTATAAAGAAATCATCTCTCACAGTCCACCTTGAAGCTTACAAACTCCACCTCACTGACTACAAAGATGCCCTCATTGCTGCAAAATCTGCCTACCTCTCCTCCATATTCACCGATCCCTGCCTAAACCACAGAACCCTCTTCTCCACAGTGGGCAACCTCCTCAAGCCTCGAGCCAACACTCTCCCTACCTCTACTCCGGATCTCTGCAACTCATTCCTCCACTTTTTCGCTGATAAAATCAGCACCATCTATCAATCTTTATCCCCTGTACCCGACTCCCCAGCATCTACTCCACCACCTACCAAGGCCCCTCCTTTCAACATCTCCACTGACCTCCTTACCCCTCCTCCACACTGCTTCCTCTCCTAGTTTGACCTGGTCACCCCTATTGAAATCTCCAAACTCATCAGCTCTTCCAAACCCACTACCTGCTCCCTCGACCCTCTCCCCACTCCCCTGTTGAAGTCCTGCCTCCCCGTTCTCTGCCCCTACCTCACTAATCTCTTCAACTCCTCATTGTCCCAAGGAATTGTCCCCTCCGCTTTCAAAACTGCTGCCGTTACACCAATCTTAAAGAAACCTGGTCTTGACCTCTCCTCTCTCATTAACTACCGCCCAATCTCAAACCTCCCCTTCCTTTCAAAAACCCTGGAGCGTATCGTTACGTCGCAACTTCATTCCCACCTCCTTGCGTGTAACCTACTTGAACCCCTCCAATCTGGCTTTCGCCCCCTCCATAGCACAGAAACTGCTCTCCTCAAAGTCCTCAACGACCTCCTCACCTCTGCTGACACTGGTTCCCTCAACATCCTCATCCTCCTCGACCTGAGCGCAGCCTTCGATACAGTGAACCATAACATCCTGCTCACCAGACTCAAGGACCTCGGCATTGAAGGCTCTGCACTCAGCTGGCTCCGTTCCTACCTTTCCAACAGATCCCACTTCATCTCTCTCCACAACCACACCTCTGCTACAGCCGCAGTCACTCAAGGCATTCCCCAAGGCTCCGTACTCGGCCCCCTCCTCTTCATCATCTACATCCTCCCCCTTGGTCAGATACTCCGCCACTTCAATCTGGACTTCCACTGTTACGCTGATGACACCCAGATTTACCTTGGCACCAAATCCCCCCACAACCCCCCCCTCTCCCATATCAACTCCTGTTTGTCAGCTATAAAAACCTGGTGGCAACATAATTTCCTCAAACTCAACAGCGATAAGACAGAATTCCTCCTCATAGGCTCCAAAGCCACACTCAGCAAAATCAATAACCCCACTCTCACCATCGACGGCACCACTGTCTCCCCATCTCCCCAGGCCCGCAACCTTGGCGTGATCTTTGATTCCACCCTCTCCCTTGAGCCTCACATCCGCCATGTCATTAAAACCTCCTTCTTTCATCTCCGCAACATCGCCAAACTCAGACCCTCTCTCACACCGCCTGCTGCTGAAAGACTCATCCATGCCTTCATCTCCTCCCGACTGGACTATTGCAACTCACTTCTCCTTGGCATCAGCTCCACCTACATCAACCGACTCCAACTGGTCCAGAACGCAGCCGCCCGACTCATCACCCACACCAAATCCTGGCATCACATCACTCCAGTCCTCAAACAACTTCACTGGCTTCCCATCGCCCACTGGATCACCTACAAAATCCTGGTCCTCACCTACAAAGCCCTCCACCATCTGGCCCCCACATATCTCACTGACCTCCTCTCCCCCTACCAACCCTCACGGTCCCTCAGATCCACATCAGCCAGCCGGTCTCCTCTCCATCCACAAGTCCAACCTCCGCAGTTTTGGGGACAGAGCCTTCTCCAGGGCAGCTCCCAGGCTCTGGAACTCCCTCCCCCAACTGATCCGCAATTCCGTGTCCCTCCCCATCTTCCAGTCCCGCCTCAAGACCCATCTCTTCACCTCTGCCTATCCTTAGCCCCACGTCCCCGTCCCTTTTCATCTGTGCATTAATTGCCTCATGCTGTGTTTTGTATTGAATTCTGTCTTTACTTTGTGTACTAGTCATGTCTCTACTATTTATTTCATTCCCCTTACATGTTTTTCCTATACATGCTCAATTTTTGTAAGGTGTCCTTGAGACTCTTGAAAGGCGCCCATAAATAAAATAAATAAAAATAAATAAATAAAATGTATTATAGTTATAGTACAGTTGATAGGAACTCCAAAACATCCGTTATCCGAACTGTGTTGTATTTGTTCGGACAGTCCTATGCCTTGAAATGGCCTCCTCAGAATCTGCAGACCAACAAGTTATACGTTCATGTAGTGGATGATTGCTCCCTGTAACTGGGTTCACTAGGAGGCCCCTGCTCTTGGGTACAGCCATTACTGGCTGTACTATAATTCCCAAAATATTTGGGGACCAGGCTTGAGTAGGCCAATCTGGCACTACCAATATGCCTGTGGCTTAGTCTTGCTTGATTTTTGTCAAGCATCGGTTTGTGAGACAAATTGGCGGAAAGCATACATAAACATTCCTCCCCAATTGAGGGAGAAAGCATCCACTGCCTTGCTCCTGGATCCAGCTCGCAGGACACATATCTGGGTAACTAATGGTTAGTCTAGATGCAAACGGATCAACATCTGGTATGCTAAATCGTGTAGTTATTTTGTTAAATACTGTCTGATTCAACATCCATTCTGTGTTGTTATTAAAAATTCATGATCCAGCATCTGTCACCGTGTACGAGTTACACCTGGATGAAGTGACATCCTCCATCTGTCACATGTCCTGAATGGCAATCCTGCCCAAAAATACTGGGCCTGCCTCGAAGACAATTCCAGTCCGAGTTCCAAGTCTGCTTGGAACCTGTGTATGTTGTGCAGTAAAATTATCACGTTATTATCTGTTTTTAAAAACCCCGTTCTGAAATTTCTTGTTATTGTCATTTTGAACAAGAACACAAGAGTAAATTACCAACATGTAACTGCTCCACAATCCCTTGTTTCAGTAAACCCAGACCCACCTACCTCCATGGCTACCGGTGATCTTGTGGTAAGCCCAAAGGCCCCTGATGCGGATTCCTTTCCTCTCCTTGATTGGGAGTAGGACTGGTAAGGAGTGTGGATTCCATGTTTCTCCTGACCTCTGCTTGGGTCTGGTCTGAAACCTCATCATACTGAGCCTGCCTTGTAGGACAATTCAGGCCATTATTTTGAGTCTGCCTTGAAAGACGACTCTGATCATATTTCCGTGCCCAGCTTTCAAGCTACCACCGGATTCAGTGAACCGCTCCTCTGAGAGTGAGGTTCGTAGGCAGCCCTGAAAACAGGTGCTGCCAGAGGCCCCTGAGGATACCTGTGCTGACATGGCCCTTCCAGTGGACCTAAATGAGATTCTAGCTTTGGTCAGACTGAAAAAGGACCATGAATGCTCCTCTCCTTAGAGCAGGAGACATTTGTGCAGCCCTGAAAACAGGTGCTGCTGCCTGCGGGTTCTCCATAATACCCGGGCTGTCAAGAGCTAGATTCCATCCAGGGAAGCACCCAGTGGAACCTGGATGATTGCAGAAGCACTTATTTTCTGTTTGTTTGTATGGAAGCTTATTATTCCTTTTATGTAAAGCATTTTGGTGTTGACTTAGTGCAATATAAGTAAAACTTACTTACTTACTTCCTTTCTTCTGCTTGTCCCTGGGAAGGTTTTCCCCCCCTCTCTTTGTACTCTGATTCAGAGTGGTTTCTTCCACATGTAGTTCCCCCTTCAATGGGGAAGACATTGGGCTGCCCCATGTGCGAGGCTCCCGGCACGGCACTGCTGTAGGCCGTGCTGATACTGCTCCTCCTTCGGAGCAGATTATTGTTGGAGCAACTTCTCCATAAATTGCTCCATGTGGGAGAAGTCGTTCTAAGACGCTCTCCGTTGAGGGAGGGTATCCCTCTTCCCCGGACTCATCTGAGTCAACGGGTTTGTTTAGACTTGCGGGTGGCATTACGTCCCGCAGGACAACCATGGAGCTCCTGCTCCCGCGCAAAGTCTCCTGCCGATTCTGCTGTCGGCGCTAATGTCGGGAACAAGACCGTCGCCCGCTATTTGGAAGGCTGCGGTCTTCGGCAGCCGACATCCCCGCGGGCTGTCTCCTCGACATCTGGGCTCTGAAAAAAACTTCAAGCCCGAAAGAACGTAGGTAAGTGATTTCAACTTTCCTTACCTGCTCATCCCGACGGCCTGGGAGGCTCAATGCCTGCCAGTCCGTCGTGCGTGTTGCGTTCAGACGTAATGACGCGCACGCAGACGGATGGCCCTTCTTCACGTAGTCACTCACGTGACTCCAAAGTAAAATCAAATATTTACAAAGCCATACAAAAAAGAAAAAAAGAAAAAGAAAAGAAAAAACCCTCATATACTATACAGTATCTTAGTCATATATATAGGTATGTTGCAAAGCCTACCTGAAGCGTCGCTGAATATCTGCCGCTGAGGTTGTGCGCGATTTTGGCGCCGTTTAGAGGGGGCGGGTTTAAAACGCGATTTTCTCTAAGCTGTTCCAATCGAAAATGTTCAGCCTAGTTAATTATTAACGAAAAATCGCTGATAGACCCCGTCGCAAAAGCTATTATTAGGTTTAAAGGCCTTGAATAATAGTTATAGTAGTTTAAAAATCAATCTTTAAACCCGCGACCGTCAGCAACCGCAGGGTCTCATAAAGAAAATAGCAGAAGGTAGGTTGTATATTTTTACATTCAAAAGGGCTTCTAAAGATCCTTTTATACAAAATTTAATATTGCGAGTAGCTCAATTTGGGCCCATTATATCGCGCAGTATTTTTCTCGGCATTTGAGGCACAAATCTACCGCAATGTGAACGTTCTAAACCAGCGCGTTCCACAGGGACCCACTGGAAAGCTGATTTAAATGGGCATTTATTTACAGCAATTGAACACTAAATTCCTTCCATTTGGCCTATAAATTAATGTAAATGAGATTTAAAAATCATGTTTTATTGTGAATTATTTGTGAATATTATTTGGACATTTAGGCTATTTAAAAATGTTAATCATTTATTAAGAAATGGATAGGTGTTTAGATCTAGTCATTGAAGTCTGAAATTAGCTACAATTAGGTAACTAACTAATTATATGCTTTAATTTCAGGTCATCCAAGTAAGATTATTTTATATTTGTTTCAGAATGCTTCAATCTATGATAACTGAAAATTTCATTCAGTTCTCTTAATTTTTAAGAAAGTTATGGGCTTTTGACTGTTCACGATCACAGCTTTTTTGTTATGTCCATAGAAAGTCAATAGGGAACAAGATGCTCATTTCCCAGTATGAAAATGGCCATAACTTTTTAAATACTTGAGATATGAAAGTGAATTAGGTGTCAAATTAAACTTATTTTTATGCTTTATCTGATGGGATAAGTTACAGACTTGATTTTTAAAATCTCAAAATTTTGTAACATTGCTAATATATACAACCCATCACCCCATAATCATCCTTCCCAATACAATCAGTATAACAAATATCCCACTCACAATCACCTATCCTCATCCCAATATCCTTTTAAACAAGTGTTTTTGTACATCTTTTTAAACTGAATTATGCTTGTGCTAAGTTTTATCTCCTGTTCCAGACCATTCCACAAATTCACACCACAGATTGCTATGCACATACTTTTAAGAGTTGATATTGTATAAGGAGTATAGCAGGGGGGTGAGAACATATCCTTGCAGGACACCAGCGTTGAGGATTATCACGGAGGATGATTTTTGTTTAGATCGGTTCAGAGAATAAGAGCGGAAACATGCCCTTTGCCCCGCCGAGTCCGCACTGACCATCGATCCCCGGACACACTAACACCATCCTGCACCAGGGACAATTTTTTACATTCACACCAAGCCAATTAACCGACAAGCCTGTACGTCTTTGGAGTGTGGGAGGAAACTGAAGATCTCGGAGAAAACTCCACGTGGTCACGGGGAGAACGTGCAAACGCCGTACAGACAAGCACCCATAGTCGGGATTGAACCTGGATCAAATTCTGGCCCTGTAAGCACTGTAATGCCCTTGTCCCACTTAGGAAACCTGAACGTAAACCTCTGGAGACTTTGCGCCCCACCCAAGGTTTCCATGCGGTTCCCGAAGGTTTTTGTCAGTCTCCCTACCTTCTTCCACTACCTGCAACCTCCGGCAACCACCTGCAACCTCCGGGAACCGCACGGAAACCTTGGGTGGGGCGCAAAGTCTCCAGAGGTTTACGTTCAGGTTTCCTAAGTGGGACAGGGGCATAAGGCAGCAACTCTACCATTGTGCCACCAGTTTAGTTTATTGTCATGTGTACCGAGGTACAGTGGAAAGTTTTTGTTGCGTGCTAACCAGTCAGCAGAAAGACAATACGTGATTACAATCGACCCATTTACAGTGTAACGATTCATGACAAGATACATGATACCGTGCTGCTAGATTTGTCACCTATCTTCACTGATTGTAGTCTATGGGTCAGGAAGTTGAGGATCCAGCTACAGACTGGAGTGCTGTCTCCAAGTTCCACAAGTTTGGAGATGAGCTTCGTTGGGGTAATGGTACTGAAAGCAGAGCTGTATAGTCAATGAATAGGAATAGTCTGACGTGGGTATCCTTCTTATCCATGGTTCCAGGGATGAATCTAGGGCCAGGGAGATTTCATCAGTGGTGGACTTTTGTGGCGGTAGACAAACTGGAGTGGATCAAGGTTATTCGGTAGGCTGGAGTTAATGTGTGCCTTAACCAGCTTCTCGATGCACTTCATGAGGGTGGATGTCAAGGTCACTGGACAATAGACAAGAAGGCATGAGATATTGCTTTTCTTTGGCACGGGCATTGATAGTGGTCTTGCTGAAGCAGGTTAGTATCTCAGAATGGAGTAGGGAGTGATTAAAGATGTCTGTGGATACTCCGCTGGTTGGTCTACACAGGTCCTAAGGATGCAGCCAGGGACTCCGTCTAGGCCAGTTGCTTTCCATGGGTTCACTCTCGGGAACGCCGATCTTACTTCTGTAATAGAGACCCTGGGAACAGGCACACTGGAGTCTGTTGGCACTGATATCATCGCCCTGTTGGCCCTCTGCTCAAAGTGAGCATAGAATGCATTAAGCTCGTCGGGGAGGGCCGCACTTTTGCCGTTGATGCTGCCTGACATCACTTTGTGGCCTGTCTTGTTCAAGCCTTGCCCCATTGACGGGTGCTCGAGCGGTTATGTTGGGAATCGGGTTTACCCCGATATTGCCTCTTGGCATTCCTGATGGCTTTGTGAAGATCCTAGAAAGATTTCTTGCACTGCTCAGGATTGTTTATCTTGAATTCTGTGGTCTTGGCCTTCACTTGGGCACGGACCTCGCGGTTCATCCATGGTTTCCAGTTGGGGAACATCGGGTTGTCTTCGTTGGCACGCACCGCTCTACACACTTGCTGATGAAGTTTGCCACACCAGTGGTTTACTCATTCAGGTTAGCCGCAGAATCCCAGTCCATGCACCAGTCCACTGATTCTAAGCAGTCCTCTAGGATGTCATCTGTTTACACAGACCAGCACTGAACAACTTTCTGTACCCGATCTTCCCACTTCAGATCCATAAATACTCCTCACACCCTTGTAACGGACTGTTCGAACTACTTCCCTCCGGCAGACGTTACAAGGCCTTCTACGCCCGCACCTCCAGACTCAGGAACAGCTTCATTCCCAGAGCTATAGCGGCTCTGAACCGGACCTGCTGAGTGCCCCCCACCTCCATGGACTGTCACCCTCGGATGGTCACATCATACAGACACATATGCACTTTAGTTTGTTTGAACTGTTTTTACTGTTTTACTGTTTTAATGTTCTTTTTACAAACCCTGTTCTCGGGATATCTAAATCTAAATCTAAATTGTATTAGTTATTTAAGTTATAACATTGGATGGAAGCTGCATACCCAAATCTCGTTGCACTTATGTGCAATGACAATAAAATATATTGTTATTATTATTATTATTAGTAGATTATGTTTATAGGTATGGAGTAGAAGCACAGCTAGATGATCAGATTTCCCAAAATGTGGCAGGGGAATAGAGTGGAAGGCATTTTATTGTGGATGTGTAGCAGTGGTCAAGGGTGTTCTGGTCCCTGGTCGGACAAGGGACGTGCTGATAGTATTTTGCTGGTACATACTTGAGGTTGGGTTGATTAGAAACATAGAAAATAGGAGTAGGCCATTCGGCTCTTCGAGCCAGGACCGCCATTCAATATGATCATGGCTGATCATCCAAAATCAGTACCCCATTCCTGCTTTTCCCCCATATCCGTTGATTCCGTTAGCCCTAAGAGCTATACCATTCTTGAAAACATCGAGTGAATTGGCCTTCCCTGCCTTCAGTGGCAGAGAATTCTACAGATTCACAGCTCTCTGGGTGAAAATCTTTTTCCTCATCTCAGTCCTCAATGGCCTATCCCCAATTCTTAAACTGTGACCCTCTGGTTCTGGACTCCCCCATCATCGGGAACATTTTTCCTGCATCTAGCCCGTCCAATCCCTTTAGAATTGTATATGTTTCTATAAGATCTCCTCTCATCCTTCTAAATTCCAGTGAATATCAGTCCAGTTGATCCATTCTTTCATCATATGTCAGTCCTGCCATCCCGGGAATTAACCTGGTGAACCTACGCTGCACTCCCTCAATAGCAATAATATCCTTCCTCAAATTAGGAGATCAAAACTGCACACAATACTACAGGTGCAGTTTCACCGGGGCCCTGTACAACTGCAGTAGGACCTCCTTGCTCCTATACTCAAATCCTCTTGCTATGAAGACCAACATGCCATTAGTTTTCTTCACTGCCTGCTGTACCTGCATGCTTACTTTCAGTGACTTGTGTACAAGACACCCAGGTCTCGTTGCACCTCCCCTTTTTCTAATCTGACACCATTCAGATAATATCAAAGGTATCAAAGGTATTTTATTGGTCACATTCACATACACCTAGGTGTAGTGAAGTGAAATGCTTCTTGCCATTTTGCAGCACATAAAGAAGGAATACAGACATAACATTAATAAGAGTTTTAAACATAAAGAACATCCCCCCACAATGGGGGATAATAATCTGCCCTCTTGTTCTTGCCACCAAAGTGGATAACCTCACATTTATCCACTTTATATTGCATCTGCCACTGCATCTGCCCACTCACCCAACCAGTCCAAGTTACCCTGCAGCCTCATAGCATCCTCCTCGCAGCTCACACCATTACAATATGTGACGTTTCGGGTCGAGACCCTTCTTCAGACAACTTATGGTCAGGGATAGAGGACAAGGTTGGGTCAGGAGGGTCATAGGTTCCCCCAATAAACATTAAACATATTATGAACGTGTGTACCCTTTCTACTTCTGAGACATGGACTACCTACAACAGGCACATCAAAGCTCTGGAAAAAATACCACTGATGCTCCCTCCACAAAATCTTCCAAATTCATTGAAGCGAGAAGCAAACCAACAACAGGAGCAAGAGCAAAATACATAGTGCTGGAGGAACACAGCCGATCAGGCAGAATCTGTGGAAGGAATGGACAGACCACATTTTGGGTCGCGGCCCTTCTTCATGTTGCGTGGAGTGGTGGAGGAAGCTGGAAAAGGGAGTTGGGGATTGCGACCAATCTTGGCCAGTAACAAGAGGAAGGGTCTCGACGTGAAAACGTCACCCATTCCTTCTCTCCAGAGCTGCTGCCTGTCCCGCTGAGTTACTCCTGCACCTTAAGTCTATCCTAAGTGATAAGTGGATACAGGTGAGGGAACTTGATTGGAATAGTGACAAAGGCTAGAGGTGAAAAGGAGACAAATAGATGTCAGACAAGGAAAGAAGAGGAGTGCAATGTAATGCTGGAGGAAGGGGCATGTGTGACAGGGGAGGAGAAAGAGGGTGAATAAAATGGAAATGGGGGATTTGGGGGTGGGAGATGAGCACACTGATGAAGGGAGAGGAGCAGAGTAACTGGGATGGTGAGAAACAGTGGGGGGAATGTGTGTGTACAGAGTGTGGGTGGAGGGCAGAGGAAAGGGCAAGCAACAAGGTTGAGAGAGGTGCACATGAACCCCTGTCTCACCTGGAATAGCTGCTGGTGTCTATGAATGTAGGTGAGAATGAAGGTGTAGGACAGGTGTATCTTCTTCGAACATAGAATGATCGCAGCAATGAGTGGGTTAGCATATGATGAGCATTTGACGGCACTGGGCCTGTACTCTGGAGTTTAGAAGAATGAGGGGGGACCACATTGATACATACAGAATAATGAAAGGCTTGGATAGAGTGGATGTAGAGAGGATGTTTCCACTAGTGGGAGAGTCTAGGACTAGAGGATACAGCCTCAGAATTAAAGGATGTACTTGTAGGAAGGAGATGGGGAGGAATTTCTTTAGTCCGAGGGTGGTGAATCTGTGGAATTCTTTGCCACAGAAGGCTGTGAAGGCCAATTCAATGGTTATTTTTAAAGAAGAGATAGACAGATTCTTGATAAGTACGGCTGTCAAGGGTTATGGGGAGAAGGCAGAAGAATGGGGTTAGGAGGGAGAGATAGATCAGCCATGATTGAATGGCGGAGTAGACTTGATGGGCCGAATGGCCTAATTCTGCTCCTCACACTTATGAAATCAATAGCACCCATATGTAGCAAGAAATCTATAATGCCTAACCAATTATCAGTTTAACAGTTTTATAAAACATTATCCATTAAAATATATTAACGAGCTTAAAAAACACATTTAGTTAAGCTACCTTTCATCTCTTTCTACAGAAAACACTATTTACCTAAACTAGTCACCAAATAAACATCCCAAATCATCATCCCACGCACATATGATGTAATTCCCAGCTGATAGCGAGAGTTCAAGAATTGCATGGTCCTGTTCAAGTGGAGGGCAAGGCTGACAGAGGGTGGGGACCGTAGATGGCAAAAGATATTAAGATCTTGGTCAATAGAAAGAAGGAGGCGTGAGTTAGCTACAGGCAGCTGGAATCAAATGAATCCCTGAAGCAGAGAAGGGACGCAGGATAATACTTAATAAATCAGAAGGGCAACAAATAGATATGAGGTAACTTTGTCAGAGAAGGCGTCGAATCCAAAGAGATTGTAAGTATATTTGGGGAGAGAGAGAGTAACCTGGGGGAGAATATGGCCCCTCAAGGACCATTGAGTCATGGAGTGATACAGTGTGGAAACAGGCCCTTCGGCCCAGCTTGCCCACACCGGCCAACATGTCCCAGCTACACTAGTCCCCCCTCCCTGGGCTTAGACAATAGAAAATAAACAATAGGTGCAGAAGTAGGCCATTCGGCCCTTCGAGCCAGCACCACCATTCAATGTGACCATGGCTGATCATCCCCAACCAGTACCCCCGTTCCTGACTTCTCCCCCTATCCCCTGACTCCGCTATTTTTAAGACCCCTATCTAGCTCTCTCTTGAAAGCATCCAGAGAACCGACCTCCATCGCCCTCTGAGGCAGAGAATTCCACAGACACAACTCTCTGTGAGAAAAAGTGTTTCCTCGTCTCCGTTCTAAATGGCTTACTCCTTATTCTTAAACTGTGGCCCCTGGTTCTGGACTTCCCCAACATCGGGAACATGTTTCCTGCCTCTAGCGTGTCTAAACCCTTATCAATCTTATATGTTTCAATGAGATACCCTCTCATCCTTCTAAACTCCAGTGTGTACAAGCCCAGCTGCTCCATTCTCTCAGCATATGACAGTCCCGCCATCCCGGGAATTAACCTTGTAAACCTACGCTGCACTCCCTCAATAGCAAGAATGTCCATCCTCAAGGAGGGTCCATATCCCTATAAAACCTGTCCAATCCATGTACATGCCTAACTGTTTCTTAAACTTTGGGATATTCCCAGTCTCAACTACCTCCTCTGGCAGCTTGTTCCATACACCCACCACCCATTGTGTGAAAAGGTTACCCCTCCGATTCCTATTAAATCTTTGTCCTCTGACCTGGCTGGATGGAAGGAATGGGTGACGTTTCGGGTCGAGATTCTTCTTCAGACAAGAAGTGGGGTCGTGGGGTCGGCAGCTCCAGTAGTGGAACGAGCATTGGTTGAGATGGTTGGAGGCTCTGAAGGGTGATAGGTCGCATGTCTTGTTGGTCGCGGTAGGCCTCACTGATCAGGTCCACGTGGGTCCAGGAGACGTTCTGGGAGGTCGTCTTGCCCGGAGAGCCAGAGAATGGCCAGACCTGAAAGGACATTAAAGAGAGCATTGTTAGTGTAAGAGTAGAACGATTATAATGGATGTTAGCAGATACTCTGTGTAGGGAGGAACTGCAGATGCTGATTTAAACCAAAGATAGACACAAAAAGCTGGAGTAACTCAGCGGGTCAGGCAGCATTTCTGGAGAAAAAGAATGGGTGATGTTTCGGGCCAAGACCCTGTTTCAGACTGAGATCAGGGGAAAAGGAAACGAGAGATATAGACGATGATGTAGAGAGATGTAGAACAAATGAATGAAAGATGCAAAAAAGTAATGACGATAAAGGAAACAGGCCAAAGACTTTCATTCCCCTTCCCCCTTCCCACACTGACCTTTCTGTCCTGTCCTCCTCCATTGTCAGAGTGAGGCCCAGCATAAATTGGAGGAACAGCATCTCATATTTCGCTTGGGCAGCTCACAGCCCAGCGGCATAAACATTAATTTCTCCAACTTCAAGTAACCCTTGCATCCCCCCTCCCTCCATCCCACCCCCGCCCAAGTCGTACCAGCTTCAAAGTTGTCTTGTTGAGTCTCATTGTCTGTAACTCGGTTTCACCTAGCACACAGCTAACAATGGCCAGTTTCCTTTATCATTATTACTTTTTTGCACATCTTTCATTCATTTCTTCGATATCTCTCCACATCACCGTCTACATCTCTTGTTTTCCTTTCCCCATGACTCTCAGTCTGAAGAAGGGTCTCAACCCGAAACGTCACCCATTCCTTTTCTCCAGAGATGCTGCATGACCCGCTGAGTTGCTCCAGCTTTTTGTGTGTATTAGCAGATACTCTACTGGGACTGGCATGCAAACAGTCATGATGCTAAGACGCCATCTTGTGCCCACATACTGGCGCCATCTTGTTTGCCATCAGGATTAACATAACATTTTCAACACCGCAGATCTTTGCCATCTGGATCTTTGCCTGATATCCCAATGAAACAATAGACAATAGACAACAGTAGTAGGCCATTCGGCCCTTCGAGCCAGCACCGTCATTCAATATGATCATAGCTGATCATCCACAATCAGTACCCCGTTCCTGCCTTCTAGCCATATCCCCTGAGTCCGCTTTCTTTAAGAGCTCTATCTCTCTGAAAGCATCCAGAGAATTGGCCTCCACTGCCTTCTGAGGCAGAGAATTCCACAGATTCACAACTCTCTGGGTGAAAAAGTTTTTCCTCATCTCCGTTCTAAATGGCTTACTCCTTATTCAGGCCCCTGGTTCTGGACTCCCCCAACATCGGGAACATGTTTCCTGCCTCTAGCGTGTCCAACCCCTTAATAATCTTACTAGACTAAGTGGGACCCGTTGGGTCCCAGTCACACGGGAGGCCTGGTCCCCCAATGCAACCCGCTCCTCAATGCAATATTCCACCATGGTGTGGGGGAGGGGGGTGGGGAGTGGTGTGGGGGAGTGGGTGGTGTGGGGGGGGGGGTGCTGCAGGGGAGGGGGGTGGTGTGGGGGAGGGGTGGTGTGGGGGAGGGGGTGGTGTGGGGGAGGGGGGATGGTGTGGGGGAGGGGGGGTGGTATGGGGGAGGGGGACTCAATTGCGGACTCAATCAGCACAGCTTGTTTACTCAGCCCAAATCCGGGGCTTTATTCTCAAATGGGTGCCGGAAGTGGCGTTACCTTTATGGTGACTGACAGGCGAGAAGACCAATCCACTAATCTCATGATTTTTTAAACCTTCATAACATTTCACCTATTTCACTGATCGGAACAAAACTTGATAGGTTGGAGCAGAGGAAAATGGTGAGTAAGGTGGCGAAAAAGTCCTAGCGATATAGGGTAGCGTTTTTGCGCAAATTTAATTACAACGCAGACCGGAAGTGGTGAAGATGAGAGTTTTAGTAATAGTATAGATATGTTTCAATAAGATGCCCTCTCATCCTTCAATGCCAGAGTATACAAGCCCAGCCACTCCATTCTATCAACATATGACAGTCCTGTCATCCCAGGAATTAACATTGTAAACCTATGCTGTATTCCCTCAATAGCGAAAAGTCCTTCCTCAAATTTGGTGACCAAAACTGCACACAATACTCCAGGTGTGATCTCACTGGGGCCCTGTACAACTGCAGAAGGACCTCTTTGCTCCTATATGCGACTCCTCGCTGCCTGCTGTACCTGCATGCTTACTTTCATTGACTGATGAACAAGGACCCCCAGATCCCGTTGTACTTCCACTTTTCCCAACTTGACAACATTTAGATAGTAATCTGCCTTCCTGTTTTTGCCACCAAAGTGGATAACCTTACATTTATCCGCATTAAAGTGCATCTGACATGCATCTACCCATTCACCCAACCTGTCCAAATCACCCTGCATTCTCATAGTATCCTCCTCACAGTCCACACTGTCACCCTGCTTTGTGCCATCTGCAAATTTGCTAATGTAACTATGGACCGTATTGATCATTTCATGCAGCCAAAGCTTGTTCTCCGGTAATGTGTGAAATAGGTAGTATTTGTAATACATCACTTGTTTTTTTTCAGGTGCGATTCACTATAAGTATCACAGCCAAAACATGCCCAGACAATGAGCGGACAGCAGCTATCGAAATTAAACCACTGGGATTTCACACGAATGTTGAAATTACACTGAAGTTTGCGTGTGACTGTGATTGTGAAAAGCACAGAAACAGAATGGCGAATAGCTCCCTGTGTATCCATGGTAATGGACTTCTTGTGTGTGGAGCCTGTAGGTAGGTTTATCTATCAATTTATCCAGACATTAAATGAAGTAGGAAGTATTAAGAATTAAATGTAATGCGAAATGTCATAGGAATCTGCTGGATGTGTTTAGAGGGTCGGTGGGTGTATGGAAGGGGAAGAATTGTTGGTGTTGTGCGTCAGAAACCTGCATCAAGACAGGAGTGGTGAGGGAAGATAGCCTGTATAAAAGGTCATAGTGAGTCCTCCTCACCACTCCCCCTCTCCTCTTTCTGTTAGCTACCTTCTCTCTCTCCCTCTCCACGCTAGGTTCGATTGCAGGTTTTTGACCTGAAACGTCAACGGTTCCGTTCCTACTCGACCCGCTGGGTTCCTCCGACAAGTAGTTTTTGTTCCACATTCCAGCATCTGCACCCTCTTGTATCTGGAGCTGTAATAAGAATGTGTGGTTCATGACCATAGCCACAGTAGCATAGATCAATATCCAGAATCCTGGACCGTCGATCCAGGTAGATGTTTATATGTATAGAAACATATAAAATTCTTAAGGGATTGGACAGGCTCGATGCAGGAAAAATGTTTCCAATGTTGGGGGAGTCCAGAACCAGGGGTCACAGTTTAAGAATAAGGGGTAGGCCATTTAAGACTGAGAAGAGGAAACATTTCTTCACCCAGAGAGTTGTGAATCTGTGGAATTCTCTGCCACAGAAGGCAGTGGAGGCCAATTCACTGGATGTTTTCAAGAGAGCGTTAGATATAGTTCTTAGGGCTAACGGAATCAAGGGATATGGGGAGAAAGCAGGAACAGGCGGTACTGATTCTGGACGATCGGCCTTTTGAATGAATCAAAATTTTGTGGAACAAATCCTTTTATCTTTATTGGTAGACAAAAATGCTGGAGAAACTCAGCGGGTGAGGCAGTATCTATGGAGCGAAGGAAATACGCAACGATTCGGGTCAAAACCCTTCTTCAGACTTTTATTTTTATTGATATGTTTTTGTTCATCATTATTTTTTAATTTAATCTTAAAATGAAAGTATTTAAAATACCAAAGTGTAAAAGAAGATTCAATGAAATTAGCATTTTTTAGCATTTAAATTAGCATTTCAACCTCACCTAGTTGATGTGTCCAAGGCTCCTAAAGAGCTACAGATGGAATTGATTGAGCTCTCAGAAGATGACATTTTAATGTCCTTATTTGACGCTAAGAAAAATCCGATTGAAATATGGAAAAATGCAATAGAATACCCACGTCTTTGGCAACATGCACGAAAAATGCTTTCTTGCTTTTCAACCACTTATTGCTGCGAATCTACGTTCAGTTCAGTTCAGTTTTATTTGTCATATGTAGGTTAACACAGGGTCAATGGGACAATGAAATGTGTTTGACAAGACAACGGGTCACCTCAGCAATGATATTACAAGGATAAAAATAAGATAAAATAAGATAAGATAAAAGTGACATTGGTAGGTAAAAGACAATAATAAATAAAATAATCAACATATATGATGTGTTTATGAGTTCAGAAGCCTGATGGCATGATGATAAAAACTGTTCTTCAGCCTGGTGGTACGTGCAGCCATGCTCCTGTATCGTCTGCCTGACGGTAACAAGGAGAACAGTCTGCGTGCTGGGTGGCTGTGGTCCTTGATGATGCTGTGTGCCTTCCGCAGGCACCGCCGGTGGAAAATGTCCTGAATGGCCGGGAGACAGTTGCCAGTGATGTGCTGTGCCGCCTTCACCACTGTCTGTAGTGATTTGCGGTTGTGGGCAGAACAGTTCCCGTACCAGACTGTGATGCAGCCCGTCAGCAGACTCTCGATGGTGCAACTGTGGAATCTCCTACCTAATTACGAATTAGTTCTCCTACCTAACCCAAATCAAGACGCCCTTAAGGTCACAAATGACCGAAACCCATCTAGAAGATCAGCTGAAACTGCGTACCTCCATGTCGCAACCAAATATTCAAATGCTTTCCCACAAAAAACAGTCACAACAAAGTCATTAAACGGTTAGTTAGCTTTACAATTAACAATTTTTTTTCATTTTCTTGAAGTTAGTACATAGTAGTTAGATTTTTACAAAATAATGTACATTTTGAAGTATATCTCATTGAAATTTTTTGGATGCGGCCTTATTAGATTACAGCTAACTTAATGCGGCCTTCCAACATGAAAAGGTTCCCCACCCCTGACCTAGACTGTGGAATAGCATCCCGCTCCACCTCAGAACTGCCCCCACCATCGACTCCTTTAAGTCACGACTCAAAACCTATTTCTACTCCTTAGCATTTCTGAGGGGGTGCTGTAAACAGTTTATGTATGTATTGTTGGGTCTGTCTACCATTGTATGTATCAAATTAGTACCTGCACTGATGTGAAGCACTTTGGTCAGCATGAGCTATTTTTAAATGTGCTATACATATACATTTATTATTATTATTATTATTATTATTATTATTATTATTATAAAACCTGCAATTGAATGGGTTGTATCATAATGATTCTTGATTAGTACGGGTGTGTAGACCTGATGGGCCAAATGCCCTAATTCTGCTCCTGTCACTGATGAAATATTAAATATGAAAGTTCTGGATTATCATAAAAATTCCATTAATATCATTAAAATTCCATCTCTGCCAATGTCTCACTCCAGAATAATTAATGTAATGGATTCTAAACTGCCTCCTTGCTTTCGGTAATTAGGGATGGACAATAAACACTGCTTTTCTCATGAATTAATTGGAATCGAGAAGCGGACTCAGAACAAAAAGCCACATTGGCCCATTATGTGGCTATTATTTATCCAACTACATGGTGATAAACAGTTGGCCAGAACTCACTATCCATGGGAAGCCCAGCTCTAATTTCCATGCTGCATTTTCATGCCTGGTCTTTCCATGTTGGAATCTTTAAGTTCTGACCTACTTTTAAAAGTTGAAGCTAAACTTGAAGAACAAGCATTTATTTTTTATTTTCCATTGGCACCGAGCATATTATTTAGAAACATTTAGCTTTTCCCCCCACAGTTGCTGCATGCTGGTGTTATCAAAGTTAAAATAATGTGGACAACAATTATTGAGTGGGGATCCTGCAGCACCTCACGTTCAATGAAAAACGCTGTATTCAATGGAACCAAGAACGTAGAACACTACAGCGCAAGAACAGATCCTTTTGGCCCACAATGTCTATGCTGAACATGATGCCAAAATGAACTAATCCCTTCTGTCTTGTTCCGAATAGTGAAAGGCTTGGATTGAGCGGATGTGGAGAGGATGTTTCCACTAGTTGGGGGGGGGGGAGGGGGGGGAATCTAGGACTAGAGGTCATAGCCTCAGAATTAAAGGACGTTCCTTTAAAAAGGAGATGAGGTGGAATTTCTTTAGTCAGAGGGTGGCGAATCTGTGGCATTATTTGCCACAGGAGGCTGTGGAGGCCAAGTCAATGGATATTTTTAAGGCAGAGATAGATAGATTCTTAATTAGTACGGGTGTCAGGGGTTATGGAGTGAAGGCAGGAAAATGGGGTTAGGAGGGAGAGATAGATCAGCCATGATTGAATGGTAGAGTAGACTTGTTCGGCCGAATGGCCTAACTCTGCTCCTATCACTTATGATCTTATGATCATACATGTCCCTCCAACATCTGCATATTCATGTTCCCATCTAATAGCTTCTTAAATGCCATCATCATATCCTTGTCAATGCGTTCCAAATACCCACCTCCCTCTGTGTAAAAAAAACCTTGCCCCACACATCTCCTTTGAACTTTGCCCCTCTCAACATAGCTATCCCCGTTAGTCTTTGATTATTCCACCTTGGGATAAAGTTTATGACTGTCTATCCTATCTACGCCTCTCATAACTGTATATACTTCTATCAGATCTCCCCATCCCTCTGACATTCCAAAGAAAACAACATGGTATCAAAATAAGTTAATTGGTAAAGCGGCTGAAGATGCTTTGACCGAGGACATTGGCCTGACCAACTCTTGCTAAGGTGTCGTGGGCCTAGTAAGATATATCCTAGACAACCATAACCATCTTCATATGGAGTCATAGAGTGATAGAGTGATACAGCGTGGAAACAGGCCCTCCGGCCCAACTTGCCCACACGGACCAACAATGTCCCAGCTACACTAGTCCCACCAGCCTACGTTTGGTCCATATCCCTCCAAACCTGTCCTATCCATGTACCTGTCTAACTCTTCCTTAACGTTGGGAGGGCTAGTGGAATCAAGGGATATGGGGAGAAGGCAGGCACGGGTTATTGATTGGGGACGATCAGCCATGATCACAATGAATGGCGGTGCTGGCTCGAAGGGCCGAATGGCCTCCTTCTGCACCTATTTTCTATGTTTCCATGTTTCTATGTCCCAGCCTCAACTACCTCCTCTGACAGCCTGTTCCATACACCCACCACCCTTTGTCTGAAAAAGCTACCCCGCGGATTCCTATTAAATCATTTTCTCCCCTCACCTTAAACCTATGTCCGCTGATATTACCCAATATGTCAGAATTTTTTTAATTAACCACTGGAAGTGTTTTTTTTTTCAATGTCCATTGAATTCAATTATATTGCATTTCCTACAAATGATTTCCAATACGGTTAAATGAGATGCACTGCACCTCATTTTGGAAAAGGAAGCAAATAATAGAAATTGAAAGGAGTAACTTCAAAAGGGCTGGTAGACAAAAATGTTGGAGAAACTCAGCGGGTGAGACAGCATCTATGGAACAAAGGAAATAGGCAACGTTTCGGGTCGAGACCCTTCTTCAGACTGATGTGGGGGTGTGGGGGGGGGGGGGGTGGGGGTGGGAAGAAGAAAGGAAGAGGTGGAGACAGTGGGCTGTGGGAGAGCTGGGAAGGGGAGGGGAAAGAAAGAAAGAGAAAGCAGGGACTACCTGAAATTGGAGGTCAATGTTCATACCACTGGGGTGTAAACTACCCAAGCGAAATATGAGGTGCTGCTCCTCCAGTTTACGGTGGGCCTCACTCTGGCCATGGAGGAGGCCCAGGACAGAAAGGTCGGATTCAGAATGGGAGGGGGAGTTGAAGTGTTGTACCACCAGGAGATCAGGTTGGTTAATGTGAACAGATCAGAGGTGTTGGACGAAGCGATTGCCAAGCCTACGCTTGGTCTCACCGATGTAGAGCAGCTGACACCTAGAGCAGTGGATGCAATAGATGAGGTTGGATGTGGTGCAGGTGAACCTCTGCCGCACCTGCTTGGGTCCTTGAATGGAATCAATGGGGGAGGTAAAGCGACACGTGTAGCATTTCCTGCGGTTGCAAGGGAAAGTGCCAGGAGAGGAGGTGGTTTGGGTGGTAAGGGACGAATTGATCAGGGAGTTACGGAGGGAGCAGTCTCTACGGAAAGCCGAAAGGAGAGGAGATGGGAAGATGTGACCAGTGGTGGGATCCCGTTGGAGGTGACGAAAATGTTGGACGATTATTTGTTGTATGTGACGGCTGGTAGGGTGGGAGGTGGGGACAAGGGGGACGCTGCCCTTGTTACGAGTGGGGGGATGGGGAGTGAGAGCGTAATTATGGGGTATAGAAGAGGCCCTGGTAAGAGCCTCATCTATAGTAGAAGAGGGGAACCCCCGTTCCCTGAAGAATGAGGACATCTCCGATGCCCTGGTTTGGAACACCTTATCCCGGGTGCAGATGCGGTGTAGACGGAGGAATTGGGAGTAGGGGATGGAGTCCTTACAGGAAACAGGGTGGGGAGAAGTGTAGTCCAGATAGCCATGGGAGTCAGTGTGTTTATAGTAGATGTCGGTCAGTAGTCTGTCACTTGCGATGGAGATGGTGAGGTCTAGAACCGGCAGGGAGATGTCGGAAATGGTCCAGGTGAATTTGAGAGCCGGATGGAAGTTAGTGATGAAATGTATGAAGTCAGTGAGTTCTACATGGGTGCAGGAGGTTGCACCAATGCAGTCGTCGATGTAGCGGAGGTAGAGTTTGGGGATAGGGCCATGGTACGCCTCGAACAAAGATTGTTCGACGTACCCTACAAAGGGGCAGGCAGAGCTTTGGCCCATGCACGTGCCCATAGCTGCACATTGGATTCGGAAGTTCAAATGGGCAGGTTGGGAGAATTGAGAAGGTGGCCCAATGAAAGATTGTACAGAGAGTGTCTGGTCACATTGAAACTGTTCCACAGGATTTATCTCGGAGTCTAGGTTTGCCAACCCAGTAGCAGATACCACAGTGAACTAAGGGCACCTTTGGTACTTGCGCACTTGGATAGTAGGAGTGCTCCCTAGAAACCTGCCAAATCTCCCTCCTTACCTGGTGCGAGATAATGATCCAAATCCACTTGAGGACTCGAGGTTGGGGATTGGAATCATCCCCCCTCATCTCACAGCTTCAGGAATCATATCCCACTCCAGGGTGGGTGAACAATTGTCAAGGGGGCCCATTGCAATTAATCTCATCACTGACTGTCCCGCTACTTAGTTTTGGAAAATCATCATTCCCCAGGCAGCACCTTCCTTGCCTGTTCCTGTCACCAGCACCTTCTCTGATGTGCTCCATGTCTGACACGAAGTCAGTGTGTAAGAAGGATGCTGTTTAAGAACCGTTTCGACCCGAAACGTCACCCATTCCTTCTCTCCAGAGATGCTGTCCCGTTGAATTACCCCAGCATTTTGTGTCTATCTGATATGGAGTCATGTCTTTCATGAATAAATTAAATACAGCCTCTGTGTTTACTGTCTTTCAGCAGACATTAGAGTTTGTGTAGGAAGGAACTGCAGATGCTGGTTTACACCGAAGATAGACACAAAATGCTGGAGTAACTCATCGGGACAGGCAGCATCTCTGGAGAGAAGGAATGGGTTAAGACCCTTCTTCAGATGTCAGCCATTCGGCCCATCAAGTCTACTCTGCCATTCAATCATGGCTGATCTACCTCTCCTTCCTAACCCCATTCTCCTGCCTTCTCCCCCCTTAACCACTGACACCCGCACCAATCATGAATCTATCAATCTCTGGCTTAAAAATATCCACAGTCTTCTGCGGCAAAGATTTGCACAGATTCACCAAAGAAATTCATCCTCATCTCCTTCCTAAAAGAATGTCCTTTAATTCTGAGGCTGTGACCTCTAGTCATAGACTCTCCCACTAGTGGAAACATCCTCTCCACATCCTTTCACTATTCTGTACGTTTCAATGAGGTCCCCCCTCATTCTTCAAAACCTCCAGTGAGTGCAGGCCCAGTGCCGACAAACCCTCATCATAGGTTAACCTACTCATTCCTGGGATCATTCTTCTAAACCTCCTCTGGACCCTCTCCAGAGCCATCCACCATCCTTCCTCAGATATGGTCCCCATAATTGCTCACAATATTCCAAAAGTGGCCTGATCAGCGCCTTATAGAGCCTCAGCCATTACATCCCTGTTTTTGTATGCAAGCCCTTTCGAATTAAATGCAAGCATTGAGTTTGCTTTGAGCGCAAAGGGTTTTTCCAAAAGACAGCTTTGTAGTTTACTGATGCTGCTTATAACATTCTTCTGCTTCATTTTCAGATGTAGCGAAGGTTATTTTGGGGAATTTTGTGAATGCAGAGCTGATGAAATAAATATCGAGGATGCGGACGCTTCGTGTAGGCACGATAACACATCTCTAATCTGCAGTGGCAAAGGGGATTGTGTCTGTGGGGAATGTGCGTGTAGACAGAGGGAAAACCCTGATGAAAGAATATCCGGCAAATATTGTGAATGTGACAATTTTAGTTGCTATCGATCCGATGGCCTGCTTTGTGGAGGTAAGTATACAACATCATGAATAACCTTCCAGAATTCACTCTTCACACAATGTACTTAGAACAGAGAACATCGAAGAGTTCAAAAACAGGCCCTTTGGCCTACGATATCTGAGCTGAACATGATGCCAAATTAAACAAACGCCTTCTAGCTGCACATGATCCATATGTATCCATTCCCTGCACATTCAAGTGTTTATCTAAAAGCCTCTTATTAGATCTGCTTGCAAATCCACCCGTCTCAGTACGTTCAGGCATCTATTTTCACTCTCTGAGCACAACTTTCCCCTTTAAAAGTTTATTCTCCGATCTGCACACAATTTTCCAAATGTAGCCTAACCAAAGTTTTATAAAGCGAATAGACTAAGTGGGACCCGTTAGGTCCCAGCGTCACACGGGAGGGCTGGTCCCCCAATGCAATATTCCACCTCTCCACCAATTCCAATATTGGTGGCCAGTGGGGGGGGGGGGGGGGGGGGGGGGGGGAGGGCCTTTCTGGAGCACTAGTATGGGTGTTGTGGGCTGAAGGGACTGGTTTCCAGAGGGCTAGTATGGACATTGTGGGCCAAATGGATTCTTGCGCTGGCGGCTCAGTCACTCAAGCCTGTTGTGCTGGCAGCTCACTCACTCACGGCTGGTGGGCTGGCAGTTGGCTCACGGCTATTCCCTGAAATTCCATTTCAAGCAGGGTGCAAGGCCACCAAATTCAAGTGCAGTTTCTTACCACTTCAAGCAGGGTGCAAGGCCACAAAATTCAAGTGCAGTTTCATACCATTTCAAGCAGGGTGCAACGCCACTAAAGACAGCGAGTTGTGACCATTCCCTCCTCCATCTTGTAGAGACTGAGCCACTTCTGGGTTTTATAGTCTCTCCCCCCCTCTCACCAGAAGGGACGTGGCCTTCATGGCGTGATTGACAGGAGAGAGAATCTCACCATTTTTTAAACACTAATAACGCTTTTACTTTTCATCGATGGGAAAAATCCCTAGCACCTGATGAGCGGAGGAGGACAGTAAGATGGCCAAAAATCACAGCCGTACAAGGTAGTTTTTTTTCTAAAAACAATATAAAGCGCAAACAGGGAGTGGTCAAGATTAGACTTTTAATTATATAGTAGGTAAGGCAACTTTAATTAGGCAAGGCAACTTTAATTAGGCAAGGCAACTGTAATTAGGCAATGCA
Organism: Amblyraja radiata; assembly: GCF_010909765.2. Classification (NCBI taxonomy): domain Eukaryota; kingdom Metazoa; phylum Chordata; class Chondrichthyes; order Rajiformes; family Rajidae; genus Amblyraja; species Amblyraja radiata. The sequence continues at coordinate 9,624,160 of NC_045957.1, forward strand.
ACTTTAATTAAGCAAGACAACTTTAATTAGGGAACACAGCTTTAGCATTTCCAAACCAAAGGCAACACAGCTTTAGCATTTCCAAACCAAAGGCAACACAGCTTTAGCATTTCCAAACTAAAGGCAACACAGCTTTAGCATTTCCAAACCAAAGGCAACACATCTTTAGCATTTCCAAACTATATTTTCAAACCACATTAAGGGCACTGACAGCTCAGTAAAACCACTCACAGTTTAGTAGACATGTGTTCAGTGTTATTCACAGCTCAGACTGAGAGACGTGACCCTCTCGCTCCCCCATCTTGCATAGACTGATTGAGGCACTCAACACTTCCGGGTTTTATGGTCCCTCCGGAAGGGGCACGGCCTTCAGGAGAGAGATACTCAACATTTTTAAAACACTAATAACTCTTTTATTTTTCATTGATGGGAAAAATCCTCTTGTCCTATGCAGCAGAGGGGGACTCTGAGTAAGATGGCCAAAAATCACTGCCGTAAGTGGCAGCGTTTAAAAATAAATCAATATACAGAACAACAGGAAATGGTCAAGATCAAACTTTTAGTAATATAGATAACATGACTTCCTTGCCCTTATTCTCGCTGCCTCATCTAATGATGGCAAGCATACCACACACCTTCTTCACCACTCATGTTGCAATTTTCAGGGACTAGAGGGCTTGAACTCCATGATCTCTTTGTATATGAAGTCACGGGTCCTGCCAATATCTGTATACCTTCACCAAAGTGTCGCACTTCACACTTGTCCAGATAGGTGGGCACGGTGGTGCAGCGGTAGAGTTGCTGCCTTACACCGCTTTCGGTGCCAGAGACCCGGGTCCGATCCCAACTACGGGTGCTGTCTGTACGGAGTTTGTATGTTTTTCCCGTGACCTGCGTGGGTTTTCTCCGAGATCTTCGGTTTCCTCCCACACTCTACAGAAGTACACGTTTGTAGGTTAATTGGCTTGGTATGAGTGTAAAATTGTCCCTAGTGTGTGTGGGATAGTGTCAGTGTGCGGGGATCGCTGGTCGGTGCGAGAGATAGAGCAACGGGGACCCGGCATGGGGGGACTGCCGTGAGGGAGGGGGACGAGCAATGGGGAAACAGCGTGAGGGGACCACCATGAAGAACAATGGAGGACCCAGTGTGGGGGACCGCCGTGAGGGGTGGGGGGGGGGGGGGGAAACAATGGGGGACCTGGCATAGGGGGGGAATTTGTAACTTAGTAAGCACCCTTTATGGGCGACTATTTGCATACCTTGGCAAGGAGAGGAAGCAAAGAATTTCACTGTGACTTGTCACATGTGACAAAGTATTCAATTCAATTCCAAGAGATGCCCTGTGAAATGCCTGTGATTGATCACAGATCGGATCAGAGATTATCGGAGTATGACTGTATTGTTTAGCCTACATTGTGGAGCAGGTCAAGGATTGGCGCCGACCTGTAGGGGGTATGGCTGCCTAGCCTGCAGCTGTCTGTTTTTCATTTCTTTTTTCTTATTTTTAGTTAGTTTAGTGTTTTGTTTTTAAGGAGTTCTAGCTTTTTTATGTGTGGGGAGGGGGGGGGGGGAAGGGGGAAACTAATTTTCAGGGTCCCTACCTGGTCGGAGATGCAGCTTTTCTCCGGGCTGCACTTTCGACCCGTCCTCGCGGCCTACCAGCGGGCCTGGAGCGGTATTTCCTGAGGGGACCGCCCGGAGCATCGGCGGCGGCGGCTGCGGAGCTGCGGGTCCGAGGAGCGAGGGGACCGCCCGGAGCCTAGGCATTGGCGGCGGCAGCACCGGCATCGGCGGCGGCGGCACCGGCATCGGCGGCGGCGGCGGCGGAGCTGCGGGTCTGAGGACGGCGGTGCAGCGCTGGAGCGCCATTGCGGGGCGGGCGGTGCCTTGCCTGGGTCGCCGCGCTGGAACTCCGGTGAGCTGGGACCGGCGTTAAAAACATCGCGGAGCTGCGGGCGGCGGCGCTGAAACTTTCCATCGGGAGCCTAGGATCTTGCGACGAGATCGCCAGTTGAGCATTCGGCGTGGCCTTGTCGGCTCCGGAAGCCACGGTCTCGAGTAGGGAGGCGGCCGTTCCAGGGTTCCCATGCCGCTGAGAGGACTCTCCCGACGCCGGAACATCATCACCCGGCGAGGACGGCCTGGAACATCGGGCCTCCGTAGAGGCAACTGTGGAGGCCTCAATAGGCCCGACTATGGGTGGACATTGGGGATGGGACTGGACTTTGTGCCTTCCCCCATAATGGGAACCATTGTGGGGGGATGTTTTTATGTTAAAGCTATTTATTATTGTTATGTTTGTATTCTTTCTTATGTGCTGCATTGGCAAAAGGAATTTCACTACATCTAGGTGTATGTGACAATAAATCAACCTTTGAACCTTTGAACCTTTGAGTTGGTGAGTGGAGACGTGGATTTGTTTCAATGAATCAACTTTGCCTTCAAATTTAATGATTATCAGAACTAGTGGGAAGTAGAGTTTGGCGGTAAGGCTCGATGAAGATACACTGACAAGTTGTCCATTTGACCATTTGTTTTTTTCTGCAGGAAATGGTGCTTGTGATTGTGGAGTGTGTCGCTGCTCGCCAGGTTTTACGGGCAATGCCTGTGAATGTTCGCTGGATGTGTCGTCGTGTGTCTCAGCCAACGGCATGTTATGTAACGGCCAAGGAGTTTGCGAATGCGGGAAATGCAGGTGCACAGGCCCAATGTTTAGTGGGCTAACTTGTGAGCAATGCCCCACTTGTGAAGGCGTCTGCTCCATTCAAAGGTGAGTACTAAATTGATGTGTGCCGTGCGTAATCCCTTCATTGCTTCATGGAGCCCGAGTAATAACAAATTGATTGAGCCATTTGACCCTTCACATCCATGCTGGCTCTCTCTTGGAGAATCCTTCATTCATTTCCTGCAGGTCTGCCGTTTCTTTTCTCTCATGTGGGGAACAGTTCAGTTTAGTTCAGTTTATTGTCACCTGTACCGAGGTACGGTGAAAATCTTTTGTTGCATGCTATCCAGTCAGCAGAAAGACAATACGCGATTACAATCATCCATTTACAGTGTATAGATACATAATAAGGGAATAACGTTTAGTGCAAGGTAAAGCCAGCAAAGTCCACTCAAGGGTAGTCCGAGGGTCATCAATGAGGTAGATAATAGTTCAGGACTGCTCTCTGGTTGTGGTAGGATGATTCAGTTGCCTGATAACAGCTGGGAAGAAACTGTCCCAGAATCTGGTGGTGAGCACTTTCACACTTTGTTATATATAACTGATATAGTTACTCCCCCTATATTCTGCCGAAATCTCCCATTAATTTGAAACAGCTCTGTCATATTCCCCCTCATCCTTTACTGCTTGTGAAGAACAATAGGGGTTTCTCCAGCTTTTCCATATAACATAAATCATCATCCCCAAAACTATTCCAGCAAATCTTCAACGTATCTGTTGTTGATTAACTCCTTCAAACAAAATGACATAATTTTGTGCTTGAAGGTAATGATCTGATATTTCTCTGTTGGAATGTTTTTTATTATGAATTTAGAACTTTTTATTTAGATTTAGAATTTAGAAGACAAGTAAAAGTAAATTAATGTGAAGTACTTTAGTTATATATCTACCTTTTGAAAATGTAGGTGACTGCATCTTCAAATTCATTCATATGCCTTTTTTAAATCATGAGTTATAATCATGCCATACATTGCATCCACTCTTGGAGCCATGCCTAAACCCAACAAAATGTGATTTCGGACTATTATCCCAACTGGCCTGCAGTTCAGCTGTCAGATAATTGTGTTATGTTTGCTTTCGCTAATGTGGCCTTTACCTCTTCATATTCACATCATACAGGTTCTGTGTTCAATGTAAAACCTTTAACAGCGGACCCAAAAAAGATACCTGTGATCAGTGCAAGTTTGAAGTAAGCTTGGTGGAGCGCAAGGTTCTGATGTCACAACCGATTTGTGCGTTTTGGGATTCGGACAATGGCTTGTTCTACTTCTCGTATTTTGTCAACGACCAAAATATTCCAATGGTTAATGTGTTCATACCCTATGTAAGAATGACAAAGTGAATTTTAATCTATGGATTTGCTTCAGGTTTAGACACTGTGATTCACAGAGATCCAGCAGTCATGGAGTGACATTCATACGGCACGGAAACAGGACCTTTGGCCTAACTCACCCATTTTGACTAAAGGCCCTGTCCCACGATGCGAGTTTACCCAAGAGCTCTCCCGAGTTTAAAACAAATCAAACTCGTCGTACCTCATCACGAGTATTTTTTTACTCTTGGACATTTTTCACACTGTTGAAAAACTTCACGAGTTACCGCGTTTCCCGAGTACCTGCCGTTAGCATTACGAGCCACTACGAGACATCCACGAACTCCGACGTACCCACTACGAACATTCTATGTACTTACCACAAGTTTGATTTTTTTTTTAACTCCGGAGAGCTCTTGGGTCAGGCATCGTGGGACAGGCCCTTTAGGTAGCCAACTAAGCTCGTCCCATTTCCGTGCATTGGGCACATATCCCTCTAAACCTTTTCTAAACATGTATGTGTCAAAATGTCTTTTAAATTTTGTTATTGTAGCTGCCTCAACTGGTTCCTCTGGCAGCTTGTTTCATATATGGGGAAGACTGTGTATTCACCCTTACTCTGTCCCTCATAAACCTCTATCTGTCACACTTGCCACACCTCCAGACACTTGCAACTCTTTCCACACTCCTCCCCTGAGCTATTAGAAGTTACACCTGCATTTAATCTGCTCCCCTAATCGATCACTTGCTATCAATACCTGAGATCATCACCAATTGGGTGCTGATAGCAGTTCTGAGTTCTGTCGTTTCCAGGTCTATATCTTCCGGTTCCATTCAAGTTTGGATTTTGGGTTTTCTTCAGTACTTCTCGGTGAGCCTGCATTTGAGTCCTTTCCATTTCTGAGCCTTCTGACACTGTAATATCACACCCAGTCTCCCCTGCTCCAAGGAATAATGATGCAGTCTGCCCAACTTCTCATTAACTCCACCCCTCACGTCCTGGCAACATCCTCGCAATTCTTGCACTCTTTCCAGCTTAATGAAATTCTTCCTACAGCTGGATGACCAAAACACAACACAATACTCCAAGTGTGGCCTGAAAAATGGCTTGTGTAACTGCAACATAACATCCCAACGCCTATACTCAATATCCTTTCTGATGGTCAGCATGCCAAGAACCTTCTTCACTGCCCTGTCTATCTTTATCACTACTTTCATGGAACAATGTACTTGCACTCCTAGATCCCTCTGTTCTTTTGAGAGCCATTTACTGTGTAAGTCCTGTCCTGGTTTAACTTACCAAATGAAACACCTCACATTTATTTAAATTGAACTCCATTTGCCATTCCTTGGCCCATTTACCCAGCTGATCAAGATCCCACTGTATTTTTTGGTAACATTGTTCACTGTCTATGAAATGACCTATTTTAGTGTTATCAACAAACTTCCTATCCATCCCTTGTAAACTGTGATCCAAATCATTGATATAAATGACAATGGCGCAACACCTAACTCAGAGGCACACCTCTAGTCACAGGCCTGCATTGCAACAACAACTTTCCACCATCATTCTCTGCTTCCTACCATCTACCCAATTACCTATCCAAGTCCAAGTACAAATCCTGCTCTCTCTGGATCACATGCAATCTAATGCTCTAAAGTAACCTTGTTGTGGAACCTTATCAAGGGCAATGCTGAAATCCAGGTAGATTACATCTACTACCCTGCCCCCATTGACGTTCTTAACTACTTCTTTAGATTGGCAAGACGTGATCTACCACACACAAAGCTATGCTGACTACCTCTAATGTACCCTTGTCTTTCCAAATGCATGTATATTATAATAGCATTAATAATCGGTCTGAAGAAGGGTCTAGACCCGAAACGTCACCCATTCCTTCGCTCCATAGATGCTGCCTCACCCGCTGAGTTTCTGCAGCATTTTTGTCTACCTTATATTATAATGGCAGTCTTTACGACGTTGTCAAAGTCCAACTTTGATCGCCATTACTCCTCAGGGATGGGTTGGAGGTATAGTTTACACACTCACAACACACTTAAGATAGTAAAAAACGAATCTTCCAAATGTTGTTTCATGATTAATTGGTCCTTTATTGAAGTAGTCCAGAGCAAAGAAATAATCCGCCACTTCATTCGCTGTTCCATTCATTTTATATGAATCATATGAAAGTTTCTTCTTATAAAAGTATGTTGTCTCATTAACTTGTGTGTGTCAAGATCATGTCATGAGTGTGAATGGTAAAGAACTATATTCTCACATTCCTTCCGAGACCCAACTGACTCCTAATCTATGAGTCTGCGCTGGTCTCCTCTAGAAAAAGACTCACCCCTTCTACGTATCAAATCCCACCTACAAAAGTACAGACAGATAAAAACTAAAATGTTCGACATGGTTATAATATGCTGATTTAAGCTTAATGGCTCCTACATATATTTTATACCTCAGAATGCCCTACAGTAACTTACCTACCACAGGTTTTAGGCTTATTTATCTATAGTTAGTAGCTTTTATTTTGCAGTCCTCAAATATAAACACAACTTCAGCTATCCTTTAGTCTTCCATCAACTCACCCATGGCAAATGATGATGCCAATTTCTCAGCCAGGGTCTAGCTTCCCACAGTGTCCGTAGATAGACCTGTTCAGGTACTGGAGATTTATCTACTGTAAAGAAGTGAATCTCACACACTTGTAACTTTACTTAACTCTTTAATAAACACACAGATTAAACATGATCCAGCACTAATTGCACGCAGTCTGTCACCGTGCTGGAGAGAGAGAGAGGAAGAGAGAGTGTTATTATACTTGAAAACTAAGGCGTGGTTAGTGGTACTGAGGTAGCTACATTATTGGTTGCATGCATAAACCATCTACATCCTTCCCCTTAGAAATCAGAATTGAAATAGAGCCATGGCAGTGTGATTATATACAATATACGAATCTAAACAAAGTCACCGTAGCGGACAGGCGGCTTAACAATGCGACCCGAACGCGTGCATACAACACCTTCCCCCCCCCCCATCAGAAAGAAGAGAAGGCGCAGCAGAAGTAGGCGAGAAAGTTAAACCAGGAGGAGACGCATCCGTAGCAGCAGTTAAAACAGGAGGAGACGCAGCCGGAGCAGGAGACACAGGAGGGGAGGGAAAACGTGCAGGAGGGGAGGCAAACCGGCCAGAACCTGGCGGCAGCGGTGGAGGAGAACGCAACAAGTGAGGGGTCTGGGGCATGCAGGGAGCAGCAGGAAAGCCGGCAGGGGCAGGCTGGGACCGCAGAGGTGGAGCACAAGGACCCGCAGGTGGAGGCTTCGGCTCGTTCACAGCCAACAGGTGTTGACGGCTCCGACGATAGACAGTCCCTTCATAGTCCACCAGGTAAGAACGAGGCGAATCAGCCACACCAACTACGGTCGCGAGACGGGAATAGCCGGTGCTAGTTTGCAACCGAACGACTTGCCCGGGCAGTAGGGACGTCAGCGGGCGGCAGGACCTGTCGTGGGAACGCCGTTGAACCTCACGCTTCTGTTCAATCCGCTGCTGGACAACGGCAGGCTCGAATACCTTGGGTAGCAGGGTCTGTTGAGCGATCGGCATAGGTGGCCTGGTTGTCCTCGACATCAGACGCTGGGCAAGGGAACCCATGGTCGGGTCACGGGAGATGTTATGGAGGTTAAGTAAGCCCAGGTAGAAATCGGAGTTAGACAGGCGGGTCTGCTCAAGCGGACCCTTAGCACTCCGCACGGCTCGCTCGGCAAGGCCGTTGCTTTGTGGATACTCCGGGCTGCTAGTGTAATGATGAAAGTTCCACTTGGCAGCGAAAGATTTGAATTCAGCGCTGGTAAATTGTCGGCCATTGTCAGTTTGTAAACGGACAGGGGCACCGAAGGTGGCGAAGTGCCTGCGCAGTCTGCTGATGACCATCTCGGAGGTGATTGAAGGAAGTAGGTCCACCTTGAACCAGTTGGAGTACGAGTCCACCAGGACAAGAAACTGCTTGCCCCGCCATTCGAATATGTCGGCAGCCAGCGATGTCCAGGGCATGGCAGGCGCCGGCTGCTGCAAAAGGGGCTGTCGCTGCTGGTGCGGGGCGAGGTTGTTGCAGGTGGAGCAGGAGGAAACTCGGTCCTTGATATATTTGGCCATACCAGGCCAGTAGAATTGTCCCTGAGCGTGAGAAATAGTGGCATCGACCCCAGGATGACCGCTATGGGCTGCGTTGTAGTAGAGATCATACAGAGAGGCCGGAACCACGACCTTGTGGCCTTTGACGATAACACCATCTTGGAGCACCAGCTCATCGCGGACCAGGGAGAACGGTTGGGCACCCGATGGCAAAGTTGTCCGTTTGTTGGGCCAGCCGCGCTTGATGACAGCTGCGAGCTGCTGCAACGCAGTGTCAGCGGCGGTGTGTTGGATCAGGCACTGAAGTTGCCTGGTTGGGACGATGTTGACGTTCAACACCAAGAGGTTTTCTTGCCCGTAGGGGTGGCGGTCACAGGAGGCCCGTGGGGCACGAGATAGAGTATCGGCCACATGCATTTCAGTGTCCTATTTGTAAACCAGATGGAAATCAAAACGTTGGAGCTGCAGCATCATGCGCTGCAGTCTGGCAGGGGCAACATGTATGGGCTTGCTAAGAATTGTCACTAGTGGCTGGTGGTGAGTCTCGACCGTGAATCTGCTGTGGAAAAGGAAATCTTTAAACTTGGAGCAAGCAAACACAACCGCGAGGGGCTCCTTCTCGATTTGAGCATACCGTTGCTCCGTGTCGGTCATGGTTCGCGAGGCATACGAAACAGGTAGCAGCGATCCGTCATCAAAGAGCTGCAGGCAAGCAGCACTGAGTCCAAAACGGGAGGCATCACAGGTAACAACAATGGGACGGCGCAGGTCAAAGAATTTAAGTGTCGGGGTGCTGGTCAGCTTAGATTTCAGAGATTCGAAAGCCTGTTGGTGTTGTGGGAATCAGGACCAGGCAGTGTCTTTTTTAGTTAGTTGCCTCAGGGGCGAGCTCAGCTCACTGAGATTAGGAATAAACTTACCGAGGTAATTGACCATGCCTAGGAAGCGTTGCAGACCGAGGACATCGGTTGGGGCTGGCATCTCGGAAATTGCAGCAGTCTTTTGTGGGTCAGGCTTTAGTCCATCAGAAGTGAAGATATGCCCGACGTAAGGCACTTCAGAGACGCCAAATCTGCACTTTTTTATGTTCAGTTTTAAATTGATCTGTCGGGCCCGGTCCAGGACCCGGCGCAGGTTTTTGTCATGTTCGGCGGCATTCTCCCCGTAGACTAGGATATCATCCACGATGATGGCGCACGGCATGCCAGCGAACAGCTGTTCCATGGACCTCTGGAACACCTCGCTGGCAGAGTTGATTCCGAATGGCATCCGCAGGAATTTGAATCTGCCATACGGAGTAGCAAACGTTGTAAGATCGGAGGAGCGTTTGTCGAGTGGTATTTGCCAGAAGGAACTTTTGGCATCGAGGACGGAGAAAACCGTGGCCTGGCCGACTTGAGCCGCAACATCTTCCACGGTTCTCATGGGGTAGTTCGGTCGCCTAATTGCGAGGTTCAGGTCCTTTGGGTTGATGCACACTCTTATCTCGTTCTTGTCCTTCTTTAGCGTGGCAACCATGGTGGAGACCCACTTGGTGGGCTCGCTAACTGCCTCCAGCACTCCCATCGCAACCATGCTCTTCAGCATCGATTCAACCTTGTCCTTCATAGCAAGGGGTACTCTGTGTGGTGCATGGACCACAGGCGCCACCTTTGGGTCGGTGGCGATCTTGTAGACGAAAGGCAGTTTGCCCAGCTCATTATCAAACAGGTCCGGGTACTCAGATATCGGATCCAACATCACCCGCACCTCATGGACAGTGCGGTCGAACGAGACTAGTCCCAGGTCCTGGCATGCCTGGTTGCCCAACAAAGTCACACAATCAGAGTCGAGAACATAGAACGTGAGAGCCCGCGATGACCTCTGCAGCACACAATTGAAAATGGCCTTGCCCACTGGTTTCAGCTCCTCGCCCCCGTAAGCATGTAAAATCGAACAGTCAGCACTTGGTTGCTCATTGTGCCTAATCTTTCTGAACAGGCTTGTTGACATAACATTGACCTTCGCCCCCGTGTCGAGCTTAGCGGAGAAGGTCGAATTGTTGACAGTAACAAGGACCGAAGGATCCGTGAGTCGAGCAGGTTCGTGTAGGAGTGTGAAAACACTAGCATCTCCTTGAGAACTAATTGGCTCAGAGTCGTGGGCAGTGTCGAGAGAGGACTGGGAACCAAACTCGCTATCAACTTGCACCAAGTTGTTTAGGACTTGTCTAGAAGCTGGGGGAAGTTTCCCACGGGAGTGGCAGACAGCCGAGAAATGGTTCAATTTCTTGCAGAAATTGCAGGATTTTCCGTAAGCCGGGCACTGCGACTGCATTGAATGCACATAACCGCAATTAGGGCATTTTTTAACGCCTTGGCCGCCGGGGACCTAGATGGCCTGCGACATGGGTCTGGTGTTAACTATGTTAGGACGTTGAGACCTGTTGAGACCAGTTAAATTAATCAATTTATTATCAGACCCCCGCTGTCCGAACAGCAAGTCAACGACTTCGGCTAACCTGCATGCGTGCATGGCTTCGGTTAGAGTAAGATCTGGTTTCCTCAATAGCTCCGATCGTAATTTCTGATCGAGCATCCCTGTCACTAGAATGTCTCTAGTAAGCTGTTCAGTCATATTATCAAACCGGCACCTCTGCTGCTGCTTTCTCGTAAAAAACTTGGCTCTCTCTAAAATGCGGTTAGAGGGCAGGTCACAAAGCTCAGCGAATTTTCGCAACAGACATACCGGGTCGTCGGCAGACTCTGCAGGTACTTGGACCTGATCATGTTCATCCCGGACCGCGGGACTGTAGGTGAAGGCTTGTGCTCTCCTCATGGCATCAGGACCAGCAAGATTTAGAAAAAGGGACGCTTTAACGGCATCAGGATCGTTGTGATGAGCAATGTTCATGTAGTGGGTAAAATCCATCTCAAAAGTCGCCCATCGCTCCGCTATGTCTGCATCAAAGACCAGGGGCGCGGGTTTGCAGCATGAGGATGCCAGGTGACACAAGGAGAGTGAAACTCCGACAAAGAAACAAACTCAAGAAATAAAACCCGATAAACAGGAGGCGCGAGAATTAACTTGCCGACACCATGTAAAGAAGTCAATCTCACACACTTGTAACTTTACTTAACTCTTTAATAAACACACAGATTAAACATGATCCAGCACTAACTGCATGCAGTCTGTCACCATGCTGGAGAGAGAGAGAGAGAGAGGAAGAGAGAGTGTTATTATACTTGATAACTAAGGCGTGGTTAGTGGTACTGAGGTAGCTACCTTATTGGTTGCATGCATAAACCATCTACATCTACCTTCATATATTTTATGACCTCCAGCAACCTCCACTGGAGGTTTGTGCACTGTCCCTGAGACATCAATATTAACATCCCCCAATTTCCCAGGTTTTCATGTAGAAATAAGGAACTGCAGATTCTGGTTTACAAACAAGGACACAAACATGCTGGAGTAACTCAGTAAGTCAGGCAGCATCTCCAAGGAGTTATTCCAGCACTTGGTGTCTTCCCTAGTTTGCATATCTTTCTCCACAGCAAAAACAAAGAATTATTCATGAAGGATCTCACCCATATCCTATGGCTCTGAACATAAAGGTCCTCTTTCATGGAATTTAATAACCGTTGGAGACAGCGGAGGAGGGTCAGGGCTTACCAAATCCCATAACGTTCCACACTCCACAGGGAGGGTTTCTGGTGGAAGCCGCTGATTGGTGGAAGCAGACTAGAGGAAGCAGCTGATTGGGTGCAACCTCAGGTGCAGTTTAAAGGGCAAGAGGGAGCAGCTGTTTGTGTCAGATACCTGCTGATTTCTCCCAGCAGTTTCTATTGGATTATACTGGTATCGGATCCAGGGTAAGGCGAGAGAATGACAGTCAGAGCAGTGTACTGTTCTGGATGTCAGATGTGGGAGGTCATGGTGGTGGATGGCCCTCCAGACGTCCACATCTGCACCAGGTGCAGAGAGGTGGGGCTCCTAAGGGACCGTATTAGGTTCCTGGAGCTGCAGCTCGATGACCTCTGTCTGGTCAGGGAGAGTGACGAGGTCATAGAGGGGAGTTATAGGGAGGTGGTCACTCCAAAACCACAGGAGAGAGACATGTGGGTCACGCTAAGGAAGGGCAAGGGGCAGAGGCAGGAACGAGGGAGTACTCCAATGTCGGTACACCTTGCAAATAAGTACTCCTGTTTGAGTACGGATGAGGATGACAGCCTACCCGGGGGTAGCAACAGCGGACGGGCCTCCAGCACAGAGACCGGCCCTGTTGCTCCGAAAGGTAGGGAAAAAAAGAAGAGGGCAATAGTAATTGGGGACTCTATTGTTAGGGGGTCGGATAGGCGTTTCTGTGGACGCAGTCAGGAGACCAGGATGGTGGTCTGCCTCCCTGGTGCCAAGGTCTCGGACGTGTCTCAACGCATCCAAGATATCCTGAAATCAGAGGGAGAGGAGCCTGAGGTCGTGGTACATATTGGTACAAATGACATAGGTAAAATAAGTGAAGAGGTCTTGAAGGGAGGATTTAGGGTGTTGGGAGGAGAGTTAAGGAAAAGGACCAAAAAGGTAACAATCTCAGGATTACTGCCTGTACCACGCGACAGTGAGAGTAGGAATGGAGCGAGGTGGAGGATAAATGCGTGGCTGAAAGACTGGTGCAGAGGGCAGGGATTCAAGTTTCTGGATCATTGGGACTTCTTTTGGGGAAGGTGGGACCTGTACAGAAAGGATGGGTTGCACTTGAACCCGAGGGAGACCAACATCCTGGTGGGGAAATTTGCAAAGGTCACTGGGGAGACTTTAAACTAGAATGGTTGGGGCGAGGGACTCAAATAGAGAAAGCTAGTAGACAGAATGGGAGGCAGGAAGCAGAAAAGGGAAGCACTCGGACACAAGAGGAGAAAGAAAAAAAAGGAAATAAACAGAGAAGAAGAGACGGGGGGTTTCTTAAATGTGCATATTTTAATGCTAGGAGCATTGTAAGAAAGGTGGATGAGCTTAGAGTCTGGATAGACACCTGGAAGTATGATGTTGTGGCGATCAGTGAAACATGGTTGCAGGAGGGCTGTGATTGGAAACTAAATATTCCAGGATTTTGTTGCTTCAGGTGTGATAGAATTGGAGGGGCAAGAGGTGGTGGTGTTGCATTGCTAGTCAGGGAAGATATTACAGCAGTGCTTTGGCAGGATAGATTGGAGGGCTCATCTAGGGAGGCTATTTGGGTGGAACTGAGAAGTGGGAAAGGTGTAGCAACACTTATAGGGGTGTACTATAGACTGCCAAATGGCGAACGAGAATTGGAAGAGCAAATATGTAAGGAGATAGCAGATATTAGTAGTAAGCACAAGGTAGTGATTGTGGGAGATTTCAACTTTCCACACATAGACTGGGAAACACATTCTGTAAATGGGCTGGATGGTTTGGAGTTTGTAAAATGTGTGCAGGATAGTTTTTTGCAGCAATACATAGAGGTACCTACTAGAGGAGGGGCAGTGCTGGACCTCCTGTTAGGAAACGAGACGGGACAGGTGGCGGAGGTATGCGTTGGGGAGCACTTCGGGTCCAGTGATCACAATACCATTAGTTTCAATATAATTATGGAGGAGGTCAGAACTGGACCTAGGGTTGAGATTTTTGATTGGAGAAAGGCTAACTTTGATGAGATGCGAGATGATTTAAAAGGAGTGGACTGGGACATTTTGTTTTATGGGAAAGATGTAGAAGAGAAATGGTGGACATTTAAAGGGGAAATTTTAAGAGTACAGAATCTTTATGTTCCTGTTCGGTTGAAAGGAAACAGTAAAAATTGGAAAGAGCCCTGGTTTTCAAGGGAAATTGGACATCTTGTTCGGAAAAAGAGGGAGATCTACAATAATCATAGGCAGCATGAAGTAAATGAGGTGCTTGTGGAGTATAAGGAATGTAAAAAGAATCTTAAGAAAGAAATTAGAAAAGCTAAAAGAAGATATGAGGTTGCTTTGGCAAGTAAGGTGAAAGTAAATCCAAAGGGTTTCTACAGCTATATTAATAGCAAAAGGATAACGAGGGATAAAATTGGTCCATTGGAGAAACAGAGTGGGCAGCTATCTGCAGAGCCAAAAGAGATGGGGGAGATATTGAACAATTTATTTTCTTCGGTATTCACCAAGGAGAAGGATATTGAATTATGTGAGGTAAGGGAAACGAGTAGAGTAGTTATGGATACTATGAGTTTCAAAGAAAAAGAAGTATTGACACTTTTGAAAAATATAAAAGTGGACAAGTCTCCAGGTCCTGACAGGATATTCCCTAGGACATTGAAGGAAGTTAGTGTAGAAATAGCCGGGGCTATGACAGAAATATTTCAAATGTCATTAGAAACGGGAATAGTCCCCGAGGATTGGCGTACTGCGCATGTTGTTCCATTGTTTAAAAAAGGTTCTAAGAGTAAACCTAGCAATTATAGACCTGTTAGTTTGACTTCAGTGGTGGGCAAATTAATGGAAAAGATACTTAGAGATAATGTATATAAGCATCTGGATAAACAGGGTCTGATTAGGAACAGTCAACATGGATTTGTGCCTGGAAGGTCATGTTTGACTAATCTTCTTGAATTTTTTGAAGAGGTTACTAGGGAAATTGACGAGGGTAAAGCAGTGGATGTTGTCTATATGGACTTTAGTAAGGCCTTTGACAAGGTTCCTCATGGAAGGTTGGTTAAGAAGGTTAAACTGTTGGGTATAAATGCAGGAATAGCAAGATGGATTCAGCAGTGGCTGAATGGGAGAAGCCAGAGGGTAATGGTGGATGGCTGTTTGTCGGGTTGGAGGCAGGTGACTAGTGGGGTGCCTCAGGGATCTGTGTTGGGTCCTTTGTTGTTTGTCATGTACATCAATGATCTGGATGAAGGGGTGGTAAATTGGATTAGTAAGTATGCAGATGATACCAAGATAGGGGGTGTTGTGGATAATGAAGAGGATTTCCAAAGTCTACAGAGTGATTTAGGCCATTTGGAAAAATGGGCTGAAAGATGGCAGATGGAGTTTAATGCTGATAAATGTGAGGTGTTACACCTTGGCAGGACAAATCAAAATAGGACATACATGATAAATGGTAGGGAATTGAAGAATACAGTTGAACAGAGGGATCTGGGAATAACCGTGCATAGTTCCTTGAAGGTGGAATCTCATATAGATAGGGTGGTAAAGAAAGCTTTTGGTATGCTAGCCTTTATAAATCAGAGCATTGAGTATAGAAGCTGGGATGTAATGTTAAAATTGTACAAGGCATTGGTGAGACCAAATCTGGAGTATGGTGTACAATTTTGGTCGCCCAATTATAGGAAGGATGTCAACAAAATAGAGAGAGTACAGAGGAGATTTACTAGAATGATGCCTGGGTTTCAACAACTAAGTTACAGAGATAGGTTGAATAAGTTAGGTCTTTATTCTCTGGAGCGCAGAAGGTTAAGGGGGGACTTGATAGAGGTCTTTAAAATGATGAGAGGGATAGACAGAGTTGATGTGATCAAGCTTTTCCCTTTGAGAATAGGGAAGATTCAAACAAGAGGACATGACTTCAGAATTAAGGGACAGAAGTTTAGGGGTAACATGAGGGGGAACTTCTTTACTCAGAGAGTGGTAGCGGTGTGGAATGAGCTTCCAGTGGAAGTGGTGGCGGCAGGTCCGTTGGTATCATTTAAGAATAAATTGGATAGGCATATGGATGAGAAGGGAATGGAGGGTTATGGTATGAGTGCAGGCAGGTGGGACTAAGGGAAAAAAATTGTTCGGCGCGGACTTGTAGGGCCGAGATGGCCTGTTTCCGTGCTGTAATTGTTATATGGTTATATATGGTTAATACAGATAAATGTGAGGTGTTGTATTTTGGGCAGTCTAACATGGGCAGGACCTACACAGTGAATTGTAGGGTGCAGCAGAGTGCTGTAGCGCAGTGGGATCTAGGAGTACAGGTGCATGGTTCCTTGAAGGTCGAGTCGCAGTTAGACAGGATGTACAAAAAGGCTTTTGGCACGTTGGTTTTCACCAGTCAGAGTATTGAGTATAGAAGTTGGGAGATAATGTTGCAGCTGTATAAGACGTTGGTGAGACCACATTTAGAATATTGTGTTCCATTCTGGGCACCATGTTATAGGAAAGATGTCGTCAAGCTGGAAAGGGTACAGAGAAGATTTACAAGGATGTTGCCAGGACAATAGGGTGTGAGCTATAGGGAGAGGTTGAGTAGGCTGGGACTCCATTCCCTGGAGAGCAGGAGGATGAGGTGTTATCTTATAGAGGTGTATGAAATCATGAAAGGAATAGATCAGGTAGATGCACAGTCTCTTGCCCTGAGTAGGTGAATCAGGGACATAGGTTAGGTATGTTGCAAAGCCTACCTGAAGCGTCGTTGAAAATCTGCCGCTGCGGGTGTGCGCGATTTTGGCGCCGTTTAGAGGGGGGCGGGTTTAAAACGCGATTTTCTCTAGGCTGTTCAAATCGAAGATGTTCAGCCTAGTTAATTATTAACGAAAAACCGCTGGAAGACCCCGTCGCAAAAGCTATTATTAGTTTTAAAGGCCTCGTATAATAGTTATAGTAGTTTAAAAATCAATCTCTAAACCCGCGACCGCCAGCAACCGCAGGGTCTCATAAAGCAAATAATTGAAGTTAGGCTGTATATTTTTACATTAAAAAGGGCTTCTAAAGATCCCTTTATACAAAGTTTAATATTGCGAGTAGCTCATTTTGGGCCCATTATATCCCGCAGTATTTTTCTCGGCATTTGGGGGCACAAATCTACCGCAATGTGAACGTTCTAAACCAGCGCGTTCCACAGGGACACACTGGAAAGCTGATTTAAATGGGCATTTATTTACAGCAATTGAACACTAAATTCCTTCCATTTGGTCTATAAATTAATGTAAATGAGATTTAAAAATCATGTTTTATTGTGAATTATTTGTGAATATTATTTGGACATTTAGGCTATTTAAAAATGTTAATCATTTATTAAGAAATGGATAGATGTTTAGATCTAGTAATTGAAGTCTGAAATTAGCTACAATTAGGTAACTAACTAATTATATGCTTTAATTTCAGGTCATCCAAGTAAGATTATTTTATATTTGTTTCAGAATGCTTCAATCTATGATAACTGAAAATTTCATTCAGTTCTCTTAATTTTTAAGAAAGTTATGGGCTTTTGACTGTTCACGATCACAGCTTTTTTGTTATGTCCATAGAAAATCAATAGGGAACAAGATGCTCATTTCCGAGTATGAAAATGGCCATAACTTTTTAAATACTTGAGATATGAAAGTGAATTAGGTGTCAAATTAAACTTATTTTTATGCTTTATCTAATGGGATAAATTACAGACTTGATTTTTAAAATCTCAAAATGTTGTAACATTGCTACATAGGTATAAGGTGAAGGGGAAAAGATTAAATAGGAATCTAAAGGGTAATTTTTTCACACAAAAGGTGGTGGGTGTATGGAACAAGCTGCCACAGGAGGTAGTTGAGGCAGGGATGATCCCAACTTTTAAGAAACAGTTAGATGGGTACATGGATAGGCAGGTGGGGCTAGTGTAGCTGGGACATGTTGGCCGGTGTGGGCAAGTTGGGCCGAAGGGCCAGTTTCCACACTGTATCACTCGATGACTCTATGGTCCTTGAGGGGCCATATTCTCCCCCTGGTTACTCTCTCTCTCCCCAAATATATTTAAAATCTCTTTGGATTCGACTTGTTGCCCTTCTGATTTATTAAGTATAATCCTGCGTCCCTTCTTCTCCTTCAGGGATTCATTTGATTCCAGCTGCCTGAAGCTGACTCACGCCTCCTTCTTTCTACTGACCAAGGCCTTAATATCTTTTGTCATCCACGGTCCCCTCCCCGTGTCAGCCGTGCCCTTCACTTGAACAGGACCATGCAATTCTTGAACTCTCGCTATCAGCTGGGAATTACATCATATGTGCGTGGGATGTTGATTTGAACTGTTTATTTGGAATCCGTGACTAGTTTAGGTAAATAGTGTTTTCTATAGAAAGACATGAAAGGTAGTTTAGCTAAATATTTTTTCAAAGCTTGGTACTATATTTTAATGGATAACTTTTTTTAAACTGATAAACTGATGATTAGAGTCATCGTCATACAATGTGGAAACAGGCCCTCTGGCCCAACTTGCTCAAACCGGCCAACATGTCCTAGCTACACTAGTCCCACCTGCCTGCGCTTGGCCCATATCCCTCCAAACTTGTCCTATCCATGTACCTGTCAAACTGTTTCTTAAACGTTGGGATAGTCCCAGACTCAACTACCTCCTCTGGCAGCTCGTTCCATACATCCACCACCCTTTGTGTGGAAAAGGTACCCCTCAGATTCCTATTAAATCTTTTCCCCTTCACTTTGAACCTATGTCCTCTGGTCCTCAATTCCCCTACTCTGGGCAAGCAATTCTGTGCATCTAATTGATGGGGCAAAATAGGGTTGTTGCTACACATGGGAGCTATTAACTTGCAAATGTCTTGTGCTGCGGAGGTTGTTACATTTTAAAATAAATGAATATGTGTCGGGTACACACACATTCCCCCCACTGCTAAGTTTTTACATAGAGGTTGGTAAGTGCTTGGAACATGCTGCTGGGGGTAATGGTGGAGGCGGTAAACATAGTAGCATTTACATGTAAGAGACTTTTGGAGAGGTGCATGCACATGCAGGCAAAGGAGAAAGAGGGATTATGTGCAAGCAGATACAAGTTGTTCTAGGCATATTGCTCGGCATAGCCATTGTCGGCCAAAGGACATGTTCCTGTGCTCTACTGTTCTATCATCAGGTCATAAGTGATAGGAGCAGAATGAGGCCACTTGGCCCATCAAGTCTACTCTGCCATTCAATCATGGCTGATCTATCTCTCCCTCCGAACCCCATTTTCCTGCCTTCTCCCCATAACCTCTGACACCCGTACTAATCAAGAATCTATCTATCTCTGCTTTAAAAATATCCGTTGTCTTGGTCTCCACAGCCTTCTGTGGCAAAGAATTCCACAGATTCACCACCCTCTGATTAAAGAAATTCCCCCTTCCTAAAAGAACACCCTTTAATTCTAAGGCTACCGGTAAATCCTCTAGACTCTCCCACTAAACATCCTCTCCACATCCACTCTATCCAAGCATTTCATTATTCTGTATGTTTCAATGTGGTCCCACCTCATTCTTCTAAACTCCAGAGAGTACAGGCCCAGTGCCGACAAATGCTCATCATATGTTAACCCACTCATTGCTGCGATCATTCTATGTTCGAAGAAGATACACCTGTCCTACACCTTCATTCTCACCTACATTCATAGACACCAGCAGCTATTCCAGGTGAGACAGGGGTTCATGTGCACCTCTTCCAACGTAATTGCTTGCTCTTTTCCCTGTCCTCCACCCACACTCTGTACACACACATTCCCCCCACTGTTTCTCACCATCCCAGTTACTCTGCTCCTCTCCCTTCATCAGTGTGCTTATCTCCCACCCCCAAATCCCCCATTTCCATTTTATTCACCCTCTTTCTCCTCCCCTCTCACACACGCCCCTTCCTCCAGCATTACATTACATTGCACTCCTCTTCTTTCCTTGTCTGACATCTATTTGTCTCCTTTTCACCTCTAGCCTTTGCCACTATTCCAATCAAGTTCCCTCACCTGTATCCACTTATCACTTAGGATAGACTTAAGGTGCCGGAGTAACTCAGCGGGACAGGCAGCAGCTCTGGAGAGAAGGAATGGGTGACGTTTTCACGTCGAGACCCTTCCTCTTGTTACTTGCCAAGATTGGTCGCAATCCCCAACTCCCTTTTCCAGCTTCCTCCACCACTCCACGCAACGTGAAGAAGGGTCGCGACCCAAAATGTGGTCTGTCCATTCCTTCCACAGATTCTGCCTGATCGGCTGTGTTCCTCCAGCACTATGTATTTTGTTCTTGCTACTGTTGTTGGTTTGCTTCTCCCTTCAATGAATTTGGAAGATTTTGTGGAGGGAGAATCAGTGGTATTTTTTCCAGAGCTTTGATGTGCCTGTTGTAGGTAGTCCATGTCTCAGAAGTAGAAAGGATACACACATTCATAATATGTTTAATGTTTATTGGGGGAACCTATGACCCTCCTGACCCAACCTTGTCCTCTATCCCTGACCATAAGTTGTCTGAAGAAGGGTCTCGACCCGAAACGTCACATATTGTAATAGTGTGAGCTGCGAGGAGGATGCTAGGAGGCTGCAGGGTGACTTGGATAGGCTGGGTGAGTGGGCAGATGCAGTGGCAGATGCAGTATAATGTGGATAAATGTGAGGTTATCCATGTTAATGGCAAGTACGAGAAGGCACATTATTATCTGAATGGTGTCAGATTAGGATAAGGGGAGGTGCAACGAGACATGGGGGTCAATGTACATCAGTAGCTGAAAGTAAGCATACAAGTATAACAAGCAGTGAAGAAAACTAAAGGCATGTTGGCATTCATAGTGAGATTATTGAGTATAGGAGCAAGGAGGTGCTATTGCAGTTGTACAGGGTCCTGATGAGACCACACCTGGAGTATTGTGTGCAATTTTGATCTCCTAATTTAAGGAAGGGCATTATTGCTATTGAGGGAGTGCAGTGTAGGTTCACCAGGTTAATTCCCGGGATAGCGGGACTGACATATGATGAAAGAATGGGTCGACTGGGCTTGTATTTACTGGAATTTAGAAGGATGCGAGGGGATCTTATAGAAACATATAAAATTCTTAACGGATTGGACGGGCTAGATACAGGAAAAATGTTCCCGATGTTGGGGGAGTCCAAAACCAGGGGTCACAGTTTAAGAATAAGTGGTAGGCCATTTAGGATGGAGATGAGGAAAAACGTTTTCACCCAGAGTTGTGAATGTGGAATTCTCTGCCGCAGAAGGCAGTGGAGGCCAATTCACCCGATGTTTTCAAGTGAGAGTTAGATATAGCTCTTAGGGCTAAAGGAAACAAGGGATATGGGGAGAAAGCAAGATCAGCGTACTGATTTTGGATGATCAGTCATGATCATTGAATGGCGGTCTTGGCTTGAAGGGCCGAATGGCCTACTCCTGCACCTATGTTCTATGTTTCTATGTTTCTATATTCCTTTGCTCCAGAGACGCTGTCTGAGTTACTCCAGCTTTTTGTGTCTGTCTTCGGTTTAATCCAGCATTTGCAGTTCCTTCCTACACAATTTAGCCTCTTTAACTGATAGAAGACCTATACGAAGATGATTAATATCGTGCTTCAGTCCTGCCCAAGTGGTTGAATCCAGTTATCCTGCTTGTCCTCATCAGGTCATTGGGCCACTGAGATTTGTCCTGCATTTTGCTTACCAAAGGCAGCATTGCCATTACCGGCAGTGTCCATATGAAGTGAAACTGTTTTATCGGAAAGGTGTGCAGGTCTCACTCCCATGAATATCCATCTTTTTTATCCTTGAAGGGCACAAAAAACTGGAGTAACTCAGCGGGTCAGACAGCATATCTGGAGAAAAGGAATAGGCGATGCTTTGGTTTGGGACTTTTCGTCAGACTGAGAGGGGAAATGAGAGATAGAGACAGTGATGTAGTGAGATGAAGAACAAATGAATGAAAGGTATGCAAAAAAGTAACGATGATAAAGAAAAGAGGCCATCGTTAGCTGTGGGCTAGGTGAAAACGTGTTACAGACAATGAGACTCAACAAGACAACTTTGAAGCTGGTACGACTTGGGTGGATGTGGGATGGAGAGAGAGGGGATGCAAGGATTACTTGAAGTTAGAGAAATCAATATTCATACTGCTGGGTTGTAAGCTGCCCAAGTGAAATATGAGGGATGGAGAGAGTGGGGATGCAAGGATTACTTGAAGTTAGAGAAATCAATATTTATACAGCTGGGTTGTAAGAAACCCCACCTTGTCTCAACCTTGTGTTTGTCTTATATAATATTATGATCAGCAAAGTTTTTTGTTACCTCCTTGCAGTGGATCATGACATTTTAAAATTTCTATCGCTTGATGTTGCGAAGGGCATTCTCACAAAGTCACGGAGTTGTTCTGGACAGACATCTTCTGGCATCCAGTGTTGAGCTATTAGAGTACTCGTCCGCTGTTCCCTCAGATTGTTCTGCATAGTTGCTCTTCGAAGCATCTGGAACATATCCATCTCTCCACCTGTTCCGCGCTCCCATCTTACACTGGGCATTAATGAGGTTTTAAATGAGCTGACTTCATGAAGTATAATAAGGTCCACAATGCAAGCCTTCAGTTGCTGGATGTGCCAACTCGGGTGTACCAATTGCGACTCAAAGCAAGAGATTTGTTAGAAACAAATTGACCCCACACTGTTATTTATAGAACAGTGAGCCTATAAGTACAATGATTAGAATTTAGAATTTAGAAGATTGAGGGGGGATCTTATAGAAACTTACAAAATTCTTAAGGGGTTGGACAGGCTAGATGCAGGAAGATTGTTCCCGATGCTGGGGAAGTCCAGAACAAGGGGTCACAGTTTAAGGATATGGGGGAAATCTTTTAGGACCGAGATGAGGAAAACATTTTTCGCACAGAGAATGGTGAATCTCTGGAATTCTCTGCCACAGAAGGTAGTTGAGGCCAGTTCATTGGCTATATTTAAGAGGGAGTTAGATGTGGCCCTTGTGGCTAAAGGGATCAGGGGGTATGGAGAGAAGGCAGGTACAGGATACTGAGTTGGATGATCAGCCATGATCATATTGAATGGCGGTGCAGGCTCGAAGGGCTGAATGGCCTACTCCTGCACCTATTTTCTATGTTTCTATGTTTCTATGTTTCTATGTTTCTATTAGATTACATGATTTGATTATAATGCTCGTGTACAGTTACAGAAATGAAAAATCAGTATCCATCAACCTCGTGCTAATTTGCACAAGATCCGAGGCAGCAAGATGACGCAGGTATGTGTAGGAAGGAACTGCAGATGCTGGTTTACACCCAACATAGACCCAAAGTGCTGAGTAACTCAGCGGAACAGGCAGCATCTCTGGAAAAAGGAATGGGTGAAGTTTCAGGTCGAGACCCTTCTTCAGACTGAGAGTCAGGGGAGAGGGAGACACAGAGATATGGATAGGAAAGGTGTGAAAACGAGAGATCAAAGGGGACGAAGGTCAAGGAAAATGTAGAATGGATCATTGACAGCTAGTGGAAGGCGACAACGAAGCACACAGAGATAAAATTTAATCAGGAGGACAGTCAGACTGGTTGGAGAACTAGGATGGGGGAGGGATGGAGAGAGAGAGGGAAAGCAAGGGTTGCTTGATGTCAGAAGCTAATATTCATACCGCTGGGTTGTAAGCAGCCAAAGCGAAATATGAGGTCCTGTTCCTCCAATTTGCGTTAGAAAATACACCACAGAAATAGGCTCTTCTTTCCACCACATCTATGCAGACCATCAATAACCTCTCTGTATGAATCCCATTTACCAGCACTTGGTTTCTGACCTATAATGTGCAGGAAGGAACTGCAGATGCTGGTTTAAACCAAAGATAGCCACAAAAAGCTGGAGTAACTCAGAGAGTCAGACAGCATCTCTGGAGACAGGAAATAGGTGACGTTTCGGGTTGAGACCCTTCTTCAGACCTGTAATGAATCTTCAGATGTATAATGATTGACAATTCAAGTGCTTGGCCAGTTGCTTCTCAAACGTTGTGTGACTATCTGCCTCCGCCCTTACACTGCCAGTGTGCTCCAGATCTTAATCACCCTCGGGGTGAAGAATATTCGTCCTCAGTTTGCCTCTAAACTTCCTACACTTTGCCTTAAACCTGTCTGGTCTCAGCCAATTTTCTTAATATTTACCCTTATCTATGACACTGGGAATTTTGCATTCCTTAGTACATTTTCCTTTTCTAGGATGTGGCAGGTAATATTAAGAATTTCTGACTTCAATTCCTTCATTTTGGTATAGTACGGTACTTTGTTAGTCACATGTACTGAGGTACAGATAAATAATTTTTTTGTATACAGTGCAAGTATCACTGTACATAAGCACTTGAGATCCATATTAGATTAGTATCTCAGATACAATATGTGTATAGCAGTAGTACACAGAAACGGGATACAGAGTCGCCAGTTTAGTGCCATTTTCAAGTCCCAGTTGTAGTAAGTGCAGGGATCGAGACCTGACCATGAAGGTCTGTTGTCCTGGCGGCCTGGCCAAGCGTAGCCGTTGGAGTCCTTCGCCGCTACACCGCTGTTGGCCGCCTGTGGTCCATGTGCACGGCTTCTTGGCAGTGCACCCGGTCCAGCCGAGCCCCAGGCTTTTGCAGGGCCTCCTGCGGCCCACTCCTCTGTCGAGGCACCGCACTGCCTCCTGCTCCCTGGCCCTCAAGGTGGGCTCCCGTAGATCCTTGATGTGTGACGGGCGAGTCGGGCCGACCGGGCGGGTGGGACCTCTGTCCACAGCGTGCGGGTCCCCGGTCTCTGGCAGGCAAGACCCCAGTCAATTTTTAGTAGGAATACCATTAGTTTCCAGGGCCTGTTCTTTATCAGTTGGAATATCAGCTCATCAGGAAGGCCATCTCTGTCCTGGGGGTGGAGTTGAATTCATGGGAGGTGGTCTTGGAGGGGAGGATGCTCCTCAAACTGCGGAGCATCTTGGACAATGCAGCTCACCCCCTCCATGACACACTGGTCAACCTGAGGAGCACCTTCACCAACAGACTGGTTCCACCAAGATGCAGCACAGAACGCCACAGGAGATCCGTTTTCCCTGTGGCTATCAAACTCTACAACTCCTCCCCCTTCTGTTGTGGGTAGACTGACTCCCCTTCCCCCCCACCAATCTATGCAAATCCCCAATCCTGGACTTTCCACTTGTCACTTTAATTTAATGTTCCATGTATTTTGTGTTTTATGACTGTTGGTAGACCAATTTTCCTCCTGGGATGAATAAAATTCTATCATATCGTATTGTATCATTATCATATCATTATCATTTCGTATCATATCATATTGTATATGCCTGTTTGACTGTTGGTCAGTTTTCTGTGGACTGAAGTCCAGGCAACTATTATCAAGGACAGTATTGGGGTTGAGCGTTTTTTGTCAAAATGTTCCTTTCACTGAGCGTTAACTACTCTCTCTTCTTGATAAATTGACGTCTGTTCCCCATCTCTCAGTGGAGCAGGCTTTTGGGTGTTTGTTCTATAGATAGACTTGACAGCATCCAAAGACTAAAGACTTGCTGGACTTCTTGTGCACTTTCCACCCACCATCTGTTCTATTGTTTGCTGGTTACCTCTCGGTCTGCAGTCTTCAGTTTCCTGTGGAGATATTTTCTCATCCCTTGAAGCATCCAATCCCAGAATGTCATGTGTTTTTCATTAATTAGCTTCTGGATCTTGGAGTCGTTCTTGGAGCTGGTTAAACCAGCTGCGATTTTAACCAATGGATCCAAAATACTGCAATTCAATGCAATTCAGAAGGATGAGAGTGGATCTTATAGAAACATGTAAAATTCTTAAGGGATTGGACAAGCTAGATGCAGGAAAAATTACCCCCATGTGGGGGAGTCCAGAACCAGGGGTCACAGTTTAAGAATAAGGCGTTGGCCATTTTGGACTGAGATGAGGAAAAACCTTTTCACCCAGAGAATTGTGAATCTGTGGAATTCTCTGCCACAGAGGGCAGTGGAGGCCAATTCACTGGATGCTTTCAAGAGAGAGTTAGATAGGGCTCTTAAAGATAGCGGAGTCAAGGGATATGGGGAGAAGGCAGGAACGGGGTACTGATTGTGGATGATCAGCCATGATCACAGTGAATGGTGGTGCTGGCCCAAAGGGCCGAATGGCCTACTCCTGCACCTATTGTCTATTGATATCATGGCCAGGGTGGTTCGGATGTTTGATGCACACTTGAGGCAACGGTTCCTGTGGATCACTTCGATACCAATAATGGACCGGGCAATGCCCAACCACTTTCTCCATTCTAGTGAGTCTCGTTTGCTGCCACAGAATCTCCTGTCCATCCCTCCGGCTAATGAGTTGCTTATCAGTATAGCCACATCTGATATCACTGTATTCTGCTGTGTCAATGCCAGACCCTGGTACCACTGACCTGACTGCTGTTCTCCCCTGTATACTGTATACTGATTTTGGAGGGGAATAGACACAAGAGGTTTCTGCACTGTCTACCTACTCTCCTTTCTGGTGAACTTAATTTCATAAGTGATAGGAGCAGAATCAGGCCATTCGGCTCAAGTCTACTCTGCCGTTCAATCATGGCTGATCTTTCTCTCCCTTCAAACCCCATTCTCCTGCCTTCTCCCCATAACCCCAACTAATCAAGAACATATCTATCTCTGCCTTAAAAATATCCACTGACTTGGCCTCCACAGCCTTCTGTGGCAAAGAATTCCACAGATTCACCACCCTCTGACTAAATACATTTCTCCTCATCTCCTTCCTAAAAGAACATCCTTTAATTCTGAGACTATGACCTCTAGTCCTAGACTCTCCCACTAGTGGAAATATCCTATCAAAATCCACTCTATCCAAACCTTTCACTATTTAGAAACATAGAAACATAGAAAATAGGTGCAGGAGTAGGCCATTCGGCCCTTCGAGCCTGCACCGCCATTCAATATGATCATGGCTGATCATCCAACTCAGTATCCCGTACCTGCCTTCTCTCCATACCCCCTGATCCCCTTAGCCACAAGAGCCACATCTAACTCCCTCTTAAATATAGCCAATGAACTGGCCTCAACTACCTTCTGTGGCAGAGAATTCCAGAGATTCACCACTCTCTGTTCTTCTCATCTCGGTCCTAAAAGACTTCCCCCTTATCCTTAAACTGTGACCCTTTGTTCTGGAATTTAGTACAGAATTTCATTCTGCGAGAAACCCCAAATTCCATTTTCCTGCCTTCTTCCCATAACACTTGACACCCGTCTGAAGAAGGGTCTCGACCCGAAACATCACCATTTCCTTCTCTCCAGATATGCTGCCTGTCCCGCTGAGTTACTCTAGTTTTTTTGTGTCTATCTTCAGTTTAAACCAGCATCTGCAGTTCCCTCCTACACTAATCAAGAACTTGTCTATCTCTGCCTTAAAAATATCCACTGACTTGACCTCCACAGCCTTCTGTGGCAATGAGTTCCACAGGTTAACTACCCTATGACCAAAGAAGTTCTTCCTCATCTCCTTCCTTAAAGGAATGTCCTTTAATTCTGAGGCTATGACCTCCAGTCTTAGACTCTCCCACTAATGGAAACATCCTCTCCACATCCACTCTATCCAAGCCTTTCACTACCTGGTATGTTTCAATGAGGTACCCCCTCATCCTTCTAAACTCTAGTGCACCCCCAAGAGACTTGTCACCATCCAGAGCCAAGCAACTTGTTTTACTGGCATCCCGTCAACCAACTAAACATTTACTCCTTACACCTTTCGAGCACAATCGTCGCGGTGTGCATCATTTACAAAGTGCACGCCTGTTACTTACCTAGCCTAATCTGACAGCAGCTCATAAACCCACAATCTCCATCGCCAAGAAGGACTGGAGCAGCAGGTGGAACACCACTGCCGATAGGTTCCCCTAAACCTCATATACTGTCCTGACTTGCAAAGCGTTTGCTGTCATTTCATCATCGCTGGGTCAAATGCAAGGTACACTGTGAGCAACAGCAGTGTGGAACTTCTTTCACCCGAAGGACTGCAGCGCCTCAACGAGTCTCACCAGTAGGACGGCACGGTGGCACAGAGGTAGAGTTCACGTTCACATGTTATAGGAGTAAATTTAGGCCATTCGGCCCATCGCATCTACTCCGCCATTCAATCCTCCGACTATAGAAGTTCCTCCTCACCTCCTTTCTAAAAGAGCGCCGTTTAATTCTGAGGCTATGACCTCTGGTCCTAGACTCTCCCACCAGTGGAAACATCCTCTCCACATCCACTCTATCTATGCCTTTCATTATTCTGTAAGTATCAATGAGGTCCCCCCTTAACCCTCTAAACTCCAGTGAGTACAGGCCCAGTGCTGTTAAGCGCTCATCATATGCTAACCTACTCATTCCTGGGATCATTCTTGTAAACCTCCTCTGGACCCTCTCCAGAGCCAGCACATCCTTCCTCAGATATGGGGCCCACATTTGCTTACAGTACTCCAAATGTGGCCTGACCAGCGCGTTATAGAGCTTCAGCGTTACATCTCTGATTACATCATCCTGGGTGACCATAAGATTTGGTCTGCTACAGAGATCGTGATCGTCAAACACCCTTTCTGTCAGCCAGCTAATGGTATTGTAGCGAAGTTGAATTTCACCAGCCATGCCCCATTTTCCTGGATAGTAGAAAATAGAAAGTGGACCAGACTTCCTGGAGTCTAATCGCAGGCTTCACAGAGGATGTTGCTGTACATCTGGGGCTGGCTAGCAGGGGACTTCTGTTTCACGGATGTTGAGTGTAAAAGCCATCTCACCTTTGCATTACAAGTTTGCAAATTATAGCAGTAGAATTAGGCCATTCGGCCCATCGAGTCCACTCCGCCATTCAATCATGGGTGATCTCTGCCTCATAGTCACGTTTTCCTGCCTTCTCCCCATGACCCTAGACACCCGTTCTCATCAAGAATGTGTCTATCTCTGCCTTAA
The DNA here is from genome assembly GCF_010909765.2 of Amblyraja radiata. Lineage (NCBI taxonomy): Eukaryota > Metazoa > Chordata > Chondrichthyes > Rajiformes > Rajidae > Amblyraja > Amblyraja radiata. Next base: position 9,652,953 of record NC_045957.1, read on the forward strand.
AAATATCCACTGACTTGGCCTCCACAGCCCTGTGTGGCAATGAGTTCCACAGATGAACTACCCTCTGACTAAAGACGTTCCTCCTCATCTCCTTTCTGAAAGAGCGCCCTTTAATAATGAATTGCCCAAGTTAATGATGACTTGCAGCAAGGCTTCCAGATGCAAGGCCTATCCCTTATTCTTAAACTGTGCCCCCTGGTTCTGGACTCCCCCAACATCGGGAATATGTTTCCTGCCTCTAGCGTGTCCAATCCCTTAATAATCTTATATGTTTCAATAAGATACCCTCTCATCCTTCTAAATTCCATTGTATATCAAGCCCAGTCGCTCCCTTCCATCAACATATGACAGTCCCGCCATCCCAGGAATTAACCTTGTGAACCTACGCTGCACATCCTCAATAACAAGAATGTCCTTCCTCAAATTTGGAGACCAAAACTGCACACAATACTCCAGGTGTGGCCTCACCAGGACCCTGTACAACTACAGAAGAACCTCTTTGCTCCTATACTCAACGCCTCTCGTTATGTAGGCCAACATGCCATTAGCTTTCTTCACTGCTTGCTGTATCTGCATGCTTACTTTCAGTTTGTTTAAGAAGGAACTGCAGATGCTGGAAAATCGAAGGTAGACAAAAATGCTGGAGAAACTCAGCGGGTGAGGCAGCATCGATGGAGCGAAGGAAATAGGCAATGTTCCGGGCCGAAACCCTTCTTCAGACTGAAGAAGGATTTCGGCCTGAAACGTTGCCTATTTCCTTCGCTCCATAGATGCTGCCTCACCCGCTGAGTTTCTCCAGCATTTCTGCTTACTTTCAGTGACTGATAAACAAGGACACCCAGATCTTGTTGTACTTCCCCTTTTCCTAACTTGACGCCATTCAGATAATAATCTGCCTTCCTGTTCTTGCCACCAAAGTGGATAACCTCACATTAATTAAATTAATTAATTAATTAATTTATCCTCATTGAACTGCATCTGCCATGCATCTGCCCACTCAAACTGTTGTAATTTGGAAGAAGACCTGAGAATTGTTACATCTCGATTCATGATTAACCTCTTCCCATCAACCATCAGGCTCCTCAAGTCATAGAATCAAACATGGAAACCGGCCCTTCAGCCCAACTTGTCCATATTGATCAAGATGCACCATCTAAGCTCGTCCCTTGTACCTGTGTTTGGCCCATATCCCGCTAAATGGGATATCTTTCCTACCCATCTACCTGTCCAAGTGTCTTTTAATTGTTGTTATAGTACCTGCCTCAACTACTTCCTCTGGCAGCTCATTTCATGCACCCATTAACCTCTTCGATGGGCCGAATGGCCTAATTCCGCTCCTATAACTTGTGAATTTGTGAACTTGTGTGAAAATCAGTTTACATTCCAATTCAATATATCAATTGTGTTCCAGATCAAAGCTGACTCTGTAGTGCTCCAGCAGTCTCCTGGAGTCCCTCGAGTCTCCATCCGAAGTTAATTGTTGCAATCACAAGGGATTTGTGGAGCAGTGCTGTCTCTCGTTATGGTTTTAATTGGCCTGCAAATATGCTCTGAGGAGATCACACCTTATTATTGTCATGTATGAATCGGTGGGTACAGATTTTTTGTAATAAAATTAAAAATTAAAAGTTCAATTTTGTCATTCATGAAACAGTGTTTGAAGTTATACTTAAAGGTAGAAAATGCTTGGGCGTTATTGGTTTATGGTTACCTCCTGGACTTAAAGCTCAATGACTGTACGAATGCTGGAAATACTCTGCAAGTCAGGTAGCATCTGTGAAGAAAGAAATATTTAATATTTAATAAGTCTTTTCACCAAAATTAAGAAAAGTTAAAGATTTGTAAAATGCAGCATAATGGTCAGGGAGCATAGAACAAGACTATGTGTATTGGAAGGAACTATAGATGCTGGCTTAAACCGAAGATAGACACAATAGGCTGGAGTAACTCAGCGGGTCAGGCAACATCTCTGGAGAAAAGGAACAGGTGACGTTTCGGGTCGAGACCCTTCTTCAGACTGAGAATCAGGGGAAAGGGAAACGAGAGATACAGATGGTGATGTAGAGAGAGAGAGAACAAATGAATGAAAGATATGCAAACATGTAACAATGATCAACAAAACAGACTGAGGGCAAAGTGAGATTTGTGGGAGGTGAGAATTGTTGGGGGAGTCCAGAAACAGGGGCCACAGTTTAAGAATAAGGGGTAAACCATTTAGAACGGAGACGAGGAAAACCTTTTTCACACAGAGGGTTGTGAATCTGTGGAATTCTCTGCCTCAGAAGGCAGCGGAGGCCAATTCTCTGGATGCTTTCAAGAGAGAGTTAGATAGAGCTCTTAAAGATAGTGGAATCAGGGGATATGGGGAGAAGGCAGGAATGGGGTACTGATTGTGGATGATCAGCCATGTTCACAGTGAATGGTGGTGCTGGCTGGAGGGTCGAACGGCCTATTCCTGCACCTATTGTCTATTGTTTAGAACGAGTTATACAGACAATGAAACTCAGTAGGACGACAGTGAAACTAGTATGACAACTAGAGTGGGGGAGGGATGGAGCGAGAGTGGATGCAAGGGTTACTTGAAGTTAGAGAAATCAAACCTCATACTGCTGAGTGTACATTACATTAGAGTACAATAAGAGAGCACTCAGCCAACAATGTCTGTGTTGAACATGATGCCATGACCAACTCCTATTTGCCTGGACATAATCCATAACCCTCACTTTCCTGCATATCCTTATGTCTATCCAAAAGTCAAACACCCCTATCATTGTATCTGCCACAACCACCATCCCTAGCAGCATGTTCCAGGCACTCACCACCCTCTGTGTAAAATACCAGCATACTGTATCTCCTACAAACACATAATCCTCCAAAATGTCCAACACCTCCAACAGGATCCCACCACTAGCCACATTTTCCCATCTCCACCCCTTACCGCCTTCCGCAGAGACCGTTCAGTCCGCAACTCCCTATTTAACTCATCCCTTCCCACCCAAACCACCCCCTCCCCAGGTACCTTCCCCTGCGACCGCAGAAGATGCAACGCCTGTCGCTATACCTCCTCCCTCGACTCTGCCCAGGGACCCTGACGGTCCTTTCAGGTTAGGCAGAGGTTCACTTGCACCTCCTCCACCCTCATCTACTGTATCAGTTGTTCAAGATGTGGACTCTTATACAATCAATCAATCAATCAGTTTTATTCATCACATACGCATATAAGTGCAATGGAATGAATTTGCCAGCAGCGGTACAATCCAAAAAGAACATGCAATACATCAATAAAATTAAACACAAACATCCACATTCTTCTCTGTGGTGGAAGTCACAAAGTACAGTCAGTCCTCCTCTGTTCCCCCGTGGTCGGGGTCATAAACCACCGCAGTTGCCGCTGCGGACAGCCCGATGTGCAGGCCCTCTCATTGGGATGGTCGAGCACATTCCGCGGCTTGGAGGTCCCAAATCGGCGCTTTCCTACCGGAGGCCGCGGCTTCAGGATGCTGTAGGCTGCAGGCCGGCAGTTGGAGCTCTTCTCCGGCTGTTCCCCAGCGAGGGAACCCAGGCTCCAGATGGTAAGTCCACACCGCGCCCGCGGCTAGAAGCTCCACAGACCGGCTAGAAGCTCCACAGACCGGCTAGAAGCTCTTCAGGATGTTATTGGCCACGGGCCGGTGATCGGAGCACTTCACAGGGGATCCCCAATGATGGATCCCAGGCTCCGGATGCCGCGCCTGCGACTCGAAGCTCCGCAGACCGCGGCTTCAGGATGTTATAGGCCGTGGTCCGGCGGTCAGAGCTCTTCTCTGGGGATCCCCGATGAGGGATCCCAGGCTCCGGATGCCGCGCGCGCGGCTAGAAGCTCAGCAGACCGCGGCTTCAGGATGTAACCGTCCGCGGGCCAGCGATCGGAGCTCTCCCTTCTGGCGGCCCCGACAAGGGCTCACCCGCTTCGGGATGAAAAGTCCACGCTGTGCCCGCTGGTGAAACTCCGGGCCCGACTCCGGGAAAAGCCGCATGGTGTTTTGCCGCGAGGGAGGCAACATGGAAAAAGTCGCCTCTTCGTTGAGGAGGCGACCAAATGTGGTTCCCCCCTTACCCCCCCCCCCCCCTTACCCCCCCCACAACCCCCCACACAAGACACACCAAGAGACACTAAAACAAACATTTGGACACACTAAAAAAAAAAAAAAAAGTAGAAATAACGGACACGCTGCTGGCAGGGCAGCCTTCTCGCAGCGCTCCCACCGACCCACCTCTCTTCTTTTATACATCGGCGCGACCAAACGTAGACTGGGTGATCATTTTCGCGGACCACCTTCGCTCATCTCGCCTGAACCTACCTGATCTCCCGTTTGCTGGACACTTTACTTCTCCCTCCCATTCCTACACAGACCTTTCTGTCCTAGGTCTCCTCCATTGTCAGAGTGAGGCTAAACGCAAATTGGAGGAACAGCATCTCATATTTCCCTTGGGCAGCTAACAGCCCAGTGGTATGAATATTGATTTGTCTCACTTCAAGTATCCCCGGCATACTCTCTCTCTCTATCCCTCCCCCACCCATCGCACTAGCTTCTCGTTTTCACTTAACAAAGAGTTAACAATGGCCTGTTTCCTCTATCATCGTTACTTTTTTGCATATCTTTCATTCATTGTTCTTTATCTCTCTACATCATCGTCTATATCTCTCGTTTCCCTAATCCCTAACCAATCTGAAGAAGGATCTCGACCTGAAACGTCACCCATTCCTTCTCTCCAGAGATGCTGCCTGTCCCGCTGAGTTACTGCAGGTCTTAGTGTCTATCTCTTTAAAAATTTGCCCCTCTTATCTTAAAGCTATGCCATTCAGTATTTGATTTTTCCATCCACGGAAAAAAGGCTCTGACTGTCTGCCCTATCTAAGCCTCTCATAACTTTTTATACACTTCTATCAGATATCCCTGTAACTTCTGGCATTCCAGGGAAACCAATCCCAGGTCTGGGGACCCAAGAAGTGGAGAACAAAATAGCGTGGAAAGCAGGAGAGATCAAATGACAAATAGAGGGGATAGCACAAAATAAAATAAGGTGGTATGGGTCAAGATATTAAAGATTAATCTGAAAATCTATCCTGCCTTGTCGGAATGGGAATATGGAATTCAGTTGCCGTTGCTGGACGCCCTTTGCATCAGATATTTGTCAACGTTATCGGACGTCCTGACCAGAGCAACATATACAATCGGAAATGATTGTATTTTATGTGGGTCCAAAGACAGGAGGAAGCATGTCTGCCTAATATCGCCTCTGACCTGTTGTTGCCGAGTTGCCTGCTGTTTCAACAGAGGAGCTGAATCATTCCCAACTACATTTGATGCACTAGTTTGGTACTTCAAAATGCCTCCAACATTTAAGTCAGGTTGAATTTAAAACTTTTTTTTATTTTTAATTTTTTTATTTCAAAATAGACTTTATTCAGGTAATAAATATATACAATACATGAACCGTGCAAAAAAATTCATCCGACATTTTCGGAGGCTATACAAACATTCAATACTGGTTATACACATTGCTCAAATTTCACAAATTTCTCCCCCACCCTTGCCACTCATGTGGCCCACTGGCATGGAATCCCTTCCCTTATTTTGGGGGGCGCTTTGGGTCTACTTGCAGCCCAGAACAGGTGAGTTGCTGTCCATGTCATTACCTGACATTTCTTTCAGGTCACATTTCACAGCATGCATGCACTCACACTGTGACCGTGGTTTCAGATATTTCCCATTCTTCACTGCATTTGAGAGGGAAGTTTATGGCTCGGGGACTCGTCTAAGACTTTGAAAGGGGTTTTAGTTAACTATTAATTATAAAACGAATAAACATTTAACATGCGGCACGATGGCGCAGTGGTAGAGTTGCTGCCTTACAGCCCCAGAGACCCGGGTTCGATCCTGACTACAGGTGTTGTCTGTACATTCTCCCCATGACCTGCGTGGGTTTTCTCCAAGATTTTCGGTTTCCACGCACACTCCAAAGACGTACAGGTTTGTAGGTTCATTGGCTTGGTATAAGTGTAAATTGCCCCCAGTGTGTGTAGGATAGTGTTAATGTGCGGGGATCGCTGGTCGGTGCGGTCTCGGTGGGGCAAAGAGCCTGTTTCCACTCTGTATCTCTAAACTAAACGCTAAACTTGTGGTGATTTCGAGGATTTATTACGACATAGAGCCACAGAAGGAGAACCACCGGAAATTTAACATAGATACGACCCAAATTCTTGCTTTGAATTAAATTGACTTTAGATTCATGCACGATTTTGTGAAAAGAGAAGTTATTTTGACTCTGGGCGAAAAAATAAAAACAGGCAAAATCAATTCAGTTCCAAGTTATGGAATTGCACTGCTTTCATTTCCCGCAATAAAAAGGGTAGAGGTGTATAAAGAATGGCTGGTTCAATATTGGATGTTTTTTAAATTATCACCAGAAGTCATAATTATCCCCAAGGTGTTTATGAAAGTGTGTTGTTAATAGCATTGCAGAAAAGGTATCTGACAACAGTATATAATTTATCCTGTATGAAGGAGCTGCAGATGCTGATAGACACAAAATGCTGGTGTAACTCAGCGGGACCAGGCAGCATCTCTGGAGAGAAGGAATGGGTGACGTTCGGGGCCGAGACCCTTCTTCAGACTAGTCAGGGGAAAGGGAGATGAAAGATACCGCAAGGCTCAGTGCTGGGACCCCAGCTATTTACAATATATATTAATGATCTGGATGAGGGAATTGAGGGCAATATCTCCAAGTTTGCGGATGACACTAAGCTGGGGGGCAGTGTTAGCTGTGAGGAGGATGCTAGGAGACTGCAAGGTGACTTGGATAGGCTGGGTGAGTGGGCAAATGTTTGGCAGATGCAGTATAATGTGGATAAATGTGAGGTTATCCATTTTGGTGGCAAAAACAGGAAAGCAGACTATTATCTAAATGGTGGCCGACTAGGAAAAGGGGAGATGCAGCGAGACCTGGGTGTCATGGTACACCAGTCATTGAAAGTAGGCATGCAGGTGCAGCAGGCAGTGAAGAAAGCGAATGGTATGTTAGCTTTCATAGCAAAAGGATTTGAGTATAGGAGCAGGGAGGTTCTACTGCAGTTGTACAGGGTCTTGGTGAGACCACACCTGGAGTATTGCGTACAGTTTTGGTCTCCAAATCTGAGGAAGGACATTATTGCCCTAGAGGGAGTGCAGAGAAGGTTCACCAGACTGATTCCTGGGATGTCAGGACTGTCTTATGAAGAAAGACTGGATAGACTTGGTTTATACTCTCTAGAATTTAGGAGATTGAGAGGGGATCTTATAGAAACTTATAAAATTCTTAAGGGGTTGGACAGGCTAGATGCAGGAAGATTGCTCCCGATGTTGGGGAAGTCCAGGACAAGGGGTCACAGCTTAAGGATAAGGGGGAAATCCTTTAAAACCGAGATGAGAAGAACTTTTTTCACACAGAGAGTGGTGAATCTCTGGAACTCTCTGCCACAGAGGGTAGTCGAGGCCAGTTCATTGGCTATATTTAAGAGGGAGTTAGATGTGGCCCTTGTGGCTAAGGGGATCAGAGGGTATGGAGAGAAGGCAGGTACGGGATACTGAGTTGGATGATCAGCCATGATCATATTGAATAGCAGGCTCGAAGGGCCGAATGGCCTACTCCTGCACCTAATTTCTATGTTTCTATGTTTCTATGATATAGACAGTGATATAGAGAGATCTAGAACAAATGAATGAAAGATATGCAAAAAAGTAACGATGATAAATGAAACAGGCCACTGTTAGCTATTTGCTAGGTGAGAAGGAAAAACTGTTGCTACTTGGGTGGGGGAGCGATGGTGAGAGAGGGAATGTAGGGGTTACTTGAAGTTAAAGAAGTAAACAGTCATACCATGTGTAAAGAAAGAACTGTAGATGCTGGTTTAAATCGAAGGTAGACACAAAATGCTGGAGTAACTCAGCGGGCGAGGCAGCATCTCTGGAGAGAAGGAATGGGCGACTTTTTGAGTCGAGACCCTTCTTCATACCACTAGGCTGTGAGCTGTAAGTGAAATATGAGGTGCTGTTCATCTGATTTGCGATTGGCCTCACTCTGACAATGGAGGAGGCCCAGGACAGAAAGGTCAGTGTCGGAATGCGAAGGGGAATTAAAATGTTTGGATTGGGGTGATCAGGTAGGTCCAGGTGGACTGAGCTAATTTATTCTGGCAGCCTCTCGTTGCAATGAACTGCGTATGCTTGTCGTATTGCTGCTGCTGGAAACCTGGAAACTAAATGAGAAAATGCCTGTGGAGGTATGGATGTAGTTTCACTGTGAGTCACGTCAACAGACCTGGTAGACTATTGGTCGTTAGATGAAGTAATGGTCTCAAGGCATGTTGACAACATAAAGTCACTGAGATCAGACTAGGTAAAGAGTCCAGGCAATAGTGTGTGTAGCTCTTTGAAATCTTCTGCCTGATGCTTACCATACAGTTATAGAGGCCTAGAGTCATTCAATTCAATTCAATTCAATTCAACTTTAATGTCATTGCACAAATACTAAGTATGGGTACAACAAAATGCAGTTTTGCGTCAGTCCGTAGTAGTAGTGCAATATAGAAATTAAAAAAAAAGAAGATACAGAATAATCAAAAATACAGAATAATTAAACAATGGGGACGGAGGGACCGGAGAAATCTATCGGCGGGACTCCGAGTTCAGCAATGTGATGGTATAATTGTAGAAGCTGTTCCTCATCCTGCTGGTACGAGACCTGAGGCTCCTGTACCGTCTCCCTGATGGGAGGAGGGCAAACAATCCATGGTTGGGGTGGGAGGGGTCTTTAATGATCTTCCCAGCCCGTCTCAGACACCGTTTTCGGTGGAGGGCATCCATGGCAGGGAGCGGGGCACCGATGATGTGCTGCGCGGTTTTCACCACCCGTTGTAGTGCCTTCCTGTCCGCAACAGTGCAGCTGCTGTACCATACCGTGAAGCAGGTGGTCAGGATGCTCTCGATGGTACAGCGGTAGAAGTTGGTCAGTATCTGGGGGGACAGGTGGGCTTTCTTGAGCCTCCTCAGGAAGTAAAGGCGCTGCTGTGCCTTTTTGATCAGCTTGGAGGTGTTGAGGGACCAGGACAAATCCTCCGAGATATGTACCCCGAGGAATTTGTAGCTGGAGACGCGCTCCACCTCAGTCCCGTTAATATGGATGGGGGTATGACTGCCTCCTCTGACCTTCCTGAAGTCGACAATAATTTCCTTCATCTTCTTGGAGTTGAGGACGAGGTTATTGTTGGCACACCAGGTTGTCAGGTGCTGGACCTCCTCTCTGTAGGCTGACTCATCGTTGTCACTGATCAGTCCTACCACCGTGGTGTCGTCAGCAAACTTAATGATGGCGTTGGATCCGTACTTAGGGATGCAGCATAGAAACAGGCCCTTCGGCCCACCAAGTTAACACTGACCAGCGATTCCCCGCACATTAACACTATCCTACACACACATGGAACAATTTACATTTATACCAAGCCAATTGTTCGACTAACCTAAGAAAGAACTGCAGATGCTGGAAAAATCGAAGGTAGATAAAAATGCTGGAGAAACTCAGCGGGTGAGGCAGCATCTATGGAGAGGAGGAATAGGTGACGTTTCGGGTCGAGACCCTTTTACAGACTGATGTCAGGGGGATGGGGAAAAAGAAAGGAAGAGGTGGAGACAGTAGGCTTGTGGGAGAGCTGGGAAGGGGGAGGGGAAGGAGAGAGAAAGCAAGGACTATCTGAAATTGGGGAAGTCAATGTTCATACCGCTGGTGTGTAAACTTCCCAAGCTAAATATGAGGTGCTGTTCCTCCAATTTGCACTGGGACTCACTCTGGCCAAGGAGGAGGCCCAGGACAGAAAGGTCGGATTTGGAATAGGAGGGGGAGTTGAAGTGCTGAGCCACCGGGAGATCAGGTTGGTTTATGCGTACTGAGCAGCGGTGTTCGGCGAAATGATCGCCAAGCCTGCGCTTGGTCACGCCAATGTAGAGAAGTTGACACCTGGAACAGTGGATGCAGTAGATGAGGTTGGAGGAGGTGCAAGTGAACCTCTGCCTCACCTGGAAAGACTGCTTGGGTCATTGGATGGAGTCGAGGGGGGAGGTAAAGCGACAAGTGTAGCCTTTCCTGCGGTTGCAAGGGAAAGTACCAGGTGAGGGGGTGGTTTGGGTGGGAAGGGATGAATTGATCAGGGAGTTATGGCGGGAGCGGTCTCTGCAGAGGGCAGAAAGGGGAGGAAATGGGAAGGTGTGACCAGTGGTGGCATCCCATTGGAGGTGGCGAAAATGTCGGAGGATAATCTGTTTTATGTGACGGCTGATAGTGTGGAAGGTGAGGACAAGGGGGACTCTGCCCTTGTTACGAGTGGGGGGATGGGGAGTGAGAATGGAGCTGCGGGATATAGAGGAGACCCTGGTGAGAGCCTCATCTATAATTGGAGGGGAACCCCCGTTCGATGTACCCTAAAAAGAGGCAGGCATAGCTGGGGCCCATGCGCATGCCCATAGGTACGCCTTGGATTTGGAGAAAATGGGAGGAGTCAAAGGAAAAGTTGTTGAGGGTAAGGACCAGCTCTGCTAGGCGGAGGAGAGTAACAGTAGACGGAGAATGGTTGGTTCTGCGGTCGAGGAAGAAACGGAGGGCTTTAAGACCCTCCTGGTGGGGGATGGAGGTGTAGAATGACTGAACATCCATAGTGAAGATGAGGGAGTGGGGGCCTGGAAAACGGAAGTCATGAAGGAGACGAAGAGCGTGTGAGGCCTCTTGGACATAGGTGGGAAGGGATTGGACCAGGGGGGATAGGATGGAGTCGAGGTAGGTGGAAAAAAGACATACAAACCTGTATGTCTTTGGAATCTCGGAGAAAACACACTCAGGTCAAGGAGGAACGTACAAACACCGTACAGTCAGCACCCGTTGTCGGGATTGAACCCTGGTCTCTGGCGCTGTAAGGCAGCAACTCTACTGCTGCGCCCACTGTGCTGCCCAATGAATGTGCAATTCCTTTACCTTCTATGTACTATGCACATGTTAATGTCACATTCATCACAGCTTCATAACAGTAAAATCATTGCAAACTCCTCTTCGGCACCTTTGTACTGAACGCCCAGATGCAGTAAATCAGCTATCCACATGGTATTACCTTTCGCACCAGGAAAATTTTACTTAGAGGTTCTACATTTGTCCTGCAGCTAAAAACCCTAACGCGATAGAAATGTTGCGCTTTGGTCTGTAGAAAAGTTAAAGAATGAAAATAACTATGCAGTGCCAGGAACCACTGCATCGGTCTCTGGGGAATTGTTTGAACATTGCCTGGAGGCTCAGACTCGAGATCACCATCTTTAACAGCAGTGCAGATCACACAGCCCCGCAGACGTTTCATGACACTGCACAAACAAGACTTTCCTTGGCATTCAGCAGAATGAAAAGGAAATAGAACGAAAGGAGAACAGAAATGTCAACTGGTTCAGTGAGAATAATTGTTCTAAAGGTTAGCGATGAAGCTGACATATTGGCACAGGACCAGCGATGCGTAATATTGCCTCTAGGGTGGACGATTTCTGAGCTGGAGTCTAAATCTAGAGCTCCAGCAGCCTGCAGCCTCGTAATTACAACAGTACATTGAAGGGAAGATAGACACAAAATGCTGGAGTAACTCAGCCGGACAGGCTGCAAATCTGGATTGAAGGAACGGGTGACGTTTCGGGTAGAAATCCTTCGTTACTGTAGATTGATGGGACAACTTACACGTTATTAATAATTGCCGCCCGATTCAATTTCTAGCATTTTCTGTTTTTGCTTCATAATTATCTAAAACTGAAACTGCTCAAATGCCGACACTGGCGTAAACCTTATTTCAAACTGCCTTCATTTTTTTCTTCCTCATCAGTCCCTTAAGAACGAGGACAACTGAATGAATGAATGAATGAATGAATGAATAAGTTTATTGGCCAAGTATTCACATACAAGGAATTTGGTCCATCTGTCTCCTCAGATCCTGGTGAACTTCTACCGCTGCACCATCGCGAGCATCCTTACTAACTGTATCACAGTATGGTATGGCAACTGCTCTGTCTCCAACCGGAAAGCACCGCAGAGGGTGGTGAAAATTGCCCAATGCATCACCGGTTCCTCACTTCCCTCCATTGAGTCTGTCCAAAGCAAGCGATGTCTGCGAAGGGCGCGCAGCATTGTCAAGGACTGCTCTCACCCCAACCATGGACTGTTTACCCTCCTCCCATCCGGGAGGCGCTACAGGTCTCTCCATTGCCGGACTAGCAGGTCCAGGAACAGCTTCTTCCCTGCGGCTGTTACACTACTTAACTCTGGACCTTGGTGACTGCCAATCACCCCCCCCCCCACCCCCCCCCCCGGACACACCTTCCCCCAGAAAAATTGCACTACTGCTACTGTATGTACTGTACATATATATATTTTACTGTTCCATTATTCTATGTTCGCTCTTCTGGGTGAGATGCTAACTGCATTTCGTTGTCTCTGTACTGTACACTGCACAATAAAGATTGAATCTGAATCTGAATCTGCTCCACCCGCAAGTGACAACATGACATACAGTGACAGTTAGGAATGACACCTAAAACATTAAACATTAATAATAAAATTAATAATAAATTTCCATCCAGTCCCGCATGTTCTGACATAGCTGCTAAGGCCATTGTGGGGATTGCAGTCACAGATGGAGCAAGACCGGATGGGTGGGAGTGGGCAGTTTCCGTGGTAGCATGTACCTTCTACTGACGTTCTGTTTATTGAATGGCCGCGTCATGGCCTGGTTCGGCAATTTGAAAGCCCAGGAGTGAAGAAGGCTGCAAAAAGTGGTGAACACTGCCCAGTCCATCACGGCTTCTGACCTCCCCTCCATTGAAGGGATTTACCGGAGTCGCTGCCTCAAAAAGGCAGCCGGCATCATCGGAGACCCACACCACCCTGACCACACACTCATCTCACCCCTGCCATCTGGAAGAAGGTACAGGAACCTGAAAACTGTAACGCCCAGGTTCAGGAACACCTTCTTCACTATGGCCATTAGGCTATTAAACACGACAACCTCAAATAACCTATGAACTATGGAGACTATTATTGTTATTCTTTCACTATTGTTTGATTTTTATGTGTGAGTATGTGTGCTTATATTTTTATATCATACTAGAACAAGTGCAGACCCGTTGGGTCTGCTCCCCCAACGCACCCGTTCCCTACCCGTAGCCCCAACGGGAAGTGTGGTCCTCCAACATACAAGGAATTTCATTTGCCATACCAATAAAAAGCAACAGAACACACAAAGTGCATTTTAACATAACAGTGACTCATCCACATTCCCCACTGTGATGGAAGACGAAAAAATGTTAAATCTCTTCCCTTCTTTGTTCTCCCATGGTCGGGGGCCTTGAGCCTTCCGTTGACGGAGTGATCTTGGCTCCCATAGCTGGCGGTTGGGCCCTCCGCATCGGGGCAATGGAGCCCCTGCATCGGGGGGTGGGGGGGTCTCAGCTCCCCCGCGCCGGGCGATCAGACCCTGGGTCGGGGCTGGCCGAACCTTCTGCGTCGTTTAGAGCTCCTGACATCTATGGTCTCTACCCAAGACTGCGAGCTCCTCGATGGTGAAATCCGCAAGCTAACCCAGGCAAGGGATCGCAGGCTCCGATGGTAAGTCCATGTCCCCGCGGTGGGGCTCAAAGTCAGCCCCGAGCAAGGCCTCAAGCTCCATGATGTTCGGCCGCAGAGCGACTGGAGATACGATCCGGAAAACAATCGCATCCCCGGCAACATGATGCCAAGTTAAGCCTATCTCATTTGCTTGTACATGATTCATATACCTGTATTCCCTGCACTTCCATGTGCCTATCTAAAAGCCTCTTGAATGCCACCAATTCCACCCTGGCAACGCGTTCCTAGCTCCTACTATTCTATGTGTAAAAAACATGCCCCACACATCTCCATTAAATATCAGCCCTCTCACCTTATAGCTGTGCTCTCTAGTCATGGCCATTTCCACCCTGCGATAAGGTTTTGGACTGCCTATCCTATTTATGCCTCTCATAATGTTATGATTTATATCAAGTCTCCCCTCAACCTCTGGCGTTCCAGGGAAAACAATCCAAGTCTATCCAATCTCTCCCTGTAGCTGAAATCCTCTAATCCAGACAGCATCCTGGCAAACCTCCTCTGTACCCTCTCTAAAGCCTCCACATCTCTCCTGTAATGGGGCAACCAGATCTGCACACAATACTCCAAATGCGGCCTAACCAAAGTCCTATAGAGCTACATCATGAATTGACGACTTGTACTCAATGCCCCCAGCAATGAAGGCAAGCATCCCACACGCCTTCTTTACCAGCCTATCTACTGGGGCTCCCACCTCTTCAGTGAGCTATCAACTTGGTCTCCAAGCTCCCTCTGCACATCAATGCTGCTGAGGGTGTTGTAGCGGGGACACAAGAGTTCGGCCAAAAACCAAGCGGAACACAAGTTGTGTGCACGAGACGTATACTATTCTGTACAGTACAGCTCCCTACTCCTTATTGGTCATGGGCATTGCCTGGCCTTAAATACCCACTCAGGTAAAAACCCTGTGACTAGCACCTCCCACACGAAACGCCTCCCTCCAGAGACGAGGGTTCGTTGTGCCCGTGGCTTGCCACCAGGTGCCGCCACATGACCTCCCCCCCCCCCCCCCCCCCAGAACCAGAGGCACCGAACCGGATGGGATGCCGAACGAGGTGGCCAGAACGCGTGGATACGTTCCCATGCTGCAGGGGCTTGCTCGGTTCGGAAGAATCTCCGGGAACCCGGGACACCTCCGGGAGCCCTTACATTCAAGGGGAAAGTATATGGTTAACAGCAAGACCATTATCACCTTGATGTGCAGAGCGATCTTGAAGTCCAAGTAGAACATAGAACATAGGATAGAGTGGATGTGGAGAGGATGCTTCCACTAGTGGGAGAGTGTGGAACCAGAGGTCATAGCCTCAGAATTAAAGGATATTCCTTTTGGTTGGAGATGAGGAGGAATTTATTTAATCAGAGGGTGGTACATCTGTGGAATTCTTTGCCACAGAAGGCTGTGGAGACCGTTAATGGATATTTTTAAGGCAGAGAACAGATTCTTGATGAGTACAGGTGTCAGAGGTTATGGGGAGAAGGTGGGGAAATGCATTTGGGAAGTAGAGATAGATCAGCCATGATTGAATGGTGGAGTAGACTTGATGGGTTGGATGGCCTAATTCTGCTCCTATCACTTATGCCCTTATGACCTTGTACAACCTAGGGCAGGCCTTTTGGCCTGTAATATCTGTGCCGAGCCTAATGCTAACTTAATCTAATCTCTGCCTCCATGTGACCCATCTCCCTCCATTCCCTGCATGTCCATGTGCCTATATGAAAGCCTTTTAAATGCCACTATATTTCCTGCTTCAACCACCACCCCTGGCAGTGTGCAATGCCTTCCATTGAAATTACCCCTACTGTGCTATAGGGTAGGGATTTCCACGATTTTGATCCAACCATTAGAGAAATTGGCCTTAGAGATATAGAAACCTGGATTTCAGTCTGAAGAAGGGTCGTGACCCGAAACGTCACGTTCCTTCTTTCCCCCCACACTCCAAAGACATACAGGTCTGTAGGTTAATTGGCTTGGCATAAATGTACAGGTTGTCCCTAATGTGGGTCTGGTCAGAACGGACTTGGTGGGCCGAAGGACCTGTTTCGGCGTTGCATCCCTGAACTAAACTAAACTAAACCTTCAGTCATTGCATGTGAGACCTGCCAACTGGACACCAACAATGGATGAGGCCAAGTACCATTTTAAGAAGCCCTAGTTTGAACCCAGTGGATGTGTAGAACACTCTCTACTCCTTCTGGATAGGGTTGAGCCCACCTTCCATCTTTGTCCCTTTTTCTGACCTTCATTGCTTGCTCTACCGGTGAGACAATCTGTTCCACCAGCATATCTTCCGATGGGCCCCGAGGTCGTAGTTCCGGCAACAACATTCCAGATCAGGCACACATCATGGCGACATTAGTGGTCCGAGACCCCTACATCTCTTTCCGCTCCTTGTGACTACCCAAGCGGAAGGAATAAGTCGATTGCTTCAAAACCCGTGTGCAGATCTGGGGACAGAAAGAGGCAGTCATTTAAAGCTGAGATGTGGAGGAACTTCTCAGAGAGGGTAGTGGCTCTGAACGTATCTACAACAGAGGGCTGGCGGAGGTTAGATTTCTGGGGGTATTTAATATGACATATGGATACATTTATGATCAATCATAAAATTGAGGATGCTGAGAACTGGCACAGAACATGTGGCCTGGGGGAGATCAGGCATGATCATTAGTTCAGTTTAGTTTAGTTTAGTTTAGTTTAGTTTATACAGGGCCCGTCGGCCCACCGAGTCCGCACCGACCATTGATCCCCGCACACTAACACTATCCCACACACACTAGGGCCAATTTACACTTGCACCAAGCCAATTAACCTACAAACCTGTACGTCTTTGGAGTGTGGGAGGAAACCGAAGATCTTGGAGAAAACCCCCGCAGATCACGGGGAGAACGTACAAACTCCATACAGAGATAGATCAGCCATGGTTGGGATCGAACCCGGGTCTCTGGCGTTGCAAGCGCCGTAAGGCAGCAACTCTACCGTTGCGCCACCGTGCCGCCAGATTGCCGCCCGAAGATAAGGCCAGGTGCTGTGTGGCCAACTCCTGCTCCGATATCCTTATGTTTTACTATGTGAGCATGTTTTCAATTTGCTTCATTGTAATCTCTATTAAAGTCAACCTTGGCACACAACAAGGTTCGAGCTGGTGATCTGTCTTGTCTGTCAAAGAAAGGATTTTTTTTTTCCATCAACTTAAATTACGTGAAAATATTTTGTGAGCTTGCCATATCCATGTGCAGATGGGAATTGTCATCAGCACGACAAAACTGTTGATGCTTACAGAGCCTGTGGGTGGTCGTACTGTGGTAGCCTTGAGACCAACGGGAAAGTCAGAGAAATGTATTACATTCCCAAACAAAACAATTCCTGCATTCCTTATGCAAAGGATAGCCCTTCAAGGGATATGGGGAGAAAGAAGGAACGGGGTACTAATTTTGGATGATCAGCCACGATCATATTGAGTGGCGGTGCTGGCTCGAAGGGATGAATGGCCTACTGCTGCACCTATTTTCTATGTTTCTAAGCAACGTTGCTCCCTGTTAGACCGTTGGGCCGACCCTGCAATGCCGCCAGGACATCAGAATGTCATGGTCAGATTAAGATCCCTGCACTTACAGCAACTGGGACTTCAAAATGGCGCCAAAGGTTGTCTCGACCCGAAACGTCACCCACACCTTCTCTCCAGAGATGTTGCATGTCCCGCTAAGTTACTCCAGCATTGAGGAGACTGAAGAAGGTCCATCTGTCTCCTCAGATCCTGGTGAACTTCTACCGCTGCACCATCGAGAGCATCCTTACCAACTGCATCACAGTATGGTATGGCAACTGCTCTGTCTCCGACCGGAAGGCATTGCAGAGGGTGGTGAAAATTGCCCAACGCATCACCGGTTCCTCGCTCCCCTCCATTGAGTCTGTCCAAAGCAAGCGTTGTCTGCGGAGGGCGCTCAGCATCGCCAAGGACTGCTCTCACCCCAACCATGGACTGTTTAGCCTCCTACCATCCGGGAGGCGCTACAGGTCTCTCCGTTGCCGGACCAGCAGGTCCAGGAACAGCTTCTTCCCTGCGGCTGTCACTCTACTCAACAACGTACCTCGGTGACTGCCAATCACCCCCCCCCCCCCCCCCCCCGGACACTCCTCCCACAGGAAAAACACTATGTCTGTATATATGCTAATGTAAATATTTATTCAAATCATATGCTATGTCGCTCTTCCAGGGAGATGCTAAATGCATTTTGTTGTCTCTGTACTGTACACGGACAATGACAATTAAAGTTGAATCTGAATCTGATTTGGTGTCTACCTTTGGTTTAAACCAGCATCTGCAGTTCTTTCCCATGCAATTCTCTGTACTGTCTCATTGTACCGCTGCTATACACTTGCACTGTCTCTGAGAATCTTATCTAATATGTATCTAAGTGCTTATGTATAGTGATACTTGTGCTGAACTATATACAAAAATGGATTTCACTGTTTCTCGTTACATAGACATAGAAAATAGGTGCAGGAGTAGGCCACTCGGCCCTTTGAGCCAACACCACCATTCAATATGATCATGGCCAATCATCCAAAATCAGTACCCCGTTCCTGCTTTCTCCCCATATCCCTTGATTCTGTTAGCTCCAAGAGCTATATCTAACTCTCTCTTGAATACATCTGACATGTGACAAATAAATACCATACCTTACCATGCCATGCCATGCCATACCATACCATACCATGCCATGCCTTGCCATGCCATACCATGCCATGCCATACCATACCATACCATATCATGTCATGCCAATGCCAAAACATAGCATTGTATAGTTTTGTGTCCAGATGTTGTCAGGATGGGCCAAACACTGGCAATTGGAATTGGCATAGATGGGACATCTTGGTCGGCATGGACAGGTTGGGTTGCTGGGCCATTGTCCGTGACATATGACTGTTAGTACACCCTGCAGAATGTCATTTGAAGCTGATATAAAACTGTTCCTTGGAGATGTTATGTCTAAAATAATATGTCATTACCTACTGCCTAGAGGTCTGCTTCATTATGTTTCCGCCGTTACTTTACAGTCATACCTAACGGCAATAAAGCAAATGTTTGTAATGTGAAAGTAGTTTGAAGGGAAGAACAGGAAATCATCAATAACCTGTGTCATGTTGGGATGTAATAACGTTCACACCTCATTGTGATGGATTCAGCTCCTGGCAGGATCCAAGCACAATTAAGTTCTGTTATCTGAATAATGAATGTGCCAAAATTCTCCATCAAATGTATGGCAGAAAGGTCAAACAAAGTCAAGGCAAAACCACTGTTACTTGATCGGCAATATCTTAAGCTAGAGCTCGCTATTATCATCGGGAAGGTATTAAAATAAATACTAACCCATTTAGTGCATAGTTTGTTGTTGTAATGCAACGATCTGACTGCACTGGGCCTGTACTCGCTGGAGTTTAGAAGGATGAGGGGGAGGGGGGGGGGGGGGGGGGGGACCTCATTGAAACTAACAAAACAGTGAAAGGCTTGGATGGAGTGGATGTGGTGAGGATGTTTCCACTAATCTAGGACTCGAGGTCGCAGCCTCAGAATTAAAGAACGTTCATTTAAGGGAGGAGATGAGGAGGAATTTCTTTAGTAAGAGGGTGGTGAATCTGTGGATTTCTTTGCCACAGAAGGCTGTGGAGGCCGAGTCAGTGGATATTTTTAAGGCAGAGATAGTTACATTATTGATTAGTACGGGTGTCAGCGGTTATGGGGAAAAGGCAGGAGACTCAATGACTGCGATGACTCAATGAACCTCCTCCTGCATTGTAATAAATACCATCTAAACTTTGGAATCTCAGCTGGTGGTGTCTCGAGAAAAAGCAGTCCATACTTTAAAAAACCCCAACAAAAGCCCAATTAACCCACAAACCTGTACGTCTTTGGAGTGTGGGAGGAAACCGAAGATCTCGGAGAAAACACAGGCGGTCACGGGGAGAACGTACAAACTCCGCACCAGTAGTCGGGTTCGAAGTGTCTCTGGTGCAGAAATCACTGTAAGGCAGCAACTCTACTGCTGCTCCACCGTGCTGCCCAAAACCATACGCGAGGGTGAGTCTTAGATTCACTATCTGAACACAGTTTCTGGCGAGAACCTGGAAAATGTATAACATTTCCTAAAACTTTGGAGCTATCACTGAGTGAAGTAGACACCAATAAGGACATTGTTAATCACACTCATTAGGCCAATGCAGTCTTTGGTTGATTAAAAAGAAAGGCTATTTGATGATCAAGACCTGGCACAAAGCCCACAGCATACCGTTCCATATGCCTCTGGATACCTATAGCGGGTATTTTAAGGCACTTGAAAAATACCATCGATACTCAAGATAGACACAAAAAGCTGGAGTAACTCAACGGGTCAAACAGCATCTCTGGAGTAAAGGAAAAGATGACGTTTTGGGTCGAGACGCTTCTTCAGACTGTCAGACGAATGGGAAACAAGAGATATAGATGGTGATGTTGGGATATATAGAACAAATGAATTAAAGATATGCAAAAAAGTAACTATGATAAAGGAAACAGGCCATTGTTAGCTGTGGGCTAGGTGAGAACAGGTACAGACAATGAGACTCAAGAAGATGACCTTGTAGCTGGTACAACTTGGTTAGGAGAGGGATGGAGAGAGAGGGAATGCAGGGGTTACTTGAAGTTGGAGAAATCAATTTCATACCACTGGGCTGTAAGCTGCCCAAGCAAAATATTAGATGCTGTTCCTCCAATTTGAGTTGGCCTCACTCTGACAATGGAGGAGGCCCAGGACAGAAAGGTCAGTTTGGGAATGGGAAGGGGAATTAAAGTGTTTGTCAACCAGGAGATCGGGTAGGTCCAGGTGGACTGAGCGAAGGTGTTCAACGAAACGACTGCCCAGTCTACGTTTGGTCAAAGGCATTTCACAGTCTGGAAAGTAGTGTGAGTCTGTGGGGGTGCTAAGTCTTTCTTTATGAGTAGGATAATTAAAAAATGAGAAGTTATTGACCTTGTGAAATTACAATTTTAAGAAATGAGACTTCATTGAGTTATGTCATCCAGTCCCTAAAACGTATTTACTATTTTCTAGAAATTACGAAGTATATACTTTGTATTTTAAGATTTTACAGTGCTACCATGGTTAGTTGGAAATTAAATCAATTATTCATATAATTACAGAATAACTATCAGAAGGTCTTTCGGCAGTTAAATGTGTCATTATTATATTCAAATTTCATGGTATTGATTTTAATCAGAAATTAATTGCAAAGACCAATGAGCTTTTGTATGAATGAAAAATCACACGGCACCTCTTCTTTTCTTCGATGGATTCATTTAATTTAATTCCTTAAGTCACCTTACTTTCAGCATGTGAGTTGCTCACGATTTCAATGTGTGTTAGAGGTTGCATATCCTTTATGGAATGTGCTGGAGGGAGGTACATTACCCTGAGAGAGGCAACACAGGATGGCAGGGAGGTGAAGGAGGCATTTGGTGAGCTTGCCCTCGTTGGTCAGGGTATAGAAACATGGAAAAGTATGTGCAGGGGTAGGCCATTTGGCCCTTCGAGCCAGCACCGCCATTCAATATGATCACGGCAGATCATCTAAAATCAGTACCCCGTTCCTGCTTTTTCCCCATATCCCTTGATTCCTTTAGCCCAAAGGGCGAAATCTAACTCTCTCTTGAAAACATCCAGTGAATTGGCCTCCACTGCCTTCTGTGGCAGAGAATTCCACAGATTCACAACTCTTTGGGTGAATAGGTTTTTTCTTATCTCAGTCCTAAATAATAATAATAATATTTTATTTATGGGCGCCTTTCAAGAGTCTCAAGGACACCTTACAAAAACTTAGCAAGTAGAGGAAAAACATGTAAGCGGAATGAAATAAATAGTAGAGACATGACTAGTACACAAATTAAAGACAGAATTCAATTCAAAACACAATATGAGGCAATTCAAGCACAGATGAAAAGGGAGGGGGACGTGGGGCTAAGGATAGGCAGAGGTGAAGAGATGGGTCTTGAGGCGGGACTGGAAGATGGTGAGGGACACGGAATTGCGGATCAGTTGGGGAAGGGAGTTCAAGAGCCTGGGAGCTGCCCTGGAGAAGGCTCTGTCCCCAAAACTGGCCTACCCCTTATTCTTAAGCTGTGACCCCTATTGAGTCCAGGAGTTGAGACATCGTACAACAGCTGCACAAGGCATTGGTGAGACTATACTTGGACTACTGTATGCAGTTCTTTATAGTTTTGTTTCGAGATACAGCGCGGAAACAGGCCCTTCGGCCCACTGAGTCCGCACCGATCTGTGATCCCACCGATCTGTGATCTGTGATCACACCATCCTACACACACAAGGGACAATTTACATTTATACCAAGCCAATTACCCTACAAACCTGTATGTCTTTGGAGTGGGGGAGGAAACCGAAGACCTCAGAGAAAACCCACGCTGGTCACGGGGAGAACGGCTAAACTCCGTACAAACAGCACCGGTAGTCAGGGTCGAATCCGGGTCTCCGCCACTGGAATGCAGCAACTCTACCGCTGCGCCACCGTGCCACCAACTCTGGTTGGCCTGATATAGTCAAGTCAAGTCAAGTCACATTTATTTATATAGCACATTTAAAAAACAACTCTCGTTGGCCAAAGTGCTTTACATTTGTTATAAGAACAGCACAACAAAACAAACTACATACATATATACATGTAGCCCTCACTCAGAGGACGTCAGGAAAGGCTTGGGAGTATAGATAGGTCTTTAGTCTTGACTTAAAAGAGTCGATGGAGGGGGCAGTTCTGATGGGAAAGGGGATGCTGTTCCACAGTCTAGGGGCTGCAACCGCAAAGGGGCGGTCACCCCTGAGCTTATGCCTAGACCGTGGGATATTCAGCAACCCCAAGTCGGCCGATCTGAGGGGCCTGGAGGTGGAGTGGTGGGTGAGAAGACTTTTTATGTAGGTGGGGGCAAGCCCATTGAGGGCTACGTAGACATGGAGGAGAATCATGAAGTTTATACGGAACCGCACAGGGAGCCAGTGGAGAGAGGCCAGGATCGGGGTGATGTGGTCCCTTTTTCGGGTGCCCGTCAGGAGTCTTGCTGCGGCGTTTTGGACCAGTTGCAGGCGGGACAGTGAAGATTGGCTGATGCCAGTGTAAAGGGAGTTGCAGTAATCTAGGCGGGAAGAGATGAATGTGTGGATGATCTTTTCCAGGTCATCAAACTGGAGGAATTGTTTTATTTTAGCTATCGTCCGGAGCTGAAAGAAGCTAGCTTTTACCACGGCATTGATTTGTTTGTCAAATTTCAGTGCTGAGTCAAATATCACGCCAAGGTTTTTTACGTGAGGTTTGAGTAGTGGGGTAAGGCTTCCAAGGCTGCAGCCAAAGCGCGCCAGCGTCCACTCTCCCTTCCGACAGCCATCTTGGACACAGGCTAACATGTTAACTTACACACAGAAAAATCATCCCCCCACAATGGATACCACTGTGGGGGAAGGCGCAAAGTCCAGTCCCCATCCCCAGTTCACCTAAAGTCAGGCCTGTTGAGGCCACCGCTATTGCCTCTACGGAGGCCCGATGTTCCTGGCCGTTCTGGCCGGGTGGTGTTGTCCCGGCGTCGGGAGAGTCCTCACAGCGGTGGCCTGACCTTTAACCCCAGCAGCATGTTGCAAGCACTTACCAACCTCTATGTAAAATAATTAGCAGTGGGGGGAATGTGTGTGTACCGGACACATATTCAATCAGGTATCTCTTTGAGTTTAGAAACCTAGATCTGCAGAAACAGATGTTTTTCTAGGAGACGGGTTAGATAGATAGAGATAGAATTTATTACCACACAACCAGGGTCGGTGGAATTTGGGTTGTCTGCAGCGATACAATAATAAAGAACACACAACCACAATAAAACTGTAACACAAACATCCACCACAGCATTCATCACTGTGGTGGAAGGCACAAAATTTGGCCAGTCCTCCTCCATTTCCCCCCCGTGGACAGGACCAGAGTCCAGAGTCAGTCCAGGATCGGCTCTTCCTCACCGGAGACCGCGGCTTTAAGTTGTTGTAGGCCGCAGGCCGGCAGTCGAGATTTAAAGTCTCCGCCGCAGCCAGAAGCACCGTGGACTGCAGGGCTGGCGGTCGAAGCTCCCCTCCAGGGGTGATGGTAAGTCCATGCCGGACCTGCGGTAGAAGTTGGCCGCGGGCCCGGCAGTGATGGCTTCTTCTTTCCCCGGGTCCCCCACGAGGGATGCCGGGCTGTAGACACCGCACCAGCTGGAGCTCTGCAGACCGCGACTTCAGGCTGCGACTTCAGGCTGCCGGCTGCCCCGGGCCAGCGAAACGGAGCGCTCCCCTCCAGCGAGCCCCAGCGAGGGCTCACCCGCTCCACAACGAGAGTCCACGCTGCGCCCGCCGCTGAAGCCCCGGGCGCGTCTCCGGGAAAGGCCGCGCCGATCCTTGATGTTAGGCCACGGGGGAGGCGACCTGGAAAAAGTCGCCTCTCCATGGAGGAGGCGACCGAAGCGGTTTCCCCCTTGCCCCCCCCCCCACCCCCCACACAAAACACACAAAGGAACATTAAGCACATACTTTAAAACATACTAAAAAAAAATTTAAAAGTTGAAAAAACTGACGCACTGCTGACATGGCTGCTGCCAGAGCAGCGCCCCCTACCGAAAGGGTTATTTTAAAATGTAACACACTCCGCAGCACAAGATATATGCAAGTTAATAGCGCCCATGTGCAGTAAGAAATCTATTACGCCCAATCAATTATGAGAGCAGTGTGAATGTTGCTTTAAAAAACTGAGGAGAGCTTCTTCTTCTTTCGTGTGGCGTGCACAGCCTAAAGTTGTAGAACAACTTGTTCTATTTGATCTTATTTGATTGTGCACGTCGAGTTGATTGCATTAGTCGAAACAGGGCGGACCACGTGCAATCTTCCACCCCACTAAGGAGATGGCTCAGAGCTGATCTCATATCATGCTGAAGCTGTTCCTTAAAGGGACGGTGATCTGGTGCCTCATAGCGGCAGAGTTCTGGGTTCGATCCTGACCTTGGGTGCTGTCTGTGTGGAGTTTGCAAATCCTCTCTGCAACTGTGTGGGTGTCCAAAGGTGCACATTCTCCCTGAGGCGTGCGAGTTTGTAGGTTTTATTGGTCTCTATAAATTGCCACCACTGTATCTGGAGTGGATAATATAGAACTACCATAAGTTTAGACCTCATTCTAGAATGTTATGGACTCGATGGGCCGAAGTACTGTTTCCATGCTATATCTTTCAATTAACCAATCAATCTGGTGTGAACCAGTTGAGATTACAAAGGTTAGACACAAAATGCTGGAGTAACTCAGCGGGACAGAAGGAGAGAAGGAATGGGTGACGTGTTGGGTCGAGACCCTTCTTCAGACTGAGAGTCAGGGAAAAGGGAGACAAATTTTGTGCCTTCCACCACAGTGATGAATGCTGTGGTGGATGTTTGTGTTACAGTTTTATTGTGGTTGTGTGTTCTTTATTATTGTATCGCTGCAGACAACCCAAATTACCACCAGCCTGGCTGTGTGGCAATAAATTATATCTAATCTAATCTAATGAGATAAGGAAGGATAAGGTGTGAAAACGAGACATCAAAAGAGATGGGGTACAATGAAAATGTAGAGTAGATCATTGTTAGCTAGCAGAAGGTGACAACGAAGCATACAGAGATAAAATGTAATCAGGGGGACTGTCAGACTGGTTGGAGAACTGGGAAGGGGGAGGAATGGAGAGAGAGGGAAAGCAAGGGTTACTTGAAATTAGAGAAGTCAACATTCATACCGCTGGGGTGTAAGCTGCCCAAGTGAAATATGAGGTGCTGTTCCTCCAATTTGTGCTGGGCCTCACTCTGACAATGGAGGAGGGCCAGGATAGAAAGGTCAGTGTGGGAATGGGAGGGGAAGTTAAAGTGTTTCGCAATCGGGAGATCAGGTAGGTTTAGGCGGACTCAGCAGTGGTGTTTGGCGATTACAATGGGTTTAGTTCCTCGAGAACAGTTGGGGAAATAACATAATATGGACTGTGCATGTACAACAATGGTTATTTGAAAAAAGATTGAGTGCTGTGTTTTCAAGATCAACAGCAACATACTCAAACTGTAATTATACACATTGTGCGACTGGAGTGGAAATAATATTTGTCACCCGCAATGGGAGGCACAAAAGTGCCGAGTTCATAAATCATCTGATGAACAAGCACTCTCTCCTGATGAACAATCGTCTTTGATGTAAATGCCAATCTTTTTAATCATTACGGGAGATCTTTCTAAATGAATGAGGGCCTCATTCTATTTATGACTCTTACTATCCATGGCAATTAGCAGAAGCGCCTGGACCAGGAGACCACGGTCAAGGCATAGATGCAACGGGTATTCTCATGACAGACACAAAATGCTGCAGTGACTCAGCGGGACGGGCTGCATCTCTGGAGAGAAGGAGTGGGTGACGTTTCGGGTCTGAAGAAGGGTCTCGACCCGAAAGGTCGCCCATTCCTTCTCTCCAGAGATGTTGCCTGTCCCGCTGAGTTACTCCAGCTTATTGTGTGTATCTTCTGACATTTTAATTCTCATTTATGATTTATATTGCACCTGCATTTAAGCAAGTGCAATATTCCTTCGTCAGTGAACATATAAAGCACTAATTTTAACGACACTATTCATGAAACGTTGTTTTATTTGTTTATATAAACTCCTCCACTGAGGTGTTCTGGAGCATGGGACCATGTTGTAACATTGCAGTTTTATGCCACTAGGAGGAGCTCTTGCATCTGCGTACCCAATGTATTCTGGGAATTTAGTTTAGTTTAGTTTAGTTTAGTTTAGTTTAGTTTTGAGATACAGCGTTGAAATAGGCCCTTCAGCCCACACCGACCAGCGATCCCCGCACACTAAATCTACCCTACACACACTGGCGACAATTTACAATTTCACCAAGTAACCTACAAACCTGTACCTGTGCGTCTTTGGAGGAAACCGGACGGAGTTCCCGCAGAAAACCAACGCAGGTCACGGGGAGAACGGACCAACTCCGTACAGACGGCACCCGTAGTCAGGGTCGAACCCGGGTCTCTAGCGCTGTAAGGCAGCAACTCTACTGCTGCGCCACCTTAATCTCATACTAAGGACGAGACAAAGGGGACCTTTCGGCCCATCAGTTTTACGCCACCTTCCAGGGAACAATCCCATTAGTCCCACTTCCCACCGCCTCGGTTTCCCCATAAAGCACACCTTCTCTCGGGCAAATCCATCAGCACCTCTGTGTTTGCTCTGCCAGTAACAGTCTCTGAAGGCGGCCAATTAACCCATCAGCATGACACTGGTATGCAGGAGGAAATCGGGAGTAAAGAAAGCAAACTCAATGCTACCATTTATTTAAAGAGGGCTTGTATACAAAAACAGGGATGTAATGCTGAGGCTCTATAAGGTCAGCACTGGTCAGGCTGCATTTGGAATATTGTGAGCAGTTTTGGGCACAATATCTGAGGAAGGATGTGTTGGCTCTGGAGAGGGTCCAGGGGAGGTTTACAAGAATGAGTAGGTTAGCTTATGATGAGTGTTTGATGGAACTGGGCCTGTACTCGCTGGTGTTTAGAAGGACGAGGGGGGTACTTAATTGAAACATACAGAATAGTGAAAGGCCTGGAGTGGGTGTGGATGTGGAAAGGATGTTTTCCCTAGTGGGAGAGTCAAGGACTAGAGGTCATAGCTTCAGAATTCAAGGACTTTCTTTCGGAAGATAAGGAGAAATTTCTTTAGTCAGAGGGTGGTGAATCTGTGGAATTCTTTGCCACAGAATGTCGTGGAGGTCAAGTAGGGATATTTTCTGTGAGCAAGATAATTGTAGTTGCTGGGTTATATTGGTCACCACAGGAGTTTGATTGCAGTATTACAGAAGAGGGAGGGAGGGAGAGAGTGGAGGTGGGGGGGGGGGGGGGGGGGGGGGGGGAGAGGGGGGTTGCACTCCAAGGGCCCATTCTACTGCTGCGGCTGCACCAGAACTGCAGAATTGATGTTGATACGTGTGTAGTTTTTGCTGTACCTTGTGAAGTGACTCCCTCAATCAGATCAGGCCACCAGAACAGGTCATCTTCAACAAGCCTTAGTGCCAAGCTTGGGACGAAGCTGGAGCACTATAGCTCTAAGCTATGCTACAGAATGCCATTGGGGCTTCAGTGACTGATCAGAGCAACAATGGGCGGACAAAGTGTGTGGGAAGGAACTGCACATGCTGGTTGAAACGGAAGATGGATACAAAATGCTGAAGTAACTCAGCGGGACAGGCAGCATCTCTGGATAGAAGGAATGGGTGAACTTTTCGGGTCGAGACCCTTCTTCAGACACGGGAGCGGGAGGTATAGAGATAAGGAAGTGTAAGGTGTGAAAACGGGGCAAAGGGGATGCAGATCAAGGGTAATGTTGAATAGATCATTGTTAGTTGGGAGAACGTAACAACAAAGCAAACAGGGATAAAATGTAATCGGAGACAGTCAGACTGGTCGGAGAACCGGGAAGGGGAGGGATGGTGAGAGAGGGAAAGCAAGGGTTACTTGAAGTTAGAGAAGTCTATGTTCATACCGCTGGGTTGTTAGCTGCCCATGCGAAAGATGAGGGGCTGTTTCTCCAATTTGCATTTGGCCTCACTCTGACAATAGAGAGGACAGAAAGGTCAGTGTGGGGAGCTGGATTGCGCCATTGCACTCCAAAATCTTTCCTTCCCATCTACACATCTGCTCGCATCGAACCAGCACACCTTCTCCCCCTAGTCATGAGCTGACACTCATAGAAACATAGAAACATAGAAATTAGATGCAGGAGTAGGCCATTCGGCCCTTCGAGCCTGCACCGCCATTCAATATGATCATGGCTGATCATCCAACTCAGTATCCCGTACCTGCCTTCTCTCCATACCATCTGATCCCCTTAGCCACAAGGGCCACATCTAACTCCCTCTTAAATATAGCCAATGAACTGGCCTCGACTACCCTCTGTGGCAGAGAGTTCCAGAGATTCACCACTCTCTGTGTGAAAAAAGTTCTTCTCATCTCGGTTTTAAAGGATTTCCCCCTTATCCTTAAGCTGTGACCCCTTGTCCTGGACTTCCCCAACATAGGGAGCAATCTTCCTGCATCTAGCCTGCCCAACCCCTAGCCTGTTCCCCCCTTTCCAGCAGTAACACTGTCACTCCTCACTGACCCGCGGCTGCATGGCCTTTCACTCTTCTACTAATCGTTAATCCAATTCTCATCGCATCTCATAGCCACCATGATAACTTCCACATATCATAATGAGAAAAACACAAGGTGCTGGAGTAACTCAGCGTGTCGGTCAGCATATCTGAAGGAAATGGACAGGCAATGTTTCGAGATAGGACTCTTCTTCAGATCCGAGGTGAACCATCGCCTGTCCACGGCTATTCATGGCCAGGCTGGGTCTTTCAACTTGATAAAAAGGCGGCATGCATGGCAGCACCAGATTTCAATGCAAAATGAAGTTCACTATGTAATGTTCAATTGCTTATCTGACGATAAATATCCATTGAATCATTGAACTATTTCCTCCACAGTTACCGCATGATCAGCTGAGTTCCTCCAACTCTTTGTGTGTTGCTCAAGACTATTCTCGTAAGGACTTCAACCTTGCAAAATGTACTATACACTTCACAAGTGTGCTATCACAAGGAATTGTTCGAAAGAGAACAACATGCTTGGTCAAAGTAAAGGGGCTGTCCCACCTAGGTGACCTAATTGGTGAGTTTAGAAAAGTTTAGGAGAGTTTAGAAAAAATGTCATGTTGAAGACCTCCTTTGACTATGTAGAAGACTAGCTTCGACTAACTACGACTAACCGGGAAAATTGGACACCGAATAGTGGAGAGTGAAGACGACCTCCTTCGATCTCCTTCAACCTCCTTCGACCTCCCTTCGACTATGATGAAGACTATCTACGATTACATTCGACTACCTTCAACTACCTTCGACTACCCTCGATTACCTATGACTAACATGCCGACCTACTACGACCTACTACGACTAAACCTACGAGTTAAAAAGTATCGATTTTTTCCATGGCTACCTTTTTTACTCGCAAGCATTTTTCAACGTTGAACAATACCTAGCTGAGGCCTCGAGTACGCGGGGACTACTCTCGAGCATGAAGGAGAGTTACAAAGACCTCCTACGACCTTGTGTCGTGGATTAGGTCGCCCAAGTGGGACAGCCCCTTAAGAGGTTCTGAAGAAGAAGACAAAGTAGCAAGACTGAAATAATATGGAATTAAACTCCAGGGTTGGAAGATTCTGTGTAGTGTGGAAGAAGAGGGGTACATTGAGGACCGTGTACACGGACTCTCAAAGGTAGCTGGAGAATTCAACACAGTGATTTTATTAAAATAATGTAGTTTCTATTAACTGAGATCTAGAATCTATGGGTGCTTCTCTGTTCGACAGGGGCTGTCTGTACGGAGTTTGTACGTACTCTCCGTGACCTGCGTGGGTTTTCTATGTTTCCGTTTCCTCCCACACTCCAAAGACTTACAGGTTTGTAGGTTAATTGGCTTGGCATAAATGTAAAATTGACCCTAGTGTGTGTAGGATAGTGTTAATGTGCGGGGATCACTGGTCGGTGCAGACTCGGTGGGCCGAGATGGCCTGTTTCTGCGCTGTATCTCTAAACTAAACTAAATCAATCAATCAATCAATCAATCCGTTTTATTCATCACATATAAATATAAGTGCAGTGAAATGAATTTGCCAGCAGCGATACAATCAAAAAAGAACACACAATACACAATAGAATTAAACACAAACATCCACCACAGCATTCTTCATTGTGTTGGAAGGCACAAAGTACAGTCAGTCCTCCTCCATTGTTCACCCGTGGTCCGGGCCATAAACCTCCGTAGTCGCCGCTACGGACGGCCCGATGTACAGGCCCTCTCGTCGGGATGGTTGGAACTCCGACGTCGGACGGTCGAACACCGGAGGTCCCGAATCGGCGCTTTCCTACCGGAGGTCGCGGCTTCAGGATGTTCTAGGCCGCAGGCCGGCGGTCGGAGCTCTTCTCCGGCTGTTCCCAGGTGAGGGATCCCAGGCTCCGGATGGTAAGTGTACGCCGTGCCCGCAGCTAGAAGCTCCGCAGACCGCGACTTCAGGATGTTATCGGCCGCGGGCCGGCGGTCGGAGCTCTTCTCCGGCGATCCCTAGCGATCGGGCTAAAGTAAACTAAACTAAACTAAACTAAAGACCTCCTACGACCTTGTGCGAGTATGAGTCGAGGGCAAACTCGCCAGAACTCACGGATTAGGTCGTCCAAGTGGGTCAGCCCCTTTAGAGGCTACTGAGAGGTGTGGAGGAAGAGGAGGACCTTGCAATATATGTCTACAGATCCCCCAGCAATTTGTGTCGCCCATGGTCAC
This sequence comes from Amblyraja radiata, assembly GCF_010909765.2. Lineage (NCBI taxonomy): Eukaryota > Metazoa > Chordata > Chondrichthyes > Rajiformes > Rajidae > Amblyraja > Amblyraja radiata. Next base: position 9,684,110 of record NC_045957.1, read on the forward strand.
GGTGGAGCAGCGGTAGAGCTGCTGCCTTACAGTGCTTGCAGCACCGGAGACCCGGGTTCGATCCCAACTACGGGCACTGTCTGTACGGAGTTTGTACGCTCTCCCCATGACTTGTATGGGTTTTCTCCGAGATCTTCGGTTTCCTCCCACACTCCCAAGACGTATAGGTTTGTAGGTTAATTGTCTTGGTAACTGTAAAAATTGTCCCATTGTGTGTGGAGACAGTGTGAGTGTGCGGGGATCGCTGGCCGGCGCGGACCCGATGGGCCGATGGGCCTGTTACCGCAATGTCTCTAAACTAAAAAATATTCCTTCTCCCCAGAGATGCTGCCTGTCCCGCTGAGTTTTGTTGCAAAAATGTTTTGTGCCTATCTTGACTATCACAAAAATATTTTGTGTCCAGCATTTTGTGTCTATCTTCTGTGATCCCCCTCAGATAGTTGGACAGGCTAATCGGTGACTCGGCTGCACATGATTCCATCCTTATTATTTGCTGCTCCTTCCATCTCAGCACTGATGTTGTTAATACTCAATGCGGAGTGGTTCAACTTGAGACATTTTCCATGTCACCTCACACCAACGACTTCAACTCCTCTGTAGCTGTTCCGTTCAACGCTCAATCCTCGTGCACTTCTCACCCTCGTGATGTACACTGAGCACAAAGTTGCTCACCTTTCCGTTCCCCAGCGTCCTCTCTGCAGTAGTCCAATGTATGAGTGATGTCCAGCTTTAAACTGCAGCTGGAGAGGACATCGATGGTGTGCAGGAACAAAACAAAGGGAAATCAGGCATCTGGACAATTGTCGACAAAGACGTGTGTCGAATTAGCCATCACTTATTTATATTTGTGTACCGTGTTATAATTTCAACATGCGCCATATTTCACTTGGGCAGCTTGGTATAAATATTGATTTCTCTAGCTTCAAGTAACCCCTGCATCCCCTCTCACTCCATCCCTCCCCCACCCAAGTCGTACCAGCTTCAAAGTCGTCTTGTTGAGTCTCATTGTCTGTAACCCGTTCTCACCCAGCACACAGCCAACAATGGCCTGTCTCCTTTATCGCCATTACTTTTTTGCATATCGTTACTTTCTCTACATCACCGTCTGTATCTCTTGTTTCCCTTTCGTTTGACTCTCAGTCTGAAGAAGGGTCTCGACCTGAAACGTCACCCATTCCTTTTCTCCAGAACTGCTGTCCGACCCGCTGAGTTACTCTGGCTTTTTGTGTCTGTCTTCGGTTTAAGCGGGCATCTGCAGTTCAATAGACAATAGATAATAGGTGCAGGAGTAGGCCATTCGGCACTCCGAGCCAGCACCGCCATTCAATGTGATCATGACTGAGCATCCCCAATCAGTCGGAGATGGCGCCGATGTCGCCAAACGGAAAGCGGTGACTCTGATCCCGGTGGAGGAGAATGACCAGCGACCAGCGAAGCGACCAATGACCAGTGCCCATTGTGAATCCCCATTGCACCCCCAACCCCTTCCCCTCTGGTCCCCCTCGCTGGCTCCTGCCCCTCTCCCCCCGTGAAACTGCACTCTCCCCCATGGCTCTTCCCCGTCTTTTCTCCGAGCTCTCTCCCCCCTCCCCCCTCACCCCCCCGCCCCTCTCCCCCACCCCTCCCCCCCACACCCCTCCCCCCGCACAACCCCCCCACACACCCCTACCTCCCACACACCGCTCCCTGCCCATCCACACCCCCCTCCCACAACACCCCCTGCCCACCCCCCTGCCCACATCCCCCCTGCCCAAACACACCCCTCCCCCAAACCACCGCCTCCCCCTCCCACATCCTCCCTCCCCCCCACACCCAGCCCACACACACCCCCATCCCCCCCACATCCCTTTTCCTCCCCCCCCTCGCAAATCCCTCCCGTCCACATACACACTTCCCCTCCCACACTCCCACACCCCCCCCCCCCCCTCCCCACCCACCTCACCACTGGGACCCAACTTAGTCTAGTAGTGGACTAAAAGTCCTGTTTCTGTGTTGTCTGTCTATGACCTAATGACTTTAATATTTATTTCACAATTCACAAATTGCACATTGGGTAAATAAACAATGGGGACAAAGAGAATATTTATCTGAACCATGTTTCTAATTATAATTCCTTTGCCTGGGATAAGCCTCCAGATTTTAATTTCCGACAGTCATATTTGTGTGGGAAGGAACTGCAGATGCTGGTTTAAACTGATGATAGACACAAAAGGCTGGAGTAACTCAGCGGGACAGGCAGCATCTCTGGGGAGAAGGAATGGGTGATGTTTCGGGTCACGACCCTTCTTCAGACTGATGTCAGGGGCGAGGGAGATACCGAGATAAGGAAGTGTAAGGTGTGAAAATAGGATAAAGGGAATAGAGATCAAGGAAAATGTAGAGTAGATCATTGTTAGCTGGGAGATGTGTCAGTACAATGTAAAGCTTCCTCATTCAGAAATGTAAGAAGTGCGTTTTACAATTCAGAGCCTGCTGTCTTAGCAGTTAATAACTTAACGGTCTCTTTAAAAGCGTTGTTGTTTAACTTTGTGCAGGTGATAAGGCATGAACTGTAACTGCCTCAAACCTAACTTGTCTCTTTTACTAACAATTCATTCCGTTACAGAGTAAAGGCTTCCTGCTTTACTGACTGTCTTTTTATTGTTACCAGATGCCTTGTCAGTGTGGTGTTACTGCATTTTTCAGACTGATTATTTTGTTTTGACCCAGAGATGACTTGCATGTTAAATTTTTTCTCGGCTTATGCATGCCAAACCTCTGGATTTACTCAAAGGGGGTAGAGTCCTTTCAACTTTTCAATCGCAGTTCCTTAAAATCCTTAACTTTGCATTTCATGACCATTGTTGTTTATCCGTAGCAGCAAACAAACTGCTGGAAGAACTCAGCGCGTCAAGCAGCATCCATGGGGCTGTAAGGAATTGTTACTTGTAGGCAAGAGCGGAACTCGCTATCAAAACATGGAGGGGACGGGAGACGCAATTTTTTGGCGGCCACGCGCGCATGCACACACTCACACACACACGCGCGAGGCTTCGGAGGCTCAATCCAGCGCTAAACGTAGCTCAACTCTGCCTGTCTCACCGGGTTAACTACAGCCCTGTCTGGACTGATGGGACACCAGTGCTGCTTCTCCGCGCTGGCCATATTTCCCACAAGCCCAGGGAGGGCTGTAGGTTCACCTGGCGGGACAGGCACAGTTGAGCTGGGCTTAGGGCTGTTTCTCTGCGCTGGCTGTGGGCCTGGGGGCACAGCTCGAGTCTAACTCCCGACCTCTCTGGCCACCCGTGGGGTGGGGGGGGGGCACTAGGGACAGCGCCGGAGACCCGGCCAGGATCGATCCTGCCTGCGGATGAGGTGCAGGGCTTCGAAGATGGCGCCCAACCCTGGCGACTATCATTCCACACTCTCTTAAATCTCTACACCTACAGCACTCTACATCTACAGTCTTACTTTAACCATAATAAACGTTATACCTTTATCATGCATCTGTACACTGTAAATGGCTCGATTGCAATCATGTATTGTCTTACTGCTGACTGGATAGCATGCAACAAAAGCTTCACTGTACCTCTGAACACGTGATAATAAACTAAACTGAACTAGTCACACAACCAAAGCTTTTCACTGTACCACAGTATACGTGACAATAAACTAAACTGTAGCTGTAACTGTATCTGGTTTTGTAAATCCTGGCTAAAACAGAGCAGTAATAGCACTAAAATTTAGTAAAGGATTCATGCGTTGTTAGCCCATTTTGGCCAAGTCTGTGTTTCTGTGTATAACAAGACAAGCTGCTGAATGGTGCCAGTAAGTCTATGGCCCAGATCAGTGTTGCAGATAAGAAATGTACGAGCATCTCTTCGGGGTGGAAGATTGCAACCTTCACGTGGTCCGCCCTGTTTCGACTAATGCAATCAACTCGACGTGCACAAAGGGAAGATCAAATAGAACAAGTTGTCCAACAACTTTAGGCTGTGCACGCCACACGAAAGAAGAAGAAGAAGAAGAAGAACCATCTCTTCAATTGATAGAATTAATGAGATTCTTGCAGAGGACCTTCAAAGAAGTGTAAAATGCATGAAGTTGATTGGATTGTAAATATCGCAAAAGCATTGTAAATATTGTAAATAATGTTGCATGACAGTTACCCTGCTGATTGTTGATTGGCCAAAGTGTTAAGCCCTGGCATGGTTGCTTTGAATTCCAGGCTAAATGTTGCATTATTCAGTTAAGTTATCTTCCTTCCAGAAGCTTCTCCTAGAAACAATGTATGGGAGATTCTGTTATTGGTTTGGGGAACCATCAATAATGTATTGCTGTAATTAATTTGTTTGCTTGGATTGTAAAGAGACCACCCCTATGTAGTTCAGCCCCTCAAGGCTCGGAGACCTATAAAAGGCAGTCCCCACGAGGTCCTTTGTCGATCTTCTGGAAGAGCGTTTGGGACTGCGTGACCTTTTGGAGTGTGTCTGCTTGCACGAGGCTGAAGGGCTTGTCAGGCAGAAACAAGGATCGAACCCATGGTGGTTAAGGTATCGTATAGGGGAATTTGCTGTTCAATCTAAAAATAAAGATTAGTTGTTCCAGTGCTTGACAGATTCGACCCGAAAGCCCAACAATTCCTTTCTCCCCTCAAATGTTGCTGGACTTGCTGAGTTCTTCCCTCAGATTTCATTTTTTGCTCCAGATTCCAGCATCAATGGTCCCTTGCGACTCCATTGTTTATCTGTAGTTCCGTGGAGCTGAGCGCCACTATGTTCCATTCAATTAACTTTCTGATAATCAAAGGCACCATTTTCTCTCCAACACATTTGCCTGTATAACATCTGTAGTACAGATGTCGTGAAGCTGAAAAGAGTGCAGAGGAGATTTACGAGGATGGTGCCAGGACTTGATTGCCTGAGCTATAGGGGGAGGCTGGGCAGGCTATTCCTTTGCGAGCGTCAAAAAGCGATGGGGTGATCTTCTAGAGGTGCATAAGGGAATATATAGGGTGAATGCACACTGTATTTTCCCCAGGGGTGGGGTATCAAGGACTAGAGAGCTTGGGTTTATGTGGGAGGGGAAAGATTGAACAGGAAACTTTGGGGCATTTTTTTTCACACATATATGTGATATATGTATGGAATGAGCTGCCAGAGGAGGCAGTTGAGGTAGGTACTATAATAATGTTTAAAGGATAATTGGTCAGGTAGAATCAGAGAGTCATAGGGTTACACAATGTGGAAACAGGCCCAACTTGTCCACACCGGCCAACATGTCCCAGCTACACGGGTCCCACCTGCCTGCATTGGATCCATATCCCTCCAAACCTGTCCAATCCATGTACTTGTCTAACTGTTTCATAAGTGTTGTGATAGTCTCTGCCTCAACTACCTCCTCTTTCAGCTTGTTCCATACACCGACCACTCTCAGATTCCTATTAAATCTTTTCCCCTTCACCTGAAACCTATGTCCTCTGGTCCTCGATTCGCCTACTTTGGGCAAGAGACTGTGCATCTGCCCAATCTATTCCTCTCATGATTTTATACACCTCTATAAGATCACCCCTCATCCTCCTGCGCTCTAAAGAATAGGGACCCAGCCTACTCAACCTCTCCCTGTAGCTCAGGCCCTCGAGTCCTGGCAACATCCTCGTAAATCTTCTCTGTACCCTTTCCAGCTTGACAATATCTTTCCTATAACATGGTGCCCAGACTGAACACAATACTCTAAATGCGGCCTCATCAAAGTCTCACACAACTGCAACATGACCTCCCAACTTCTATACTCAATACTCTAACTGATGAGGGCCAATGTGCCAAAAGCTTTTTTGACCAACCTATCTACCTGCTACTACACCTTCAAGGCACCATGCACATGCACTCCTCTGCTCTGCGATGCTCACCAGAGCCCCACCATTCACCTGCCCATGTTCGACTTCACAAAATGCAACACCTCACATTGATCCAATCATTGGCCAATCGATCCAGATCCTGCTGCAATTTATCACAACCATCTTCACCATCTAAAAAGAAACAGAGTTAAGGTTTCAGGTTCAAAACCTTCTTCAGAAATGTCCCAGTTTTTATTCTTGTGTGTGAACTAAACTAGGAAACTGCTCAGGAAGTGATGTGATGAACAGGAAGGAAGGAGGTGGTGGGCAGCACAGTGGCACCGCAGTAGAGTTCCTGCCTTACAGCACTTGCAGCACCGGAGAACCGGGTTCGATCCCGACTGCGGGTGCTGTCTGTATGGAGTTGTACTTTCTCCCCGTGACCGTATGGGTTTTCTCCGAGATCTCAGATTCAGATTCAGATTCGACTTTAATTGTCATTGTCAGTGTACAGTACAGAGACAACGAAATGCAGTTAGCATCTCCCTGGAAGAGCGACATAGAATATGATTTCAATAAATAAAACTATTTACATGTATACAGACATAGTGTTTTTCCTGTGGGTGGAGTGTCCGGGGGGGGGGGGGGGGGGGGGGGGGTGATTGGCAGTCACCGAGGTACGTTGTTGAGTAGAGTGACAGCCGCAGGGAAGAAGCTGCTCCTGGACCTGCTGGTCCAGCAACGGAGAGACCTGTAGCGCCTCCCGGATGGTAGGAGGGTAAACAGTCCATGGTTGGGGTGAGAGCAGTCCTTGGCGATGCTGAGCGCCCTCCGCAGACAACGCTTGCTTTGGACAGACTGAATGGAGGGGAGCGAGGAACCGGTGATGCGTTGGGCAATTTTCACCACCCTCTGCAATGCCTTCCGGTCGGAGACAGAGCAGTTGCCATACCATACTGTGATACAGTTGGTAAGGATGCTCTCGATGGTGCAGCGGTAGAAGTTCACCAGGATCTGAGGAGACAGATGGACCTTCTTCAGTATCCTCAGGAAGAAGAGACGCTGGTGAGCCTTCTTGACCAGAGTTGAGGTATTGTGGGTCCAAGAGAGGTCATCAGAGATGTTGACCCCCAGGAACCTGAAGCTGGAAACACGTTCCACCTCCGTCCCGTTAATGTGGATGGGCCTGTTACCGCAATGTCTCTAAACTAAAAAATATTCCTTCTCCCCAGAGATGCTGCCTGTCCCGCTGAGTTTTGTTGCAAAAATGTTTTGTGCCTATCTTGACTATCACAAAAATATTTTGTGTCCAGCATTTTGTGTCTATCTTCTGTGATCCCCCTCAGATAGTTGGACAGGCTAATCGGTGACTCGGCTGCACATGATTCCATCCTTATTATTTGCTGCTCCTTCCATCTCAGCACTGATGTTGTTAATACTCAATGCGGAGTGGTTCAACTTGAGACATTTTCCATGTCACCTCACACCAACGACTTCAACTCCTCTGTAGCTGTTCCGTTCAACGCTCAATCCTCGTGCACTTCTCACCCTCGTGATGTACACTGAGCACAAAGTTGCTCACCTTTCCGTTCCCCAGCGTCCTCTCTGCAGTAGTCCAATGTATGAGTGATGTCCAGCTTTAAACTGCAGCTGGAGAGGACATCGATGGTGTGCAGGAACAAAACAAAGGGAAATCAGGCATCTGGACAATTGTCGACAAAGACGTGTGTCGAATTAGCCATCACTTATTTATATTTGTGTACCGTGTTATAATTTCAACATGCGCCATATTTCACTTGGGCAGCTTGGTATAAATATTGATTTCTCTAGCTTCAAGTAACCCCTGCATCCCCTCTCACTCCATCCCTCCCCCACCCAAGTCGTACCAGCTTCAAAGTCGTCTTGTTGAGTCTCATTGTCTGTAACCCGTTCTCACCCAGCACACAGCCAACAATGGCCTGTCTCCTTTATCGCCATTACTTTTTGCATATCGTTACTTTCTCTACATCACCGTCTGTATCTCTTGTTTCCCTTTCGTTTGACTCTCAGTCTGAAGAAGGGTCTCGACCTGAAACGTCACCCATTCCTTTTCTCCAGAACTGCTGTCCGACCCGCTGAGTTACTCTGGCTTTTTGTGTCTGTCTTCGGTTTAAGCGGGCATCTGCAGTTCAATAGACAATAGATAATAGGTGCAGGAGTAGGCCATTCGGCACTCCGAGCCAGCACCGCCATTCAATGTGATCATGACTGAGCATCCCCAATCAGTCGGAGATGGCGCCGATGTCGCCAAACGGAAAGCGGTGACTCTGATCCCGGTGGAGGAGAATGACCAGCGACCAGCGAAGCGACCAATGACCAGTGCCCATTGTGAATCCCCATTGCACCCCCAACCCCTTCCCCTCTGGTCCCCCTCGCTGGCTCCTGCCCCTCTCCCCCCGTGAAACTGCACTCTCCCCCATGGCTCTTCCCCGTCTTTTCTCCGAGCTCTCTCCCCCCTCCCCCTCACCCCCCCGCCCCTCTCCCCCACCCCTCCCCCCCACACCCCTCCCCCCGCACAACCCCCCCACACACCCCTACCTCCCACACACCGCTCCCTGCCCATCCACACCCCTCTCCCACAACACCCCCTGCCCACCCCCCTGCCCACATCCCCCCTGCCCAAACACACCCCTCCCCCAAACCACCGCCTCCCCCTCCCACATCCTCCCTCCCCCCCACACCCAGCCCACACACACCCCCATCCCCCCCACATCCCTTTTCCTCCCCCCCCTCGCAAATCCCTCCCGTCCACATACACACTTCCCCTCCCACACTCCCACACCCCCCCTCCCCCCTCCCCACCCACCTCACCACTGGGACCCAACTTAGTCTAGTAGTGGACTAAAAGTCCTGTTTCTGTGTTGTCTGTCTATGACCTAATGACTTTAATATTTATTTCACAATTCACAAATTGCACATTGGGTAAATAAACAATGGGGACAAAGAGAATATTTATCTGAACCATGTTTCTAATTATAATTCCTTTGCCTGGGATAAGCCTCCAGATTTTAATTTCCGACAGTCATATTTGTGTGGGAAGGAACTGCAGATGCTGGTTTAAACCGATGATAGACACAAAAGGCTGGAGTAACTCAGCGGGACAGGCAGCATCTCTGGGGAGAAGGAATGGGTGATGTTTTGGGTCAAGACCATTCTTCAGACTGATGTCAGGGGCGAGGGAGATACAGAGATAAGGAAGTGTAAGGTGTGAAAATAGGATAAAGGGAATAGAGATCAAGGAAAATGTAGAGTAGATCATTGTTAGCTGGGAGATGTCAGTACAATGTAAAGCTTCCTCATTCAGAAATGTAAGAAGTGCGTTTTACAATTCAGAGCCTGCTGTCTTAGCAGTTAATAACTTAACGGTCTCTTTAAAAGCGCTGTTGTTTAACTTTGTGCAGGTGATAAGGCATGAACTGTAACTGCCTCAAACCTAACTTGTCTCTTTTACTAACAATTCATTCCGTTACAGAGTAAAGGCTTCCTGCTTTACTGACTGTCTTTTTATTGTTACCAGATGCCTTGTCAGTGTGGTGTTACTGCATTTTTCAGACTGATTATTTTGTTTTGACCCAGAGATGACTTGCATGTTAAATTTTTTCTCGGCTTATGCATGCCAAACCTCTGGATTTACTCAAAGGGGGTAGAGTCCTTTCAACTTTTCAATCGCAGTTCCTTAAAATCCTTAACTTTGCATTTCATGACCATTGTTGTTTATCCGTAGCAGCAAACAAACTGCTGGAAGAACTCAGCGCGTCAAGCAGCATCCATGGGGCTGTAAGGAATTGTTACTTGTAGGCATGAGCGGAACTCGCTATCAAAACATGGAGGGGACGGGAGACACAATTTTTTGGCGGCCACGCGTGCATGCGCACACTCACACACACACGCGCGAGGCTTCGGAGGCTCAATCCAGCGCTAAACGTAGCTCAACTCTGCCTGTCTCACCGGGTTAACTACAGCCCTGTCTGGACTGATGGGACACCAGTGCTGCTTCTCCGCGCTGGCCATATTTCCCACAAGCCCAGGGAGGGCTGTAGGTTCACCTGGCGGGACAGGCACAGTTGAGCTGGGTTTAGGGCTGTTTCTCTGCGCTGGCTGTGGGCCTGGGGGCACAGCTCGAGTCTAACTCCCGACCTCTCTGGCCACCCGTGGGGGGGGGGGGGGCACTAGGGACAGCGCCGGAGACCCGGCCAGGATCGATCCTGCCTGCGGATGAGGTGCAGGGCTTCGAAGATGGCGCCCAACCCTGGCGACTATCATTCCACACTCTCTTAAATCTCTACACCTACAGCAAAATGTCTTACTTTAACCATAATAAACGTTATACCTTTATCATGCATCTGTACACTGTAAATGGCTCGATTGCAATCATGTGTTGTCTTACTGCTGACTGGATAGCATGCAACAAAAGCTTCACTGTAACTCTGAACACGTGATAATAAACTAAACTGAACTAGTCACACAACCAAAGCTTTTCACTGTACCACAGTATACGTGACAATAAACTAAACTGTAGCTGTAACTGTATCTGGTTTTGTAAATCCTGGCTAAAACAGAGCAGTAATAGCACTAAAATTTAGTAAAGGATTCATGCGTTGTTAGTCCATTTTGGCCAAGTCTGTGTTTCTGTGTATAACAAGACAAGCTGCTGAATGGTGCCAGTAAGTCTATGGCCCAGATCAGTGTTGCAGATAACAAATGTACGAGCATCTCTTCGGGGTGGAAGATTGCAACCTTCACGTGGTCCGCCCTGTTTCGACTAATGCAATCAACTCGACGTGCACAAAGGGAAGATCAAATAGAACAAGTTGTCCAACAACTTTAGGCTGTGCATGCCACACGAAAGAAGAAGAAGAAGAAGCATCTCTTCAATTGATAGAATTAATGAGATTCTTGCAGAGGACCTTCAAAGAAGTGTAAAATGCATGAAGTTGATTGGATTGTAAATATCGCAAAAGCATTGTAAATATTGTAAATAATGTTACAGGACACTGCTGATTGTTGATTGGCCAAAGTGTTAAGCCCTGGCATGGTTGCTTTGAATTCCAGGCTAAATGTTGCATTATTCAGTTAAGTTATCTTCCTTCCAGAAGCTTCTCCTAGAAACAATGTATGGGAGATTCTGTTATTGGTTTGGGGAACCATCAATAATGTATTGCTGTAATTAATTTGTTTGCTTGGATTGTAAAGAGACCACCCCTATGTAGTTCAGCCCCTCAAGGCTCGGAGACCTATAAAAGGCAGTCCCCACGAGGTCCTTTGTCGATCTTCTGGAAGAGCGCTTGGGACTGCGTGACCTTTTGGAGTGTGTCTGCTTGCACGAGGCTGAAGGGCTTGTCAGGCAGAGACAAGGATCGAACCCATGGTGGTTTAGGTATCGTATAGGGGAATTTGCTGTTCAATCTAAAAATAAAGATTAGTTGTTCCAGTGCTTGACTCAGTGCTTCTTTGACTGAACTGGACCAGGGGTTTAGCTTAGCAGAGCGTATTTACAGATTCGACCCGAAAGTCCAACAATTCCTTTCTCCCCTCAAATGTTGCTGGACTTGCTGAGTTCTTCCCTCAGATTTCATTTTTTGCTCCAGATTCCAGCATCAATGGTCCCTTGCGACTCCATTGTTTATCTGTAGTTCCGTGGAGCTGAGCGCCACTATGTTCCATTCAATTAACTTTCTGATAATCAAAGGCACCATTTTCTCTCCAACACATTTGCCTGTATAACATCTGTAGTACAGATGTCGTGAAGCTGAAAAGAGTGCAGAGGAGATTTACGAGGATGGTGCCAGGACTTGATGGCCTGAGCTATAGGGGGAGGCTGGGCAGGCTATTCCTTTGCGAGCGTCAAAAAGCGATGGGGTGATCTTCTAGAGGTGCATAAGGGAATATATAGGGTGAATGCACACTGTATTTTCCCCAGGGGTGGGGTATCAAGGACTAGAGAGCTTGGGTTTATGTGGAAGGGGAAAGATTGAACAGGAAACTTTGGGGCATTTTTTTTCACACATATATGTGATATATGTATGGAATGAGCTGCCAGAGGAGGCAGTTGAGGTTGGTACTATAATAATGTTTAAAGGATAATTGGTCAGGTAGAATCTGAGAGTCATAGGGTTACACAATGTGGAAACAGGCCCAACTTGTCCACACCAGCCAACATGTCCCAGCTACACGGGTCCCACCTGCCTGCATTGGATCCATATCCCTCCAAACCTGTCCAATCCATGTACTTGTCTAACTGTTTCATAAATGTTGTGATAGTCTCTGCCTCAACTACCTCCTCTTTCAGCTTGTTCCATACACCGACCACTCTCAGATTCCTATTAAATCTTTTCCCCTTCACGTGAAACCTATGTCCTCTGATCCTCGATTCACCTACTTTGGGCAAGAGACTGTGCATCTGCCCAATCTATTCCTCTCATGATTTTATACACCTCTATAAGATCACCCCTCATCCTCCTGCGCTCTAAAGAATAGGGACCCAGCCTACTCCACCTCTCCCTGTAGCTCAGGCCCTCGAGTCTTGGCAACATCCTCGTAAATCTTCTCTGTACCCTTTCCAGCTTGACAATATCTTTCCTATAACATGGTGCCCAGACTGGACACAATACTCTAAATGCGGCCTCATCAAAGTCTCACACAACTGCAACATGACCTCCCAACTTCTATACTCAATACTCTAACTGATGAGGGCCAATGTGCCAAAAGCTATTTTGACCAACCTATCTACCTGCTACTACACCTTCAAGGCACCATGCACATGCACTCCTCTGCTCTGCGATGCTCACCAGAGCCCTACCATTCACCTGCCCATGTTCGACTTCACAAAATGCAACACCTCACATTCCATCAACCATTCCTCAGTCCAATTGGCCAATCGATCCAGATCCTGCTGCAATTTATCACAACCATCTTCACCATCTAAAAAGAAACAGAGTTAAGGTTTCAGGTTCAAAACCTTCTTCAGAAATGTCCCAGTTTTTATTCTTGTGTGTGAACTAAACTAGGAAACTGCTCAGGAAGTGAGGTGATGAACAGGAAGGAAGGAGGTGGTGGGCAGCACAGTGGCACCGCAGTAGAGTTCCTGCCTTACAGCACTTGCAGCACCGGAGAACCGGGTTCGATCCCGACTGCGGGTGCTGTCTGTATGGAGTTGTACTTTCTCCCCGTGACCGTATGGGTTTTCTCCGAGATCTCAGATTCAGATTCAGATTCAACTTTAATTGTCAATGTCAGTGTACAGTACAGAGACAACGAAATGCAGTTAGCATCTCCCTGGAAGAGCGACATAGAATATGATTTCAATAAATAAAACTATTTACATGTATACAGACATAGTGTTTTTCCTGTGGGAGGAGTGTCCGGGGGGGTGATTGGCAGTCACCGAGGTACATTGTTGAGTAGTGTGACAGCTGCAGGGAAGAAGCTGTTCCTGGACCTGCTGGTCCGGCAACGGAGAGACCTGTAGCGCCTCCCGGATGGTAGGAGGGTAAACAGTCCATGGTTGGGGTGAGAGCAGTCCTTGGCGATGCTGAGCGCCCTCCGCAGACAACGCTTGCTTTGGACAGACTCAATGGAGGGGAGCGAGGAACCGGTGATACGTTGGGCAATTTTCACCACCCTCTGCAATGCTTTCCGGTCGGAGACAGAGCAGTTGCCATACCATACTGTGATACAGTTGGTAAGGATGCTCTCGATGGTGCAGCGGTAGAAGTTCACCAGGATCTGAGGAGACAGATGGACCTTCTTCAGTCTCCTCAGGAAGAAGAGACGCTGGTGAGCCTTCTTGATCAGAGTTGAGGTATTGTTGGTCCAAGAGAGGTCATCAGAGATGTTGACCCCCAGGAACCTGAAGCTGGAAACACGTTCCACCTCCGTCCCGTTGATATGGATGGGGGTGTGCGTGCTGAACCTAGACTTCCTGAAGTCTACAATGAGCTCCTTGATCTTTAACGCTTCCTCCCACACTCCAAAAACGTACAGGTTTGTAGGTTAATTGACTTGGTATAAATGTAAAATTGTCTCTAGTGTGAAAGATAGTATTAATGTGTGGGGATCGCTGGTCGGTGCAGACTCGGTGGGCCGAAGGGCCTGTTTCCATGCTGTATTTCTAAACTAAACTAAACAAGCAATAGTCAATATCAATAGCGCACGAGTAGGGATGGTAGGGAGTTTCAAGTCCCCAGGCATAAATATGACCAACAATTTGGCTCTGACCAACCACTTTGAGGCTATAGCTGAGGAAGTACACCAACTTCTCTTCTTTCTCAGAAAACTAAGGAGGTTTATCATGTCTCCAATGCCACTTACCCAATTTCTGCAGATGCACCGCAGAATACATCTATTATCGGGATGCATCACACATTGGTTTGAGAATATCTCTGCACAAATCCACAAGAAATTGTTAAGACTTGTAGATGTAGCCCAGTCCATCTCACAAAACAAACCTTTCCCCGACCCCCCGCACTCTCCATTCAATACCATCTGCACTTCATGCTGCCTCAGGAAGGCAAGGACTATCAAGGACCATTTTCACCATTTCATTCCCTCTTCCTCCCTCTCGCATCAGGCAGTAGATAGAAAAGTTTGAAAGCAGGTACCACCAGATTCAAGCACAGCTTCTTCCCTCCTGTTATCAGAATAGTGAATGGTCCACCATCAACTAGGCGTGGTCTAGAGCTACCTACACTTTCTCTGTAACTGTAACACCATAATGATGTAACGCTATATTATGGACTTTTCTCTTAGGACTACCTGTTGTACATGTGTACAGCCTGATTGCACTCATGTACGGCATGGTGGCGTAGTGGTAGAGCTACTGCCTTACAGAGCCAGAGACCAGGGTTCGATCCTGACCACGGGTGCTTGTCTGTACGGAGTTTGTACATTTTCCCCGTGACCTGCGTGGGTTTTCTCTGGGATCTTCAGTTTCCTCCCACTCTCCAAAGACGTACAGCGATGCAGGTTAATTGGCTTGTTGTAAGTGTAAAATTGTCCCTAGTGTGCGTAGGGTTGTGTTAATGTGCGGGGATCACTGGTCGGCGCGGACACGGTGGGCCTGGTGCCGCGCTGTAACTCAGAAACTAATACTAAAAATGATATTATGATTTGATTTGACTCAATAGCTCGCAAATAAAAGCTTTTCATTGGACCTCAGTACAGGTGACAGTGATATATGCAATACAATTCAACAAGTGTGGTGTAAGTTATTGACCAGGGGATGACACCACAGTGCATCTAAGCCCCACACAATGATCAAACATGTAGACCCTAATATTAATGAGGGCAGAGATTATGTGGGCAAGCAAGCTGACCCTGAATTCTCCCATATCTCCAATACAGTCTATTATAGCATAGGTCTAACACCCACCCACCACAACCAGAGTACCTGGCAATCAGGAGATCACACTTGATATTAACATGCTAGCAAACTCTATGGGAGGAAGATAAAGGCAGAGGTGCATAAAGATGAGGTGTGTGGATAGGGGAGTACTTAGAGCCAAGGGAGCAATATTGCACATTTTAATCTAGATGTTACTTATTTTAGCAGCAGATTTTAGTTTTTTTCAGTTTATTTTAGAGATACAGCACGGAAACGGACCCTTCGGCCCACCGCGTCCGCACAGACCAGCGATCCCCGCACACTAACACCAACTTACACACACTAGGGACAATTTACATTTACACCAAGCCAATCAACCTGCAACCCTGTACGTCTTTAGAGTGTGGGAGGAAACCAAAAATCTCGAAGAAAACCCACGCGGTCACGAGGAGAACGTACAAACTCCGTGCAGACAGCATCCGTAGTCGGGGTCGAACCCGGGTCTCCGGCAATGCAAGCACTGTAAGGCAGCAACTCTACCGCTGCACCACCATGCCCCATTTGTTGCCCCATCTCTGGTTCTCTTGGAAAAGTGGAGGTGAGCGTTCTTCTCGAACCATTGACGTTCTCGTGAAGGAAGCCCACAATGCTGTGTCTAGTTTAGTTTAGAGACACAGCATGGAAACAGGCCCTTAGTCCCACCGAATCCACATTGACCATTAATCACCCATTCGCACTAACTCTATGCTATCCCACTTCCTCATCTACTCTCCACACACAAAGCCAATTAACCCACACAACGTTTGGGATAGGGGAAGAAACCAGAGCACCCGGAGGAAACCCATGTGGTTACAGGGAGAACATGCAAACTCCACACAGACAGCACTAGAGGTCAGGATTGAACCCGGGTCTTTGGTACTGTGAGACAGCAGCATAACCAGTGGCGTGACTGTGCTGCCCTGCGGTGGAGAGGTGTCCAGAATGTAGACCCAGCCATGAGAAAGGCATCTTTAGTCAGAGGGTGGTGAATCCATGGAATTTTTTGCCACAGAAGGCTGTGGGGGACAAGTCAGTGGATATTTTTAAGGCAGAGATAGATAGATGTTTGATTAGTACGGGTGTCAGGGGTTATGGGGAGAAGGCAGGGGAATGGGGTTAGGAGGAAGGGATAGATCAGTCACGATTGAATGGCGGAGTAGACTTGATGGGCCGAATGGCCTAATTCTACTCCTATCACTTGTGATCTTATGATCGTATGTGTTTCCAAGACAAGTTGGTGTGCGGCTTGGAGAGGCGTCTGCAGAGGGGGACATTCGTATGCATCAGCTACATTTTGGAGACGGAGCTGTCGAGAGTAACTTGGATGACTAACTTGAGAGCGTTGTGTAGATGGTGCACGTAGCAGATACCACGAGCTTGTGATGGAGGCAGTGGATGTTGACAGCGTTTGCTCGGCTGCCAGTGAAGCAGGCTGCTGCGTCCTGGATGGATGGATCTCCGGAGAGAGAAACACAATTCATGTTTCAGTTCACCGGCCCTTCTCGGGGACTGGGAATAGTCAGAGATAAGCAGGCATTCGGAGCATGGTGAAGTGCACAACGAAAGGAGCGCCACAGCAGAGATTAAATGACAAAAGGTGCACTGGCGCAAGGTGAAGACGAGCAGTCAAGTGAATAACAAAAAAAGTCAGTCTGGAGGGGGTTTTTAATAGAAGATGAATCATTATTTGAAATAACCAGTTGAAAAGAACAATAACAGTTAAAACTGTACATTGCAACAGCTGGGAAGTGTGATAGACTGATATTGCTCAGCTCAATGTTGAGTCAGGAAGACTGTGACAAGCCTGATCAGAAGATGAGGTGGCGTTTCCTGAGTTTATCACTTGCTTCATTGTCCGGAGAGAGGTTAGAGAGGAAGGGGGGACCTCATTTGAGGGGGTCCTCATTGAAACTTACAGGATAATGAAGGGCCTGGATTGAGTGCATGTGGGAAGGATGTCTCCACTGGTTGGAGCGTCTGGGACCGGGGGTCATAGCCACAGAATTAAAGGGTGCTCTTTTAAGCCCCTGTCCCACGATGCGAGTTCACCCAAGAGCTCTTCCGAGTTTAAAAAAAAATCAAACTCGTGGTAAGTACGTAGAATAATAATAATAATAATAATAATGGATGGGATTTATATAGCGCCTTTCTAATACTCAAGGCGCTTTACATCGCATTATTCATTCACTCCTCAGTCACACTCGGTGGTGGTAAGCTACTTCTGTAGCCACAGCTGCCCTGGGGCAGACTGACGGAAGCGTGGCTGCCAATCTGCGCCTACGGCCCCTCCGACCACCACCAATCACTCACACACATTCACACACATTCACACACAGGCAAAGGTGGGTGAAGTGTCTTGCCCAAGGACACAACGACAGTATGCACTCCAAGCGGGATTCGAACCGGCTACCTTCCGGTTGCCAGCCGAACACTTAGCCCATTGTGCCATCTGTCGCCACCTATGTACGAATGTACGTAGCTGGTACGTAGGACCTCGTGGATGTCCCGTAGCGACTCGTAATGCGAACGTCGGGAAACGCGGTAACTCGGGGAAACTCTTGGACATTTTTCACAGTGTTGAAAAAACTTCACGAGTTACCGCGTTTACTTCTTTAATCAGAGGGAAGTTAATCTGTGGAACTCATTGCCACACAGGGCTGCGGAGGCCAAGTCAGTGGATATTTTTAAGGCAGAGATTGACAAATTCTTGATTAGAACGGGTGTCAAGTGTTATGGGGAGAAGGCAGGAAAATGGGATTAGGAGGCAGAGATCAGCCATGATTGAATGGCGGAGTAGACTCGATGGGCCGAATGGCCTAATTTTATTCCCATAACTTGTGAACTTGGAAGTGAGATGCGAATTAATGTGAGGAGCAAGAGGATGATTGGGAACATACTAGTGGACTGAATGGAGGCAATCACTCCCATCTGTTTTTTTAGCATCTGCAATGGGGCCCATGTTGTCGACCTCCCCGTGGTGAGCCGTGTCAACTGACCTCAGTCAGGCGAACGACAACAAACAGAGACAGCAGCAGTCGCCGCAGCTTGGCGCCAACCCGGAGCATGCGCCCTTCTTAGGGCGGGCACCTACGGATGTCGAACCGTGATGGCATCATCCTGCTGCGGACTTCTGCTGACTCAAACGCAAGAAGAAGAAGAAGCATCTGCAATGATTTAAAACCCAAATCACTCATCATGGGTTCGACTAACACCAACAGTGCAGAGAGGGTTTGAAAGGTTGCGCAAGCCAGGGTTCTGGAGGCTGACTCATAGATTTCCCACAGTCTAGCACGCTCACATGTAATCACGAGAGGAGCGACTAATGTAAGGAGCAGAACGCTCAAGAGAAAATAGAACTGGAGGGCCTGTGAATGCATTGTGTGAAGTGTTAGATGTAGCAATCTGTGGAGCTGTACCGAGTCTTGCCTCCCTTCTAAAACCACAGCAGGTTAGCTTCACTATGACCACCCTGGTGTTACATGGGGAAGTTCTTCAGCTGCAGATGCTTCCCATCCACAGTAACAGCTGGACGTCAGTGTGACAAACACGGGCAGGAAACTAAACCAGAATTTGAGCTTAAGTTCTCCGCAGGTTTGCTAATTCCAACTATGTGCAGTTGCACTAGGACAAGGGTTCCCAACCTGGGGTAAATTTACCCCTAGGAGATACATTTTGCCTACCCAGGGGGTAAATTTGTTGATTCTGGATTTGTACATATTTGTTCTCATTGACTGACTGTGTTTGGTTCTGGTATACCGGTATCTGTTCATCATTAGTTGTTCATAAATAAGTGAAACAACATTGCTATGTGCTATTAAAGTTGCCAGGGGTAAATGGGACGGAAAAGGTTGGGAACCCTTGCACTAGGATAATAAATAAATGCTAGCATTCCAATTCGACTTGTAAATTAACATTTTGGGAATCCTGCACCAGCACTCCCAAGTCCATTTGTACATTTCCGATTTCTGGATCCTCTCCCCATTTAGAAAATAGTCTACGCCTTTATTCCTACTCCCAAAAAAGCATGATGCTGCACTTTGCTACACTATATCTACCATTTCTCTGCCCATTCTCCCAACCTGTCCAAGTCCTTCTGCAGGGTCCCTGCTTTCTCTACACTACCAGCCCCTTCGCCTACCTTCGTATCATCTGCATCGTGAGGTGCCCTACATTGAGCTGGGGAGTTCCCAAACACCTTGGTCACTCTACCCCTCGACACCCCATGTGCAGGAAGGAACTGCAGATGGCTGGTTTAAACCGAAGATAGACTCAAAATGCTGGTGTGACTCAGCAGGACCGGCAGCATCTCTGGAGAGAAGGAACGGGTGACGTTTCGGGGCGAGACCCTTCTTCAGACATCCCATGAACTGCCATAACATCCACTGAGGTATCAATAACATTAAGGAAGGAGGATAATTCTGCATCATTATCTTTCCTTCCCTTCCCAGCGGAGCCTGTTTACTCCATAGGATGCAGTTGGATTGATGAGGAGACTCCTCCAGGGTCTCCACTCCGCAGCTGGGAGGTGCCGGGGGAACCAAACAAACATCTCCTCAGCACTTTCCAGCAGAGTTTGAGGGTGTTCCTGACTTCCCTCCAGAAAGACAAGCTCTGCCTTCTGTAGCGGCACCGGCTGGGAGGGTCCCGTGGGAGTTACATTTTGATTATAGCTGTGCTGAGAGGATTACAACAACAAAGGTAATTGTACATTCAGAGTTGATTTATTTCATGAGCTTCAAAGTATAAGATAATATGTGCATTTATTTCAGTTCCAAATCCGTCCGTCAAATGATAAAAAAAACTATTCTGTACAATTTATTCTCTCTCCTCTGAGCATGTAACAAAGCTAATGGCTATCCCCATCGGGAGATGTGTGAAAATGATAGTCTGCGTGTACTGTATAGGCTTATTGCCCTTATCCATTACATTGGCCAGTGTGTGCGTGGATATGTGACAGGAGTGGCCTATGCGGCTCAGGAAACAATGATTCTGACCCAGGGTGTGTGTGTCTTGTCGCCTGGTGGCTACATGATCTTTTTCCTTCCTGCCCTTTGGCCCTCCGTGTCCATCATCCATCTGCTGTTGTTACCATCGCAGACGTTGACAAGCACTCTGTTGAGTGGGGCAGTGTTGCGTTCCATGTTACAGGAACCGGACTTGTACAGCGGGGGGGGGGGGGGTTTACACTATGAACTCTCCTCCCCTCTGAAGTCGAAAACGTTGAAACCTCGTTAAAAAAAAAAATGATGGATGTACAATTGACTGGCCGACAACTTATTACCCTTATTACACAGTTGTCAGTTTAGTTTTATTGTCACGTGGACTGAGGTACAGTTAAAAGCTTTTGTTGCGTGCTACCCAGTCAGCAGAAGTACAATACAGGCTGACGGCACGGTGGCGCAGCGGTAGAGTTGCTGCCTTACAGCACTTACAGTGCCAGAGACACGGGTTCGATCCCGACTACGGGTGCTGTCTGTACGGAGTTTGTGCGTTCTCCCCGTGACCTGCGTGGGTTTTCTCCGAGATCTTTGGATTCCTCCCACACTCCAAAGACGTACAGGTGTGTAGGTTAATTGGCTTGGTGTATGTGTAAATTGTCCCTAGTGTGTGTAGGATAGTGTTAGTGTGCGGGGATCGCTGGTCGGTGTGGGCTCAGTGGGCCAAAGGGCCTGTTTCCACGCTGTATCTCTAAAACCAATGATGTGTTTGTCAGATGCAGAGGTTTGTTCCGATTGGGGGGCGGGGGTGGTAGATCGAGAGCAGAACTATGGGACACAAAGGAGATGTGGGTGAGTGATCCATTTATGGGTGAGTCACTGCCTCAAAAAGGCTGGCAGTGTCATCAAAGGCCCACACCATCCTGGCCACACACTCATCTTCCCACTACCTTCAGGTAGAAGGTACAGGAGCCTGAAGACTGCAACGTCCAGGTTCAGGAATAGCTACTTCCCCACAGCCATCAGGCTATTAATCCTGGCTCGGACAAAACTATGATTATTAATAACCCATTATCTGTTATTTGCACTTTATCAGTTTATTTATTCATGTGTGTATATATTTATACTATGGTATATGGACACACTGATCTGTTTTGTAGTCAATGCCTACTATGTTCTGTGTGCTGAAGCAAAGCAAGAATTTCATTGTCCCAAACAGGGACACATGACAATAAACTCACTTGAACTTGAACTTGAACTTGAACTTGAACTTGAACTATGACAGCGGGTGGAAGCCACGTTAACTATAGAAAGAAGACATCTTGGGTGCCCTTGAATGGAAAGCCTAATCTTGGGAGCAGATGCAGCAGAGACGGAGAGGTTGAGAGGAGGGGATAGCATCTTTGCAAGCGGCATGGTGGGAGGATCTGTGGTCCAAATAACTGTGTGAGTCGGAAGGTTTGTAGCAGATGTCAGTTGATCGTCTGTCCCATGAGATGGAGACCGAGAGATCAAGAAAGGGGAGAGAGATGTCAGAGATAGTCCAAGCCGCCATAACAGTGCATTCCAGGGACTCACCACACTCTTGGTGAAAATCATACTCCTCACAACTTCACAAGTTCACAAGTACTGGGAGTAGAAATAGGCCATTCGGCCCATCAAGTCCACCACCTTTTAATTATGGCACCTAATCCCCTAATCCCATCTCTGCCACCTAATCCCATTTTCCTGCCTTCTCCCCATAACCCTTGACACCCGTTCTCATTAAGAATGTGTCTATCTCTGCCATAAAAATATCCACTGACTTGGCCTCCACAGCCCTCTGGGGCAATGACTTCCACAGATTAAATACCCTCTGACTAACGAAGTTCCCCCTCACCTCCTTTCTAAAAGAGCGCCCTTTAATTCTGAGGCTATGACCTCTGGTCCTAGACTCTCCCACTCGTGGAAACATCCTGTCCACATCCACTCTATCCAAGCCTTTCACTATTCTGTAAGTTTCAATGAGATCCCCCCTCAACCTTTTAAACTCCAGCGAGTACAGGCCCAGTGGAACCCTCCGGATCCTCAGATCCCATACAAATTTTAAATTGGCTTGAATCTTACACTGAATTCTATACACACACTGGTAGCACCCTGTGGAACTTGCTCAGCCACAATCTGGTCAATAAAAGCTACTGCCGGTGCAGGAGGAAGTCCAGGTGGTGCAGCTGTAGAGTTGCTGCCTTACAGCGCCGGAGACCTGGGCACCGACCAGCGATCCCCGCACATTAACACTATCCTACACACACCAGGGACAATTTTTACACATACACCAAGCCAATTAACCTACAAACCTGTTCGTCTTTGGAGTGTGGGAGGAAACCGAAGATCTCGGAGAAAACCCACGGGGTCACAGGGAGAACGTACAAACTCTGTACAGACAGCACCCGTAGTCATGATCGAACCTGGGTCTCCGGCGCTGCTAACGCTATAAGGCAGCAACTCTACCGCTGCGCCACCGTGCCGCCCGTAGGTCTGAAGATTAAGGTCTGAACCACCTTAATGCCATTTAAAGTGGGACTTTGCCCATGGTATAGAAAGTAATATATTGTCGGAAAGAAGGTAGACAAAAGTGCTGGAGAAACTCAACGGGTGCGGCAGCATCTATAGAGCGAAGGAAATAGGCAACGTTTCGGGCCGAAACTCTTCTACAGACTGATGAAGGGTGAGGGGGGGGGGGGGGAAGAAGAAAGGAAGAGGAGGAGCCAGAGGTCTGAGGGAGAGCTAAGAAGGGGAGGAGACAGCAAGTGCTACCGGAAATTGGAGGTCAATGTTCAAGCCACTGGGGTGTAAACTGCCCAAGCGGAATATGAGGTGCTGCTCCTCCTCCAATTTCTGGTGGTGCTCACTCTGGCCATGGAGGAGGCCCAGGACAGAAGGGTCAGATTCTGAATGGGAGGGGGAGTTGAAGTGCTGAGCCACAGGGAGATCAGGTTGGTTAATGCGGACCGAGCTGAGGTGTTCGGCGAAACGATCGCCAAGCCTACACTTGGTCTCACCGATGTAGATCAGCTGACATCTAGAGCAGCGGATGCAATAGATGAGGTTGGAGGAGGTGCAGGTGAACCTCTGTCGCAAGAAGATTGACTGGTAAATGGGAAACAGAGAAGGCATAAATCGGCCTTTTTTCTGGTTGGGAAGAATTAATGAATAGGGTGCCATGGAGGTTTTATCCTCTGCTGAAGCTCAGTGTCAGATTCTAAGTTTATGTTTCTATGGTTAATCTTTCTTTCCTGACGTCTTCTCCTAATAAGTCAGCCTGCGCTTTGAATGCATTGTTTTTGAGTTCGTCTGCAGTGGTATGAAGCTGACGGCATTCCAATGAGGAAGAGAGAAACATCCGCTGAGGAAGTTGAATTTGTCACCAAATTGAAGGAAAAGGCGCATGACGTGAACATTACTGGTCGGCCAGACGAAAGGGGATAATTTTAGAAACTAGCAAAAAGATTGACTAAAAAAAATGTGGCAGTAAATAGGTCATGGGAATAAACCAGCAGGAAATGTTTAAAATAAAAAGACAGGCAGTTAAAGGATGAGAGTGGCTAAAGTAAACATTGGCCCATTGGAGAACAAGACGGGAGAGTTAACGATGGGAAGTAAGGAAGCCGCAGAGACTTGAACAAATATTTTGCATTTGTCATCACGGTAGAAGGCACCCAAAAACAAGCCAATAATAGAAAATCAGAGGATAAAAGCTTGTAGGGGAAGGAACTTACAAGGTTCAACAGAGAATGTGTTGTGGGAAAGCTAACAAGTGTAAAGGCCGACAGGTCACTTGGACCCAATAGCCAGCAGAGACGGTGGATGCTTTGACTGCGATTATCCAAGGTTGCCAAGTTACTTGATTGGAAAAATACAAATGTAACAACACTATTCAAGAAAGGAGTGGGACACTATTTATCGGCATGGTGGCGCAGTGGTAGAGTTGCTGCCTTACAGCGCTTGCAGCGCCGGAGACCCGGGTTTGACCCCGAACTACGGGTGCTTGTCTGTACGGAGTTTGTACGTTCTCCCCGTGACCCGCGTGGGTTTTCTCGGAGATCTTCGGTTTCTTCCCACACTCCAAGGATGTACAGGTTTGTAGGTTAATTGGCTTGGTATAAATGTAAAATGTCCCTAGTGTGTGTAGGGTAGTGTTAATGTTTGGGGATCGCTGGTCAGTGCGGACTCGATGGGCCGAAGGGCCTGTTTCTGCGCTGTATCTCTTTAACTAAAACTGAAAATTGGCTACTGAACAACATCAGTGAATGGAAAATACGCAAATCCATTATTATATAAGTGATGGCAGGCGGAAATCCTTGTTTCATTCAACTGAGTCAACATGGTCTTAGAAATTGGGAATTACATTTGAAAAGCATGCCAGAGTACTTTGAGAAAATGTAATGAGCAGGATGGATAAATGGGAACTAAAGAAGTAACATGTAGGAAGGAACGGCAGATGCATTGATGACAGAAACATTGATGACAGACGTAAAATGCTGGAGTAACTCAGCGAAACAGGCAGCATCTCTGGAGAGAAGGAATGGGTGAAGAAGTATCTCAACCCAAAACCTCACCCACTCCTTCTCGCTGGAGATTTAGTTTAGGTTTTAGGTTAGTTTAGAGATACAGCACGGAAACAGGCCCGTCGGCCCACCGAGTCCGCACCGACCAGCGATCCCTGCACATTAACACTAGAGACAATTTACATTTATACCTACACTCTACACACACTAGGGACAATTTACACTTATACCAAGCCAATTAACCTACAAAGATATATGTCTTTGGAGTGTGGGAGGAAACCGAAGATCTCGGAGAAAACCCACGCAGATCACGGGAAGAACGTAAAGTTCTGTACAGACAGCACCTGTAGTCGGGATCGAACCTGGGTCTCTGACTCTGCATGTGCGTAAGGCAGCAACTTTACCGCTGCGCCACCGTGCCATCAGATGCTGCCTGTCTGGTTAAGTTACTCCAGCTTTGTGTGTCCATAACATCCTGCTCACCAGACTCAAAGACCTCGGCATTGAAGGTTCTGCACTCAGCTGGCTCCGTTCCTACCTTTCCAACAGATCCCACTTCATCTCTCTCCATAACCACACCTCTGCTACAGCCACAGTCACTCAAGGCGTTCCCCAAGGCTCCGTACTCGGCCCCCTCCTCTTCATCATCTACATCCTCCCCCTTGGTCAGATACTCCGCCACTTCAACCTGGACTTCCACTGTTACGCCGATGACACCCAGATCTACCTTGGCACCAAATCCCCCCACAAACCCCCCCCTCTCCCATATCAACTCCTGTTTGTCAGCTATAAAAACCTGGGTGCAACATAACTTCCTCAAACTCAACAGCGATAAAACAGAATTCCTCCTCATAGGCTCCAAATCCACACTCAGCAAAATCAATAACCCCACTCTCACCATCGACGGCACCACTGTCTCCCCATCTCCCCAGGCCCGCAACCTTGGCGTGATCTTTGATTCCACCCTCTCCCTTGAGCCTCACATCCGCCATGTCATTAAAACCTCCTTCTTTCACCTCCGCAACATCGCCAAACTCAGACCCTCTCTCACATCTCCCGCTGCTGAAAGACTCATCCATGCCTTCATCTCCTCCCGACTGGACTACTGCAACTCACTTCTCCTTGGCATCAGCTCCACCTACATCAACCGACTCCAACTGGTCCAGAACGCAGCCGCCCGACTCATCACCCACACCAAATCCTGGCATCACATCACTCCAGTCCTCAAACAACTTCACTGGCTTCCCATTGCCCACCGGATCACCTACAAAATCCTGGTCCTCACCTACAAAGCCCTCCACCATCTGGCCCCCCCATATCTCACTGACCTCCTCTCCCCCTACCAACCCTCACGGTCCCTCAGATCCACATCAGCCGGTCTCCTCTCCATCCACAAGTCCAACCTCCGCAGTTTTGGGGACAGAGCCTTCTCCAGGGCAGCTCCCAGGCTCTGGAACTCCCTCCCCCAACTGATCTGCAATTCCGTGTCCCTCACCATCTTCCAGTCCCGCCTCAAGACCCATCTCTACACCTCTGCCTATCCTTAGCCCCACGTCCCCCTCCCTTTTTATCTGTGTTTGAATTGCCTCATATTGTGTTTTGAATTGAATTCTGTCTTTAATTTGTGTACTAGTCATGTCTCTACTATTTATTTCATTCCCCTTACATGTTTTTCCTCCAATTGCTAGATTTTTGTAAGGTGTCCTTGAGACTCTTGAAAGGCGCTCATAAATAAAATGTATTATTATTATTATTATTATTATTATTATTATTATTATTATTATTATCTTTGAAGATGACACATATTTGGATTTCCAGGAGGAGGCAAGGTGGGAAAGCAAGTTGCAAACAAAATGCAAAGAGTCTGCTGAAGGATGTAGGTCAGTTAACTGAGTGGCAAAAAACTGGCAGGTGGAGTAAAATATGGGGAGCTATATGGATATCCATTTTGCTAGAGAGAATAGAAAATTACTTCAATGGAGAATATCTATTACATACTGAAGCTAAAGAAACTAACTACTGGAAGAACTGTGTATCTATTGATTACTGCTGGGCAGAGGTGGGGGAGATCTCACGCATGGAAAACAATCAGTTAGCATGCAGGAACAGAAACTAATTACGAAGATGAGTGGAATATAAAGGAGGGAGAATTTTCGACAACTGCCCACTGCATTGTGAGGGCACAGATGGAATACTGTGCACTGTTCAGAAACAGCTTCCTTCCTGCAGCCATCAGGCTATTAAACACTACAACCTCCAATAAGTGCTGGACTATATAGAATATTATTGTACTATTGCTTTTTGTTTGTTCTTTGTGTGTATGTATGTGAGTACATATAAATGTAAATGTGCGTATATTTATACACATAGAGAACAAACAAATAATAATGGTGTAATATATATATGTATACACACACACACACACACACACACACACACACACACACACACACACACACACACACACACACACACACACACACACACACACACACATATATATGTATATGTATGCACACACACACATATATATATATATGTGTGTGTGTGTGTGTGTGTATACACACACATACATGTATATATATGTATACATACACATATGTTTTTTATGTTTCAATTTCTCTATTATTGTTATGTTGTTTTATTTTTTATGCGCTGCTATGGCAATCCGCATTTCACTACACCAATTGGTGTATGTGACTAATAAAGAACCTTTGAACCTTTGATATATATGTGTATACACACACACATATATATATGTACACACATACACACAGATATATATGTATACACACACATATATGTACACACACACATATATATATATATATATATATGTGTATATGTATATATGTGTATATGCATGTATATGTATATGTATATATGTGTATATGCATGTATGTATATATACGCACACATATAAATGTAAATAAGTAACATAGGAAGGAACTGCAGATGCTGTGTGTGAGTATGGAAATATATACTCACTGAACTTTATTTCTCGTTTACTTTAGTTTTTAGTTCAGAGATACAGCACAGAAACAGGTCCTTTGGCCCACGGAGTACGCCCTGACCAGCAATCACCCTGTACACTGGCACTATCCTACACATTAGGGACAGTTTACAATTCTTACCAAAGCCAATTAACCTACACATCTGTACGTCTTTGGAGTGTGGAAGGAAACCGGAGCACCCGGAGAAACCCCAGGCCCTCACAGGGAGAAGGTACAAACTCTGTAGGGATAGTGCCCATAGTTCAGGAGTCTTGGACAATGCAGCTCTCCCCCTCCAAGACACACTGGTCAATCTGAGGAGCACCTTCAGCAACAGACTGGTTCCACCAAGATGCAGGACAGAACACTACAGCAGATCCTTCTTCCCTGTGGCTATCAAACTGTACAACTCCTCCCTCTCCCCTTCTGTCGTGGGGTAGACTGACTCCCCTCCCCTCCCCTCCTAAATCTTTCAACAGCCCCAATCCTTTCCACTCGTCACTTTAATTTCACATCACAATAAAATGGACTTGACTCTTGGGATCTGGTCCCTATATTTACAGAGGGATCTGCTTGTATCGGAAGCAGTCCAGCGAAAATCCCCCCAGGATCATTCCAGGGAAATAGCAAGTTGTTTCACGTGGAATGTTTGTGCAGGCTGGGTTTGCAATTATTGACGCCAAAAAGAATGATTTAATTGGAACTAGATTCTGAGAGGCATTGACGGGTGGACGATAAAAAGATGATTCCCGTCTTGTCAGAAAAATATAAAGAGAATTAAAGAGAATTAATTTCAGAAGAATTGCCAACTTAATTTTAAGAAGGGAAGGATATTTTTTTTTCTCACAGTTGTGCATCTTTGGCATCGCCTACCAAGGAGAACAGCCGAGGCCACATCATCGAACATATTTATGGTGGAGCTGGACAGATCTCTGGACCATAGGGAGGTCAGAGGTTATGGGAAAGATGCAGGAAAGGGGAGAAGCAAGGAAGATCAGAGCGGCCATGATCTAATTGAATGGCAGGTAGTTCAAATGGCACTGTGAGTCCCGCATCTTATGCACAAGATTATTTTGTAGACTTCAACTGCCTGAGGCACGAAACAGTACGTTTTCAGCAAGACACGGAGTGAACTAGATGGTATAATGAACTCTTTTGTTGCGGTGCAGGAAGAGTCTTCACCTGCGAACCATCGGTAACGACCTCCCTGTAGCACACTGAAAAATAATAAGCTAATGGTATCTCACACATACATTTTACAGTGCAAATCCTCTCCCTCTACTTTCGACACTAAATTCTGGAGTAACTCAGCGGGACAGGGAGACTCTCTAGAGAGAAGGAACAGGTAACGTTTTCAGTCCAGACCCTACTTCAGACTAGTCTGAAGATGGGTCTCGATCCGAAACATCATCCATTCCTTCTCTCCAGAGAAGCTGCCTTTCCCGCTGAGCTACTCCAGCTTTTTGTGTCTATCTCCGGCTTAAACCAGCATCTGCAGTTCCTCCCTACACTCTCTATCTCTACCTTGTTGGATTTAAGTTTAACAATTCATACTCTTGACAAAATGTAATATTGTCAACAAGTGGTTTTACATTATGCAAGATATTTAACAAGTAGGATCGGACGCATTAGTGCGGTCGAGGCCATCAACGGATATTGGTGGGAGATTTTATCGGTAACTGAAGAAAAGCAGCTTCCATTAATATTTTGGCATCATGGTAGATTTATCCTCCTGACAGTTGATTAAAGCGATTTCAGATTTTTTTCTTGTTGATGATTATTAACGACAGAAATTAACCAATTAGTGCATTCTGTCTACAGAAAGCAATCTGACTGAGAGGTTGTCAGACAGAATTACTGGAAACAGTGGATAACATAGAACTGCCGGTAAAGATGTAATTTGATCAAATGATTATGATTCTGGTTACGTCAGAGGCTGGAAGAGCAAGACCTATTCCTATACGAGGCTTTAAACTCATCGCCACAACTTTATATCCAGCACAACACAAAACAAGTACGTTTATCTTAAAGAAAAATTGATATTTGGCAAGTTTAAGAGCGGAGGACATGACCATACTTAGAAGAGTGCAGGAAGTGAGGACGTCGCTGCCGAGGGAAGGAACTAAGGAGGACCTGGCGTGGAGGGACCGCCATGAGGGCGGGGGGGGGGTGGTGGGGAAGGACAATGGCGGACCCGGGACCGCCATGAGGGTAGGGGGAGAGGGCGAAGAACAAAGGGGAAACTGGCAAGTGGGAAGGGGGGAATTTGTAACTTGGTAAGCGCCCTTTATGTGGCCACTATTTGCATACCTTGGGTGTTTTACCGTGCCTTGTCACATGTGGCAATAAAGTATTCAATCCAGAGTGTTTACTAAAGTAAAGCTTCACTGATAGACCACGTGAGACCAAGGATGTCGAGACTGAGGGTTGGGAATTAAGGTACTAGACACGAAGAACAACCAATTAGAAAGGAGAGAGTAAGATGGGGCAAGAGGCTAGGAGTCGAGGAAATGAAGAAACTTAGAAACAAGAATCTATTTTCAATCATCCTAGCTCAAAGAAATGTAGACATCTAAACGGGTGGCTACCATTTAGAAATAAGGTGGCTGGCATAACTCCAAGGTGGATAAGCACAAAGTGCTGGAGTAACTCAGCGGGTCAGGCAGCATCTCTGGAGAAAAGGAATAGGCGATGTATCACGTCAAAGCCCTTCTTTCTGAATAGGGGTTTGTCGTGAAACATCACCTATTCCCTCTCTCCAAAGATGCTGGCTGACCCATTGAGTTACTCCAGCATTTTGTCTATCATCAGTATAAACCAGCATTGAGACCATTCTTCAGACTAGTCAAGGGAAAGTGATATATCTCTCATTTCCCTTTCCCCTGACAAATCTGAAGAAGGGTCTCAACCTGAAACGTCGCCCATTCCTTCTCTCCAGAGGCGCTACCTGTCCCGCCGAGTTACTCCAGCATTTTGTGTCTATCATCACAGTACATCTACATTATCCATTCCCATAAATTAGGGGCAATTCACAAAGGCCAATTAACCTATAAACAGACATGTCTCTAGGATGTGGGAGGAAACTAGAGCACCCAGAGGAAACCCACACAATCACGTGATCTTAGGGAGAACGTGCAAACTCCACACAGATGGCACACAAGGTCAGGATCCAACCTGGGTCTCTGGCCGCGGTGTCACCCACTGATATAGATTGGGAAACTGAGCAAAGGGGAAGACTGGTAAAAGATTTCAAATCAGCAAAAAGGTTTAGATATGGTGGGTTTGAGCAAGATTTTAAACTTGAACGGTGAATTCAGGATGACAAAGCTTAACGATCAGAGAGTCACCAACCTACCCACAGTGGCGCAGCGGTAGAGTTGCTGCCTTACAGCACTTGCAGCACCAGAGACCCGGGTTCCACCCCAACCACGGGTGCTGTCTGTACGGAGTCTGTACGTTCTCCCCGTGACCGCGTGGGTTTTTTCCGAGATCTTCGGTTTACTTCCACACTCCAAAGACATAGAAACATAGAAACATAGAAAATAGGTGCAGGAGTAGGCCATTCGGCCCTTCGAGCCTGCACCGCCATTCAATATGATCATGGCTGATCATCCAACTCAGTATCCTGTACCTGCCTTCTCTCCATACCCCCTGATCCCTTTAGCCACAAGGGCCACATCTAACTCCCTCTTAAATATAGCCAATGAACTGGCCTCAACTACCTTCTGTGGCAGAGAGTTCCAGAAATTCACCACGCTCTGTGTGAAAAATGTTTTTCTCATCTCGGTCCTAAAGGATTTCCCCTTTATCCTTAAACTGTGACCCCTTGTCCTGGACTTCCCCAACATCAGGAACAATCTTCCTGCATCTAGCTTGTCCAACCCCTTAAGAATTTTGTAAGTTTCTATAAGATCCCCCCTCAATCTCCTAAATTCTAGCGAGTACAAGCCGAGTCTATCCAGTCTTTCTTCATATGAAAGTCCTGGCATCGCAGGAATCAGACGTACAGGTTTGCAGGTTAATTGACTCGGTATAAATGTAAATTGTCCCAAAAGTGTGTAGGATAGTGTTAATGTGTGGGGATCACTAGTCGGCGCGGACTTGGTCCGCAACTATTTCACCAGGATAGTTTTTCTATCTTTACGAAACAAACAATTGTCCCCCAAAATAAATTTGACAAGTGATATGCAAAGAGAAAAGCATAGTAAAATAATTACACAAGGAACAAACTGGATTTCTGAATGGCCTCTTCTTACATTGCATCCTTTTTCAACGCATCAGTTATATTCTGAGAATATTTTAGAAAATAGCAATTGTCTGGACTTAATTAAAAGCCTATTTAATTTCCATAGTAAATTGCTGTAACAATGGAATATATCATGAATTTTAAATAAATAAACTGAAATACCTTAGCAATGTCTTCTTAGTTTGAACACTTAAGAAAAAACAGTTTGAAGATGTATAAAAAAAATTAAAAAATGCAGATATTGAAAATCTAAAATTAAAACAGTAGATTTTGGAAATGCTTAACAAGTCAGGTAGTGTCTGTGGGAAGAGAAATAGGTAAAGGGCCTGTCCCACTTGGGCAACCTAATCCGTGAGTTCTGGCGAGTTTGCACTCGACTCTTACACGCAGCATGGTCGACACGAGGTCGTAGGAGGTTTTTGTAACTCTTCTTCATGCTCGAGAATAGTCCCCGTGTACTCGAGGCCTCAGCTAGGTCGCGGCGTATTTTTCAACATGTTGAAAAATGCATATGAGTAAAAAAGGTTGCCATGGAAAAAAATCTATATTTTATTCACTCGTAGGTTTAGTCATAGTAGGCCATAGTAGTTCGTAGTAGATTGTCATGTTAGTCGTAGGTAATCGAGGGTAGTCGAAGGTAGTCATAGATAGTCTTCATCATAGTCGAACGGAGGTCGAAGGGAGGTCAAAGGAGATCGAAGGAGGTCGTCTTCACTCTCCACTATTCGGTGTCCAATTTTCCCGAAGTTAGTCGTACTTAGTCGAAGCTGGTCTTCAACATATTCGAAGGGGGTCGAAGGAGGTCTTCAACATGACATTCTTTCAAACTCTCCTAAACTCTTCTAAACACGCCAATTAGGTCGCCCAAGTGGGACAGCCCCTTAACGTTTCCGGTTGATAGAACTGAGAGTAGAGCTGCTTCATGTTAGGTATTCCTGGGAAAAAAACAAACCACTGGAGGAACTCAGCGTGTCAGGAGTAGCATCTGTGGAGGGAAATGGACAGATCACTTTTCAGGTTAGTACCCTTCTTCATCCCTCCACAGATGCTGCCAGACCTGCTGAGTTTCTCCAGCTGTTTGTTTTTAACTCAATATACTGGTAACCATGTTCATAAGTTATAGTAGCAGAATTAGGCCATTCAGCCCATCGTCTACCCCGCCATTCAATCATGGCTGATCTATCTTTCCCACACAGTGGCGCAGCAGTAGAGTTGCTGCCTTAAAGCGCCAGAGACCTGGGTTCGATCCTGATAGCTGATTCTCACGTTGCGAGTTGACACAAGAGGTAACCCGAGTTAAAACTCGTGGTAATAACGTACGATTAACGTACGGAACTCGTGGACGCAACTTAGAGACTCGTGGCGCTAACGGCAGGTACTCGTGTAACTTGTCGACTCTTGCAAAAAATCAAACATGTTTGAAATTTTCTACGAGTCAATTTTACTCTTGTGGTTAAGAATTGAAACATTTTAACTCGTTGTAATAACGTAGCGGCCCGTGCGTTTACCTTAGTGTATCGTGAGTCTACCGTGGGAACTCTTTAACTCAGCGGGCAGGCAGCAGCAGATTGTGGATCCCTTCAGTTTCCCAGCGACAATCACCTGCCATAACGCGAGAGAGATCATGCACTGTTGTAGGTCTCCTTTGCACATCGGTGTTTCTGTCTTTCTCCACTCATTGTTGGCCCCATCTGTCACCACCCCCACCTACACCCCTCTGCTTCCCGGCCATGTGTGTGACCCCTTCCCTCCCCTCTCCAGCTCCCCGCCCATTGCACCGGCGCGGGGGCTTTGCACTGTCTTCACGTCAGCGATGCCAACAGGTCGATACCAGTCGCCCCGGGCAAGTCGCTCCCTTCAGTTTCCCAGGGGCTCGGGACGGGGCTGGAGTTGGGAGGGAAAGGTGGTGGTGGTGGGGTGGGTGGGTTAGGTGAGCAGGAGAGTGGGGTTGTTTGCAGTTGCAGAGGGAGGGGGCAAGGGCGGTACAGTTCCCAGTCTCAGCTCCTGTCCAGGGGGGTGGCCGGAGACGTCAGGACCAACGGGACACCGAACCGCCAGGCCCACCAGGCCCACTGCAAGCACGGAGATCCCAGAGACCCACAGCCAGCAGCAACTCCAGCCCAGCCCCGCTCCAACTCCAGAGGAACACGCTCCCCGTAGGGGCAGAAGCTGATGGTGTGCAAGGAATGTCTTGTTCTTGGGGTGGCGGATGAGGGGGCGCAGCTCGGGCTGTGGGCGAACTGCCACTTGGCGCCATAGCGGCCCATCGGGGAGCGGATTCCTCTGGAGTTGGAGCGGGGCTGGGCTGGAGTTGCTGGTGGCTGTTGGCCACTGGGTTCTCCGTGCTTGCAGTGGGCCTGGTGGGCCTGGGGGTCGGTGTCCCGTTGGACCTGACGTCTCCGGCCACCCCCCTGGACAGGAGCTGAGACTGGGAACTATACCGCCCTTGCCTCCTCCCTCTGCAACTGCAAACGACCCCACTCTCCTGCTCACCTAACCCCCCCCCCCCCCCCACCTTTCCCTCCCAACTCCAGTCCCGTCCTGACCCCCTGGGAAACTGAAGGGAGCGACTTGCCCGGGGCGACTGGCACGGACCTGCTGGCATCGTCGACGTGAAGACAATGCAAAGCCCCCGCGCCGGTGCAATGGGCGGGGAGCTGGAGAGGGGTGGGAAGGGGTCACACACATGGCCGAGAAGCAGAGGGGTGTAGGTGGGGGTGGTGATAGATAGGGCCAACAATGAGTGGAGAAAGACAGAAACACCGACGTGCAAAGGAGACCTACAACAGTGCATGATCTCTCTCGCGTAATGGCAGGTGATTGTCGCCTGCCCGCTGTTTCTGACGCTAAAGCATTGGGATCGCTGCCCTTCGTGTTGGCGTGGAGGGTGAGGGGGGTATTGTGCTGTTTGATCGCCCCCTACTATCCCAGGGACAGGGAGACACAGCGGCTTTTGAGACTGGTGGGCAATCACTTCCAAAGTTCTGCCCACACAGTCAGTACACCTCTCCTACACTTGTCTCCCATGCTAAGATCACCCCGCAGAGAATGATCCCAGCCTAACCCAAGAGCCATGTCACCCCAGACAGATTAATGACGCCCCCCCCCCCAACCTCTCTCCACCTCAACTCACGCCTGGGCACCAAAGCAGCTCAGGAGGCGAACCCTGAGCTCCGTCTCACAACAATCTGATGTGCACATCCGTCCACATTCAAAGATTTCATCTCCCGTCTCCCCGCAGTGTGTAGACATGGCAGTAAATTCAATTAAAACATATCAAACCTGTGTGTTTCAAACAAATCATAAGTATAACTGCTCTGGCACTGGACGATGCGCATTTTCCCTTTATAGGTCACATCAATAGATGCGGCCGCGCTGAATTCTATCTTTAAAACAAAGCCACAGGATGGAGAGGTCTTCTTTAACACTGTTGCTTATTAAAACATAACACTGTTGCTTGTTAAAACAAGCCTTCAATCAGGATTGGCTCAAGAGTAACTCGGGAGACGAACTTGGAACATCGCAGAAATGACAAGTAAACGGCAAACTTGTCATACCCGTGGGAACTCGGTTAAACTCTTGATCATACACTTGCAATCTCGTACACAACCACGAGTCTTTCACTCGGGGTACCTCTTGTGTCAACTCGCAACGTGAGAACCAGCCTTGACTGCGGGTGCTTGTCTGTATGGAGTTTGTACGTTCTCCGCGTGACCTGCGTGGATTTATTCCGAGATCTTCGGTTTACTCCAAAGACGTATAGGTTTTGTAGGTTAATTGGCTTGGTATAAATGTAAAAAAATGTCCCTAGTGTGGGTAGGGATATCTGGTCGGTGCGGACTCGGTGAGACGAAGGGCCTGTTTCTAAACTAAACTAAACTAAACACACAACCTAATTTTCCTGCCTTCTCCCCATAACCCCTGACACCCACACTGATCTGCATTCTCTTGTGTTGAGGCCTGGCTCTGAGTTCAGTTTGAGATAGGCAGCATAGTGGTGCAGTTATTAGAGTTGCTACAACACAGATCCGGTAATTCGGGCTCAATCTTGGCTTCCAGTACTGTCTGTGTAGTTTGCACATTCTTTCTTTGATGTGCGGGCATCCTCTGAGTGTCACAGTTTGTTTCCACATTCAAAACTTGCATCGATTGTTTGGTACACTGTCTGCTGCACAGATGCCCTGGGTGTGTAGGCAAGTAGTGGCATCTGGGGGAGTTGATATACTGAAGAATAAATGGGATTAATGTAGGATAAAATGGGAATAATGTAAGATACAGAAGATTGAAACATTTTTCTATGTTTCTATGTTTCTATGAAAGCGCGCACCACCAGGCTCAGGAACAGATTGCTCTCATCGGTTATCAAACTTCTGAACGGTTCTTCCATAAGCCACGTTACTGTTCAATTCACCTGTACTCCAATGTGGACATTGGACTTTGTCTCTGGAGCTGGTGTTCTACAAGACTATGAACTATAATGTTTAATGTAACTGCATGTTTCATAGCGGGCACGGACTTCCTAGGCTGAAGAACCTGTTTCTGTGCTGATTGACTTTGTGTCGAAGCAATCTTTGGTTTAAATGATATTTTATCAGTCCAGATGTTGATATATGGAGTGACACGGTGGCACAGCGGTAGAGTTGCTGCCCTACAGCGCTTTCAGCACCAGAGACCCATGTTCGATCCCTACTACAAGTGCTGCCTGTATGGAATTTGTACGTTCTCCCCGTGACCTGCGTGGGTTTTCTCTGAGATCTTCGGTTTCCTCCCACACTCCTAATTCGTATGGGTTTGTAGGTTAATTAGCTTGGTATGAGTGTCTATTGTCACTCGGATAGTGTTAAAGTGTGCAGGGATCGCACATCAGCATAGACTCGGTGGGCCAAAGGGCCTTTTTCCACGCTGCATCTCTACACTAAACCAAAACTAAATTTTGCTGTTATAATAATGCGCAGGCCAATGGGAGTCAATATTAGTCAAGTGTTAATGATTTAGCAACTTCAGGCAAAATCTAATGCAGTAAAACAAGAATATTCAAAAGTTGATGCCCAAACTATTCTGCTCAGTAACTAACTTCTGTCTGGCCTTGAGACTGAAATGCATTGAGTGACATAAACTTCAGGATTTTTATAACCTAAACCTCAAAGGAACTGTCTTATCCATTCCAGTAACCTTTTAAACCTGTGATAGGTTTTAATAAATGCAGCACAATCTCCCTGGGATTGCAATGTAATTTTACAAGCTTGGTATCTCATTTTTTAGCATTTTAATTGTTATGAGGTATAATAAAAGTACAAATGTAAAATGCAATTTTGAAAGCTTTTCCTTTGTCTCTTTTTTTATGTTTTAATCAAATTTTAATGCCTCTTTATTTTTTGTTCCAAATTTGACAATGAATTCACACCCATCGATTTACAGTTCCTTCAATTTCTCAGTCTCTCTGCTGCCAATTTCATAATCCTTCATTATGATGATACAAGATATATAAAATTGTGTGCTCCAAGGTCCACGTGCCCTGCAAGTTTTGCTGCCCTTTTTTTTAAGCGATTTCTTGTGCAAAAACGTGAAGACTTCAGCATACAAATGAACAAATGATCGTCTGAAGAAGGGTCTTGACCTGAAGCATCAACCTTTGCTTCTCTCCAGAGGTGCTGCCTGTCCCGCTGAGTTACTCTTCGGTGTAAACCAGCATCTGCAGTTCCTTCATACACATTATAACCAGTCGTCAGTTGTTATTCGGTAGTATAGTCAATTAGATATAATATTTCCACAAATTAGGGACTATTATCATCTAACGGACTCAAAAGATTGTATGAAGAAGGCTTATTAGATTTATCAGTACATTGTTACGCAAACCAAATATATATTTTTCTTATCACAAACCCTCCCATTCAGTATCCTGAGGGAGACAAATAAGCTTCGCTAAATCCTGAGACAAATCTCTTTGAAACCCCTATCTTCTAAAATAGATAAATGTCTAAACACTAGGAGATCAAGGTAGCTCTTCATCACAGAGTTTGCATTCCACAGATGACATCTTGATGGTCTCAGTATCGTAGAATAGGTCCTGTCACTAATATACATTTATCATTTAATATCTTCAAACATTTCATTCCCATTCTTGATCAAATTATATCGTTTTCAGGAAAAAGGGATTAGAAGGATCTCAACCCAAATCGTCTCCCATTCCTTCTATCAAGAGATGCTGCCTGTCCAGCTGAGTTACTCCAGCATTTTGTGTCTATCTTCAGGAAAAAGGGATATTGATTTTCACATGCGCAGTTCATACCTTCTGCATTCCCTTAAGTACTTTACAGCTAACCATCTGCTTTTGAAATGTACTCTCTAATATTTTGCAGGCCACTATAGAAAATAATTTGCAGACATTTTGGGTCTTTTTGATGGAGCTAAATGTGTGATGACCGTTGGATTGTATCTGACAATATCTTTCTCAAATAATACCATGACATTTTTTACAAGCACTTGTAAAGCAGGGATTACCGTTTATCCTGTATCTGTATGCAGGAGAAGGCTTGATTGTAATAATGTCTAGTCTTTTCGATGACTGGACAGCACGCAAGAAAAAGCGTTTCACTGTATCTCGGTACACGTGACAATAAGAAACTAAACTAAACTCATGGAGTTTAAAATCCCTGGACTGTGACCAGGATAAAACATGTAGTTGGTACTCCTTTATGGTGGAGTCAGCACTGTGCACAGCTCATAAGATCATCAGGTCATGTGATAGGAGGAGAATTAGTCCATGCGGCCCATCAAGGTGAAGGGGAAATGACTTAATAGGAATCTGAGGGGAAACCTTTTCACACAGAGGGTGGTGGGTGGTATGGAACAAGTGGCCAGAGGAGGTAGTTGAGTCTGGGACTATCCCAACTTTTAAGAAATAGTTAGACAGGTACATGGATAGGACATGTTTGGAGGGATATGGACCAAGTACAGGCAGGTGGGAATAGTGTAGCTGGGACCTTGTTGGCCGGTGTGGGCAAGTTGGGCCAGAGGGTCTGTTTCCACACTGTATTGCTCAATGACTCCACCATTCAATCATAGCCGATCTACCTCTCCCTCCTAACCCCATTCTCTCCATAATCCCTGACACCCGTACTAATCAAGAATCTATCTATCTCTGCCTTACAAATATCCAACTAGTAGAGCTGGTGTCTAATAGATCCAGAGATCTGGGTTTGACTTGGACTGTGAGTGGAGTTTACATATTCTCCCTACAATTGCAAATCCCAAACATGTGGGATTGTTAGATTAATTGACCAGTAATCATTAACTTTAGTCCAAAACCAAACTCTGAAAAATGTACTAAATGTATAAGAAGGAACTGCAGATGCTGGTTTAAATTGAAGATAGACACAAAAAGCTGGAGTTACTCAGCGGGTCAGACAGAAAAAGAGTAGATGCCGTTTCGGGTTGAGACCCTTCTTCGACTCTAAACATTGCCTATTCCTTTTCTTCAGCGATGCTGTCCGACCCGCTGAGTTACTCCAGCTTTTTGTGTCTATCTTCTGAAATAAACACTTTTGTTCAGTTCTCGGTATTTCCCTGTGAGAACGGGAACAAGTTGAAAAGACTCGCAGGTTGGCTAATTGGCCAATAAAAGGAAGGTAAGGCCTAGTGAAGAAGCCATAAGGTCATAAGTGATAGGAGCATAATTAGGCCATTCGGCCCCTCCAAACCCCATTTTCCCCCCTTCTCCCCATAACCTCTGACACCCATACTAATCACAAATCTATCTATCTCCTCCTTAAAAATACCCATTGATGGCCTCCACAGCCTTCTATGGCAATGAATTCCACAGATTCACTACCTTCTAACAAAATTCCTCCTCATCTCCTTCCTAAAGGAACGTCCTTTAATTCTTGAGGCTGTGACCTCTGGTCCTAGACTCTCCCACTTGTGGACACATCCTCTCCACAACCACTCTATCCAAGCCTTTCACTATTTGGTAAGTTTTAATGAGGTCCCCCCTCATTCTTCTAAACCCCAGCGAGTAGCGGCCCAGTGATGTCAAACGCCTAACGCTCATAATGTGAGGTGACGGATTAAGAGAGCGGCATTGGTGCTTTGGCTCAAAAGGCTTCAAAGTGCGGTGTAGTTGCAGGATAAAGTTTGGTCTGTCTCATTCTGTTTGTTTCAGAGTGTAACTTGGTCCTGGTACAGTGAGATAGAAACATAGAAAATAGGTGCAGAAGTAGGCCATTCGGCCATTCAATATGATCATGGTTAATCATCCAAAATCAGTATCCTGTTCCTGCTTTCTCCCCATATCCCTTGATTCCGTTAGCCCTAAGAGCTATATCTAACTCTCTCTTGAAAACATCCAGTGAATTGGCCTCCACTGTCTTCTGTGGCAGAGAATTCCACAGATTCACAACTCTCTGGGTGAAAAAGCTTTTCCTCATCTCATTCCTCAATGTCCTACCCCTTATTCTTAACCTGTGACCCCTGGTTCTGGACTCGCCCAATATCGGGAGCATATTTCCTGCATCTAGCCTGTCCAATCCCTTAAAAGTTTTATATGTTTTCGAAGCTATGGGGTAGTTGGCCTGTGGAATGGGGGAACTCAGGAGGACAGCCAGCGTTCATGAGGACTATATCTGCAAAAGGTACATCCAGGTGTAGCTCCTTAAAGACCATAGATAGACACTGTTATGTTTTGTGTAGGCATGAAGTCCATCTTCAAGACAAAGAATGGAGACAGCACTTTGTGTCGTAGTTCTCTTTTAGTAGTTCCATTTATTAAAATGGCTTCTACAGGCTTCTCATTCTGCAACTGCTCGTGCTGTATAGCTAACATGGCTTAACTACGCCATGCACTTAATTTTCATGTTACAACCCAGTCTGAATTGTGACAATATAACAGACAAAAAAAGCTGGAGTAACTCAGCGGGACAGGCAGCATCTCTGGAGAGAGGGAATGGCTGACGTTTTGGCTCGAGACCCTTCTTCAGACTGAGAGTCAGGGGGAGAGGAAAACTAGAGGTATGAAAAGGTTCAGATCAAATCTGAGCCGGCACCGATGGCCAAGGAAAGGTGGATGAATGAATGAATGAATCTCTTTATTGTCATTGCACATGGTACAACGAAATTTAAAAGTCAATCCCACGGTGCGATTCACAAGAGCAATTTTAAATATATAAGAAAAGGTAAAAATATATACATATTAAAAAAAAAATTACAGATAAATAACAATAGCAGCTGAGGTAGAACCATTCAGTTGAATGTGAGTGTTATTTCTTATTTTGCATTGTTAAGTTCACGTATGGCTATGGGGTAGAAGCTGTCTCTGAGTCTGTTTGTGCGAGTTTTGAAAGACCTGTACCGTCTGCCAGAGGGCAGCGGGTGGAACAGGTTGTGTCCAGGGTGGGAAGGGTCCTTCAGGATGTTGGCTGCCCTGCCAAGGCAGCGAGAGCTGAAGATGTCCTTCAGGGAGGGCAGTGGGCAGCCAGTGATTTTTTGTGCGGTGTTGATGACCCTTTGAAGGGCTCTCCTGTCCGCTGCAGAGCAGCTGGCATACCATGTGGTTATACAGTACACCAGCACACTCTCGATGGAGCAGCGGTAGACATGAGTCTGAAGAAGGGTTTCGGCCCGAAACGTCGCCTATTTCCTTCGCTCCATAGATGCTGCTGCACCCGCTGAGTTCCTCCAGCAATTTTGTGTACCTCCGGTAGAAGGACATCAGCAGCTTCTCCTCCACGTTGTTTTTCCTGAGGATCCTCAGAAAGTAGAGTTGCTGCT
This sequence comes from Amblyraja radiata, assembly GCF_010909765.2. Classification (NCBI taxonomy): domain Eukaryota; kingdom Metazoa; phylum Chordata; class Chondrichthyes; order Rajiformes; family Rajidae; genus Amblyraja; species Amblyraja radiata. The sequence continues at coordinate 9,725,813 of NC_045957.1, forward strand.
GGGCCTTCTTGACTGCTGTGGTGGTGTTTGTAGTCCAGGAGAGATCCTCCGTAATTTGTGTGCCCCAGGAATCTGAAGTCTGAGACCCTTTCCACACAGTCCCCATTGATGAATAGGGGTTTGGGGGCTGCACTCTTACGGAAGTCTATGATAATTTCCTTTGTTTTTGTGGTGTTTAGGATGAGGTTGTTGTCTGAACACCACGCTGCCAGTCTTTGGACTTCCTCCCTGTAGGCTGTCTCATCTCTTCCTGAGATACGTCCAACCACAGTCGTGTCGTCCGCAAACTTGACGATGGTGTTGGTGGAGTGGGCGGGGGCACAATCGTGGGTGTAGAGGGCGTAGAGGAGGGGGCTCAACACACAGCCCTGTGGGGAGCCGGTGCTGAGTGTGATGGGGGTGGAGAGGTGATGGCCCAGTCTGACGGTCTGGGGGCGGTTAGACAGAAAGTCCTTGATCCAGAGGCAGATGGGTTGGGAGAGTCCTAAATCCATGAGTTTGGTGACCAGTCTGCTGGGGATGATGATATTGAAGGCGGAGCTAAAGTCAATGAAACGCATCCTCACATAGCTCCCCTGGTGTTCGAGGTGGGTCAGTGCAGTGTGAAGAGCAGTGGCGATGGCATCCTCAGTGGACCTATTTGCTCTGTAGGCAAACTGGTGTGGATCGAAGGTGGGCGGGAGGCTGGCTTTGATGTGCTGCTGGACCAGCCTCTCGAAACACTTCATGATGACTGGTGTGAGAGCGACCGGTCGGTAGTCGTTAAGGCCGCTGATAACAGGCTTTTTTGGTAGTGGGATGATTGTGGCAGACTTCAGGCACGGTGGGATGATGGATTTGGACAGGGACAGGTTGAAGATTTTCGTGAAGACCTCGGAGAGCTGGTCTGCACATTCCTTCAGAACCCTTCCTGTCACGCCATCCGGGCCGGCAGCCTTCCTCGGGTTCACCGCCCTGAGCACCCGCCTCACTTCATGCTCCTGCACAGTGAGGGTGTAGTTGTTGTTGTTAGGGGCTGGTGGGAGAATGGTGACGAGCTCTTCTGGTTCTGCCTCGAAGCGAGCAAAGAAGCAGTTCAGCTCCTCTGCCAGTGAGGCGTCGCCGTTGGTCGTCGTGCTGTTGCTGGGCTTGTAGTTGGTGATGTGCTGGATGCCCTGCCACACCCGCCGTGGATCGTTGTTGTTAAAGTGGTCCTCTATCTTCCTCTTGTGGGCCGCTTTGGCATCCCTGATGCCTTTCTTCAGGTTGGCTCTAGCAGCGCTGTACAGGGCTCTGTCGCCAGACCTGAAGGCAGTGTTGCGGTCCTTGAGGAGAGTTTGGACCTCTTTTGTCATCCACGGCTTCTGGTTGGGGTACACCCGGATGAGTTTGTCGACGGTGACGTTGTCAACACAGTTCTGGATGTAAACGAGTACCGTGGATGTGTACTCCTCCAAGTCCTGATTTCCAAAAATGTCCCAGTTTGTCCTTTCAAAGCAGTCCTGTAGCTGTGAGGAAGCTCCTTCAGGCCAAGTTTTAACAGTCCTGGTGGTGGGTTGAGCATTTCTCCTGAGGGGGGGTGTATGCTGGTGCTAAGTGAATGGATAGGTGATCCGACTGGAGCCCACAACAGTCCATTGTTGGCTGCGGAAGAAGTGTAAACGAAGGGATAATGCGAACAGTGGAACTGGCAGGACGACTAGGGTTGGGGAGGGGCGGAGAGAGAGAGGGAATGCAGGAGTAACTTGAAACTGTAGGCCAGTGAGCCTCATGTCAGTGGTTGGGAAACTGTTGGAGCGCATTCCCCATAATAGAATTTGCACTCATTTGGGAAAGAATGGGCTAATTAGGGGTGTGCGGCACACTTTGTACACGGCAGGTCATGTCTCACTAACTTGATTGAGTTTTTTGAGGATATGATGAAGGAGATTGATCAAGGTTGGGCAGTGGATGTTGTAGACATAGATTTTGTATTCATGATGACTGGAGCACCAGTCCCACTTAGGCGACTTTTTAGGCGGCTACAGGCGACTAGGCTGGCGCCACATGGTCGTCGGGGTGTCGCTATGCATGGTCGTGAGTCGTCTCCTCAGTCGCCCAAAGAATCATAGCGTCTTTCTGGTCGCCGCTGGATTTAGAAATGTTCAAAACTTTTCGGCGACAGTTGGCTTGACGCCAATGAGCGTAGCGTGACTTCTCCTGACGTAGGCGCTGTCGCAGGTTGTCGCCAGGATGACATAGGTTGTTGCCGGTGCTGACTTCAGTGAATTCCATTGGCGACTGCCTACATCAACCTGCGTCAACCGGTGACAGGTATCGGCGACAGAATATTCTTACCTTGTTGTAGCTTGTCGCGGGTGAACATAGGTTGTCGTAGGTGTGGTCGTAGGTGGACGTCCTAATGGGTCGCCGGTTGTCGGTAGCTTGCCGTAGCTTGACGTCGACTAGGTGATAGGTTGTTGTAGACATTGTCATAGACATTGTTGTAGACATTGTTGTAGACATTGCTGTAGACATTGCTGTAGACATTGTTGTAGACATTGTTGTAGACATTGTCGCAGGGGGGATCCAGCCGCCGGTTTTTCGGCAACCTCCTCCAACTATGACAGTCGCCGAAAAATCACCGCAGTGGGACAGGCCCATTAGTCATATGGATTTGGAAATGGCTTAGCCGTAGAAGGCAAAGAGTTGTGGTGGAAGGTTGATATTCTGGCTGGAGGTCTGTGATTAGTGGATTTCCGCAGGGATCTGTCCTGGGACCTCGGCTGTTTGTGACATGTATAAATGAAAATAAATGCAGGTAGGTTGGTGAGTAAGTTCGCTGACGACACTAAGATTAGAGGATTTGCAGACAGTGACAAAGGCTGTCAGAAGATACAGTGAGGTATATATAGATCAGCTGCAAAAACGGGCGGAGAAATGGCAGATAGAGTTTAACCCGAGCAAGTGTGAGTGTTACACTTTGGGAGGTTAATTGTAAAGAGAGAACATACAGTTAATGGCAAGACTCTTAATAGCATTGATGTGCAGAGGGATCTTGGAGTCCAAGTTCAGAGCTCACTAAAGGTGGCAATGCAAGTAGATAGAGTGGTAAAGAAGGCTGATGGTATGCTTGCCTTCATTGCTCGGGGCATTGAGTAAAATAGTCAGGAAGTCTTGATGTAGCTCTATAGGACTTTGAGTTAAGCCGCATTTGGAGTATTGCGTGCAGTTCTGGTCGGCCCCTTACAGGAAAGATGTGGATGCTTTGGGGAGTGTGCAGAGTAGGTTTACCAGAATGCTGTCTGGATTAGAGAGTTTCATCTACAGGGAGAGTTTGGATACTAATGGATTGTTTTCTCTGGAATGTCGGAGATTGAGGGGAGACCTGATAGAAGTATATAAAATTATGAGAGGCATAGATAGTGTAGACAGTCAAAACCTTTTTTTCCAGGGTGGAAATGTGCAACACTAGAGGGCATAGCTGTAAGGTGAGAGGGGGAAAGCTTAACGGAGCAGCACGGGGCAAGGTTATTACACCATTTTCTATTTACCGAGCCAATTAACCTACCTGTACGTCTTTGGAGTGTGGGACGAAACCGATGATCTCGGAGAAAACCCACGCAGATCACGGGGAGAACGTAAAACTCCGTACAGACAACACCTGTAGTCGGGATCGAACTCGGGACTCCGGCGCTGCGTTCGCTGTCAGGCAGCAACTCTACCGCTGCGCCACCGTGACTTTTGGATAAGCACATGGAAATGCAGGGAATAGAGTGATCTGGATCAGGTGCAGGCAGAAGAGATCAGTTCAGTTAGGCAATATGTTCGGCATTAACATTGTGGGCCGAAGGGCCAGTTCCTGAGCTGTACTGTTCTATGTTCTATCAGGAATGTTTAATTCATTGACAGTCTATTGTCACGTGTACTTGGTACAGTGAGATCTTTGTTTGCATGCAGTACAAGTATGTAAGAGTCACCACAAGCAGCTAGGCTTGTATACACCGGAATTTAGAAGGATGAGAGGGGTTCTTATTGAATCATATAAGATTATTAAGGGATTGGACACGCTAGAGGCAGGAAACATGTTCCGATGTTGGGGGAGTCCAGAACCAGGGGCCACAGTTTAAGAATAAGCTGTAGGCCATTTAGAACGGAAATGAAGAAAAACTTTTTCACCCAGAGAGTTGTGAATCTGTGGAATTCTCTGCCTCAGAAGGCAGCGGAGGCCAATTCTCTGGATGCTTTTAAGAGAGTTAGATAGAGCTCTTAATGATAGCAGAGTCAGGAAATATGGGGAGAAGGCAGGAACGGGGCACTGATTGTAGATGATCAGCCATGATCACAGTGATGGCGGTGCTGGCTCAAAGGGCCGGATGGCCTACTCCTGCACCTATTGTCTATTGTCATAAAGAGCGCCGACAAAGTTACAAAGATATTCAATATAGTCCCTCTTCCTTCTCCCCTGAGTCCCTATTTGCACTCCGGCACTCCTTCCCCAACCACCACCCCCACGCTGGGTCCCTCTTTGTTATCGGCGGCTCCCCCCAGATCCTCCCAGTTCGAGTGTTAGTTCAATCAGTGTTCATGGAATGGTGTCTCCCTGTCTCACTTAGGAAACCTGAACGGAAACCTCTGGTGACCTTGCGCCCCACCGAAGGTTTCCATGAGTCGCCAGAGGTTTTGGTCACTCGCCTGGAAAGCCTCGACCGAAGTGTGAGCTGCATCTACTGACCAAATATCCTACAGGACACACACACACACACACACACACACACACACACACACACACACACACACACACACACACACACACACACACACACACACACACACACACACACACACACACACACACACACACACACACACACACACACACATCGCGAAGGTGGGAGCCAGGGACAGAAGAGGAGTGCTGTCTGTGCAATGAAGAGGAAGGCAAACGGCTGCCACAGAGCCTTTAGAGAGTGCGGGGGGAGAGAAGGGGAGAGAAGGGGGGAGAGAAGGGGAGAGAAGGGGGGAGAGAAGGAGGGAGAGAAGGGGGGAGAAGGAGTGGAGACAGTTTTAAGAAGTTTAATAAAGTTTAGCGGGCATTTTACCTTCCGGTGGGTACTTCTAGGTCGTGAAACTCCAATGAGCCGATCAAAATGGCCGGTCAGCGAAGGAGATTGCCTTCGACTGCCTGTAAGTAAATAGCGACCCCACTCCACTGGCTTCGACAACCTATTTTTACTCGAGGCCAGTTTTGATTTTGTTGAAATAATCAAAGGAACATAGAAGAAACCTCGACCACGTGGAAACCACTTTCGACCATTAGGGAGAGTGACCAAAACCTCCAGGAACCTCATAGAAACCTTGGGTCACGGGCAAGGTTTCTATTCAGAGGTTTCCGTTCGGGTGTCCTAAGTGGGACAGGGGCTTAAGGAATGAAGTAATTTATAACTCTAGAGTACCCCGCATCAATGTATACACCAGCAGGTCAAGTGTGGCTCAGCACCACGGAAAACAAAATTCCATCTTCCAGTCCAATGTAATTCTCTGCCCAATGGTATCAACAATCTTCAAATAAAATCTTTCCATTGTTATTTGCTTGCGTTGTTATCTTGGTGTTAAACTACCATTAACTTTAATCCCCCTCCAGAGACTTCAAAAAACATATTCCCAGCCGGCAACTCATTGTTACAGCAAGGAAATGCTTCATTATTAGAAGATCTGAAGTTTAGTTGAGATTTTAAACGACTGGCCCACATGCCTTGAGCAAAACACAAAGTGCTGGAGCAACTCAGCGGGTCAGGCAGCATCTGCGGAGTGAATAGGCAGGCAGTGTTTCAGTTCAGAGATATGCCATCATAAGTGTCCATTTAATGACCTTGGCAACAGTTAACAAAGAGAAGGTACACAAAAGTACTGGAGAAACTCAGCGGGTGCAGCAGCATCTATGGAGCGAAGGAAATAGGCGACGTTTCGGGCCGAAACCCTTCTTCAGACTGATGGGGGGTGGGGGGGGGGAGAAAGAAGGAAAAGGGGAGGAGGAGGAGGAGCCCGAGGGCGGGCAGATGGGAGGGTGGGAGGAGACAGCTAGAGGGTTAAGGAAGGGGAGGAGACAGCAAGGGCTAGCAAAATTGGGAGAATTCAATGTTAATGCCATACGGACGCAAGGTCCCCAGACGGAATATGAGGTGCTGTTCCTCCAATTTCCGCTGTTGCTCACTCTGGCAATGGAGGAGACCCAGGACAGAGAGGTCGGATTGGGAATGGGAGGGGGAGTTGAAGTGCTGAGCCACCGGGAGTTCAGGTAGGTTATTGCGGACTGAGCGGAGGTGTTCGGCGAAACGATCCCCAATCTACGCTTGGTCTCCCCGATGTAAATCAGCTGACATCTAGAGCAGCGGATGCAGTAGATGAGGTTGGAGGAGATACAGGTGAACCTTTGTCGCACCTGGAACGACTGCTTGGGTCCTTGAATGGAGTCGAGGGGGGAGGTGAAGGGACAGGTGTTGCATTTCTTGCGGTTGCAACAGAAAGTGCCCGGGGAGGGGGTGGTGCGGGAGGGAAGGGAAGAATTGACGAGGCAGTTGCGGAGGGAGCGGTCTTTGCGGAAGGCAGACATGGGGGGAGATGGGAAGATGTGGCGAGTGGTGGGGTCACGTTGGAGGTGGCGGAAATGGCGGAGGATTATGTGTTGTATTTGCCGGCTGGTGGGGTGAAAGGTGAGGACCAGAGGGGCTCTGCCCTTGTTGCGAGTGCGGGGATGGGGAGAGAGAGCAGTGTTACGGGGTATGGATGAGACCCTGGTGTGAGCCTCATCTATGGTGGCGGAGGGGAATCCCCGTTCCCTGAAGAACGAGGACATTTCCGATGCCCTGGTATGAAATGTCTCATCCTGGGAACAGATGCGGCGTAGGCGGAGGAATTGGGAGTAGGGGATGGAGTCTTTACAGGGGGCAGGGTGGGAAGACGTGTAGTCCAGATAGCCATGTGAGTCAGTGGGTTTGTAATGTATGTCGGTCAGGAGTCTGTCCCCTGCGATGGAGATGGTGAGGTCAAGGAATGGTAGGGAAGTGTTGGAAATCGTCCAGGTGTATTGGAGTGCCGGATGGAAGTTGGTGGTGAAGTGGATGAAGTCAGTCAGTTGTGTGTAAGTGCAGGAGGTGGCCCCAAAGCAGTCGTCAATGTAGACACAGGTTTTAGGTTAATTTAGAGATACAGTGTGGAAAGAGGCCCTTCGGCCCACCGAGTCCACGCCGACCATCGATCACCAGTACACCGTTATATTTTATCCCACTTCCACTTCCTAAGCAATTGGGGCAGTTTACATAAACGAATTAACCTGCAGTTCTTTGGAATGTGGGAGGAAACCGGAGCACCCGGAGAATACATCCACAGTCAGGATCGAACCAGATCTCTGGCACCGTGAGGTATGCGCCACCGTGTCATAGTTTTACTTGCTCATTCAACGACAAAATCAAAAAGATTAAATCAATACTGGTAACATTTTTACAGTGTATTCATTGTATGCAACATTGACCTAATATTGTGAGCAACTTTGGGCCCCATATCTGGGGAAAGATGAGCTGGCTCTTGAGAGAGTCCAGAGGAGGTTTACAAGAATGACCCCAGGAATGAGTAGGTTGACCTATGATGAGCGTTTGTCGGCACTGGGCCTGTACTCTCTGCATTTTAGAAGAATGAGGGGGGATCTCATAGAAACGTATAGAATAGTGAAAGGCTTGGATAGAGTGGATGTGGAGAGGATGTTTCCACTAGTGGGAGAGTCTAGGACTAGAGGTCGTAGGCTCAGAATTAAAGGACGTTCTTTTAGGAAAGAGCTGAAGAGGAATTTCTTTAGTCAGAGGGTGGTGAATCTGTGGAATTCATTGCCACAGAAGGCTGTGGAGGCCAAGTCAGTGGATATTTTTATGGCAGAGATAGATAGATTTTTGATTAGTACGGTTCTCAGAGGTTATGGGGAGAAGGCAGGCGAATAGAGTTAGGAGAGAGAGATAGATCAGACATGATTGAATGGCAGAGTAGACTTGATGGGTAGAATGGCCTAATTCCACTCCTATCATTTATGACCTTATGACCTTATGACTCTCAAAACAATGACGGTGGATTGTTACGGGCTCATTACATCACAAAGGAAGTGAATGCCAGTGACCCCTCCCTTCCTTCTTCAGCATGCATGGAATTGATTAACAAAGCTAGCTTGTTGACACATTGCAAACTATTTTCATATTGTCTGGGATAATTTTGTTCGAAATTCCTGGGATTCTTTGATCAAGTTGCCTCGGCCACAAGAATTTAAGCGCAGATGAAAAAAGTAGTCAGGCAACTGAAACAAGTGATAGGCACAAAAAGCAGGAGTAGCTCAGCGGGACAGGCAGCATCCCTGGAGAGAAGGAATAGGTGACGTCTCGGGACGAGACCCTTCCTCAGAATGAGGGTCAGGGGAGAGGGAGACACAGAGATATGGAGATTGAAAACGAGACTTCAAAGGGGAAGCAGTTCAAGGAAAATGTAGAGCAGATCGTTTATTAGCCGGGGAAGTTGACAACGAAGCATACTGAGGTCAAGTCTGGGTTGAAATGTTGACATCGAGCTGGGGAGCAGGAGAAATCACAGAGGGGGAGCAGTGAGAGAGGATGTTGTAGATCAAGGAATAGGAATAGGTTTTGGGTCGAGACCCATCTTTGGACTCAGATTCAGGCGAAAGGGAAACGATAGATACAGACAGTGATGTAGAGAGATGTAGAACAAATGAAAGGTATGCAAAAAAAGTAACAATGATAAATGAAACAGGCCATTGTTAGCTGTTTGCTAGGAGAGAACGAGAAGCTGGTGCGACTAGGTGCATGTTTTTCCCCGCCACAGTGTGATGTACTCATGGGATCCCAAGTGCTCATGCTTATGCACTCAATCATTCAATATTACTAGAACAAAGTGGTCTTTATGAAGATAAATTGCTCTTAAGACATTGATGAAATTACGGGACAATGCAGAACAACTTCAAGCATGAAAATAAATAAGCCAATAGATCAATGCAAGTACATCGAGGGACTTGACTGTTAAAGCAGGAAGCGAGAGTCCACACTGCATCAGGATTAGAATCGACTGCCAGAGATTAGCGATGGAAAAATCAAGTTGGCTGCTTTCTGCACTTCAGCGTTCAATTTGAAGTTAGTTAGGCCCATGGAGGGTGCCCACACAAGAGACACTAATGTCAGGCCAACCAATTATCTTCGTCAGTGCCTCATTAGCAGCAATGGAACAATTTGCTCCTGGCCAACTCTGTTCTGTCTGGTCTCAGGCGGTAAGTTGGAAAAGGATGGAGGACTCATAATGAAAGAAATCTTCCAGGTGCCAGCAATTCCTTTGTTAAATAAAAAAAATATGGTCAGGGTTTTCCATCCGCCTTTTTGAATAGAAATTGTCACAATGTCTGGCAGTATCTATCAAGCCAGGTATGGGACATAACTAATTAATGAGTGTATTGAAACAGCATTAGGCTTGGTGTGTAGGAAGGAACTGTTGATGCTGGTTTAAGCCGAAGTTAGGCACAAAAACTGGAATAACTCAGCGGGACAGGCAGCTTCTCTGAGCCTCTGAGACAAGCTGTACTATGCACTTGGAGCTACATTAAATTACTTTAGAAAAGTCTTCAGCAAAGAAATAAAACATATTTCTTACACAAGTTAATATTTGTACGCTAATACCAGCTTGATGACAGCTTCACCTCACTTGTCCATTGATGTTAAGTACATATAAAAAAAACAGTGGAATCCATCAGTTGATCCCTTATTGTAGTTCCTTATTGTAAATTGAAATGATAATTTCTCAGAATATTTTCCAATAGAACAGTTTTTATTGGAGTGCATGTAAAATACTAAAAGTGGAATAAAGCAGAGTTTGGGGCGCCACAGTGGTGCAGCGGTAGAGTTGCTACTTTACAGCACCAGAGACCCGGGTTCCAACCTGACTGCGGGTGCTGTCTGTACGGAGTTTGTACGTTCTCCACATGACCTGCGTGGGGTTTCTCTCACACTCCTAAGACGTAGAGGTATGTAGGTTAATTGGCTTGGTGCAAATGTAAAATTGTCCCTAGTGTGGGTAGGATAGTGTTAATGTGCGGGGATCACTGTTCTGCATGGACTCGGTAGGCCGAAGGGCTTGTTTCCGTGCTATATCTCTAAACTAAAGAAAAAACTAAACCAATTTTGCCTTACAATCATGTTATAGAATTTCTGGCAGAGGTAATGCTTGTTTGTGATTTATGCCTTCTCATGACTTCAATATAGGAAATGACCCAAAAAAGCTTTGGAAGACAATTGTTATGATGTGGAGTTGAATGTTGTTGTATTTGTGAATTACACTTTATGCCCTTAGTTACAAAGCAAACAACCATTGTTTAATATGGATCAGCTCTGATACAGTTTAAATCATCCTCTGGAAAGATTTATTAAGTGATTCACCGTGCCAGCGTGTCCCAAGGGAAATCATGCAAAGCTCAACGTTTAACTGTCAGCAGTGGAGGGTTTTGCAGGCAGTTAAAATCGTTGTTTCTGAGTGTTTCGTCGAGATTGCTGGAAAGGAAAAGAACTAAGTCCATCTTATGGTCGCTACAAACTGTATCTACTGTGTAAATGGAAGGTAGACACAAACAGTTAAACCAGCATCTGCAGTTCTTTCCTACAGATTAAGTCCATCTTATTCACCTTCCACTACCCGGAAGTGTAACGAGATGTAAATGGAGATTTTGATGAATCTCAATAATCAATATTGATCAATTAGTCTACAACTGCACTGGAAATAAGATGGCGGTAACCCCAATGGTGGAGACTTTGGGGAACCGCTTTTTAAATTCCAAGAGCGTTTAACCATATGTCCTGTCTCAAATTACTCAAGTACTCTGTCCACAAATGTTACGTTCTGATAGAAATGAATGTAATTTGCATTTGAATGAATCAATACTAACTGCTTCCATCGTCTCCTTAGGGAGCCTGTTCCATGCATTGACCATTTGCCTACTGAAATAATACTTCCGCAAATTAGTTTTGAATTAACGTTCTCCCCACCGCCCTCTCCAAGCAGATGTTCAACCTTCTGGTGGTACTGTAGGTTGCAAGATGACGGAGCTTGCCTCAATCCATATTACTTGGACACTCTTCGTCTCAAGAACTGCAACAAAATCTTAGTTTAATTCAGTTTAGCCTCGAGATACAGCGCGTAAACAGGCCCTTCGGCCCATCGGGTCAGCGCCGACCAGCTATCCCCACACATTAACACTTGATAACCCCAATGATATACTTGCATCGACAGGATTAGTTGTTTTTCAGGGCTAGTTAATATGTAGCTGGCTGTTTTTTGCATGCAGATTTATTTATTGTAAGTTGGTATAAATAGTTAGTTGGCTTTGGGCTTGCATTTCTTATTGAGCGCTTATCCTGCAGTTATAGCACAAGTTTTTATTGTAATTTCCTGCACACACTATGGACAATGTTTACATTTATACCAAGCCAATTAACCTGTACGTCTTTGGAGTGTGTGTGAGCAAATCGAAGTTCTCGGATAAAACCCACGCAGGTCACGGGGAGAAACTACAAACTCTGTACAGACGAACACCCATAGCCGGGATCGAAACCGGGACTCTGGCGCTGCAAGCGCTGTAAGGCAGCAACTCTATCACTGCGCCACCGTGCTTCTACCGCCCTTCTCTTTTCCCACTTGCCTCTAGTTGTGCTGATGAGAGCAATGTTTTGCAGTCTGCTCCTTGCTGCCTTATGATACATTATTCACAGCCACGCTGCTGCTTGCTGAACCCAATGTCAAATCCTGCAACTTTCAGTGGCTTACCCTTTATTTCTGTCCTTATTCGGCTCTTATTCTGTTCATAAACTCACACAGATGATGCAGGGACGTGGTGACATTTTGTAATCAGCAAAACAGCACAAATCAGTGTTGCAACTGACAGACAGACACAAATTGCTGGAGTAACTCAGCGGGACAGGCAGCATCTCTGGATAGAAGGAATGGGTGACGTTTTGGGTCCAGACCTTTCTTCAGACTGAGAATCAAGGGGGAAGGGGGAGCGAGAGATATGGATGGGTAAGGTGTGAAAACGAGAGGTCAAAGAGGACAAAGATCGGGGAAAATGTAGACTCGATCATTGAAAGCTAGGGGAAGGTGACAACGAGGCATAGAATCAGTAAAATTTAATCAGGAGGACAGTCAAAGTGGTCGGAGAACTAGGATGGGGAGGGGTGGAATGAGAGGGAAAGCAAGGGTTACTTGAAGTTCCTTGGGTGTGCAAGCAAAGAATTTCACCGTGACTTGCCACATGGGACAATAAAATATTAAATTCAATTCGAGAAGTCAATGTTCGTACCACTGGATTGTAAGATGCCTAAGCGGACATTTTGTCTGTAACTGACAGGCTGCTAGTCCATCAGCACTAATGCCATCTAGCGTTGGCAATGGAGATTCCGATGGCAATGGAATCCCCAACCTTGCAGAGGATCACACTTACAGTGCCAGCAACCGCTGGAAAGGCCCAAGGACATGTACAGTTGGGTGGCCTGCATGTTACATCACAGCGCTTACAGCACAATAGACCAGGGTTCGATCCCGACCATGGGTGCTGTGTGTACGACGTACATATGTTCTCCCCATCCCCCCAGTGAGTGTAGGATAGTGTGAATATGCGGGGATCACTGGTCGGTGCAGACCCGGTGGGCTGAAGGGCCTGTCTGAAGGGCGGTCTTGGATGGAGCTGTTCCCAAACCAAGTTGTGAAGGTCAAAATCTTTCCCAGACGGAACCCCTCGATTATGTTACGGAGAATTGATGGGCAGTCTCCTAATCCATCTTGTGTAGGAAGGAACTGCACACAGTATGCTGGTTTGCACCAAAGATAGACACAACATGCTGGAGTAACTCAGAGGGACAGGCAGCATCGCTGGAGAGAAGGAATGGGTGACGTTTCGGGTTGGGACCCTTTTTCAGACCTTAACCCAGTTCTCTGCTTTCACTCAGAGCAAAGCTGTGGTTTAGTATTAGAATGATGAAGGACACAGGAGAAGGGAAGTGGTGGGAGGAAGAGAACAATATTGAACTCAGCTCTTAGACTTCAGCCACTTGGTCATGCCAAAATCTAAATGTCACAGCGTTCCCCTCATCTTCTTGCCACTTTTGTAATAAGTCCCTTCATGAATCAACATCTATGTGAATCACCATCTCCTAGGAAAGACATTCTTGCCATAGAGGGAGTACAGAGAAGGTTCACCAGACTGATTCCTGGGATGTCAGGACTTTCATATGAAGAAAGATTGGAAAGACTCGACTTGTACTCGCTAGAATTTAGAAGATTGAGGGGGGATCTTATAGAAACTTACAAAATTCTTAAGGGGTTGGACAGGCTAGATGCAGGAAGGTTATTCCCGATGTTGGGGAAGTCCAGAACTGGGGGTCACAGTTTAAGGATAAGAGGGAAGTCTTTTAGGACCGAGATGAGAAAAACATTTTTCACACAGAGAGTGATGAATCTGTGGAATTCTCTGCCACAGAAGGTAGTTGAGGCCAGTTCATTGGCTATATTTAAGAGGGAGTTAGATGTGGCCCTTGTGGCTAAAGGGATCAAGGGGTATGGAGAGAAGGCAGGGATGGGATACTGAGTTGGATGATCAGCCATGATCATATCGAATGGCGGTGCAGGCTCGAAGGGCCGAATGGCCTACTCCTGCACCTATTTTCTATGTTTCTATGTTTCTACTGTGTTTAGCTTACTTTAGTTTAGAGATACAGTGCGGAAGCAGGCCCTTCTGCCCACCGAGACCACACCGACCAGCGACCACCATTCACCGTACACTAGCACCGTCCTACACACAAGGGACAATTTACATTTTTTACTGAAGCCAATTAACCTACAAACCTGTATGTCTGGAGTGTGGGAGGAAACCCGGGGAAAACCCACGCAGGTCACGGAGAGAACGTACAAACTCCGTACAGATGGCATCCGTAGTCAGGGTGGAACACGGGTCTCTGTGAGGCAGCAACTCTACCGCAGCTCCACCGTGATGTGTACACCTCCTTTGAATGTTTATTATGTGAAAGTGTTTTTATGGGAATGCAATCATCTTCTCCTGGATGTAAGCTGAGATGGGCAAAATTTCATTGGAATTCATTCGACATACAAGGCACAGTGGCCTCCTTATAATCTTCATTAACCACCCCAGGGATAGGTGTCATCTCACAACATACTGGGTTCCTCCTGTTACTGAGATCGACATTAATGATGGAGAATAATTATATCTTAAGTGCCTGCTGGCATTCTAAATAGTTCTGCTGTGAGATCGACACTAAATGCTGGAGTAACTCAGCGGGTCAGACAGCATCTCAGGAGAAAAGGAATAGGTGACATTTCGGGTCGAGACCCTTCATCAGACTGAGAGTCAGGAGAAAGGGAAACGAGAGATATACTCCGCTTGCTGCACCACTCATCTCAAGATTTTAATTAAAACTTTAAGCATGAGCATATATGCCTGTAGATAGACACAGAGAGCTGGAGGATCTCAGCAGGACAGGCAGCATCGTTAGTTTAGTTTAGTTTAGTTTAGAGATACAGCGCAGAAACAGGCCTTTCACCCCACCGAGTTCGCATTGACCAGCGATCCCCGCACACTTAAAACACTACCATCTCATTTTTCTTTTATTGTTGTTGTCTTGTTATATGTTAGCATAAGTTGTTTTTTATTTATTCTTTTCGCACACTCTGTCTGTAACAAATAGACAACTTTGCACTTTGTTATGTCCTGAAAACTAAATTAAAACATTTTTTGATTAAAAAAAACCCCACTACCCTACACACACTAGGGACAATTTACATTTATACCAAGCCAATTAACCTACAAACCTGTACGCCTTTGGAGTGTGGGAGGAAACCAAAGATCTCGGAGAAAACCCACGCTGGTCACGGGAAGAACGTACAAACTCTGTACAGGCAGCACCCGTAGTCGGGATCGAACCCGGGTCCCTGGCGCTGTAAGGCAGCAACTCTACCGCTGCGCCACAATGCCACCCAGTTATTGATATGGCTTTGGTGCTCTGGAGAAAAAGAATAGGTGACGTTTATCGGTCGAGACCCTTCATCAAACTGAGTGTCGGGAAGGGGGGTGAGAGTCAGGGAAATCTGCTGTCAGATTTCTTTTGTACCTATTCAATTGCAGCAAGCTCTCAAGCACTTGGCTTAGCGGGCATGAATGTTGAGGATAACCTCAATGATACATTGGTCTGGGTTTTGCTGTAGGAATAATAGTGAAACTGTCAGCACTTGCCATTAGTACAAAGTAAAACTGACAGCAACTTTGGCACATTGGTAACTTAATACAGGTATCTGGGAGCTGCTGTCAGTAATATCCTGGTCTTTTTCTGGATATGAAATATAATTTGTTTATAGAATCTGAAAGAAAATCTTTGCTGTGCATAAAGGAATATCAGAGTCATCGATACAATGAGGACAGAAATAGGTCTTTCAGCCCAGTCATCATCATCAGCGGTCACTCGAAACTAGTATGACTGTCCTCTCATGGAGGACGCCTGTGCATGACTTTGTTTAACGTGGGGAGTCTGGTGCACAGACTGCCACCACACGGTCCTTGACAGATCTGGGTCAGGATCCGGTGGCGTGGAGTCCAAGACGACCGGAGAACCTTTTCTGCTGCAGCCTTCATCCGCCTTCCCACCGTTATGATGCTCCACTAAAGTCAGCCATCGTCCTCCGCCTGTTCCACCGTTGAGGTCTTGGTCGGATTGCTCTTTGTCAGAGACCTCCCCCTTGACCTTACCGCCATGGGTTCGAGTTTGCCGGGGTCGGAGCTCCAACCGGCGCGGCCTGAAGACTACGAGTGCCCCGGTCCCCAGGGAGGAGGCAGCCGCTCCAGACTTTTCCAAGCCGCTGAGGAATGTTTCACCCGACGCCGAAGTTCCATCTTCACGGCAAGAGGGCTCTGAAAATCATCGGACTGGCTGCACGGCCACAAATGGCCCCCGACCTCGGGTGTTTCACAGAGGAAGAGGACTTAACTTTCTGGTGCCTTTCCCCACAGTGGAAAGTTTTGATTCTGCTGTGGGGGGACGTTTGTGTTGAACTCTAAAATGTGTTGTGTCCATTTTATTCATTTTTTTTTAACCTTTTTCTATGGTTTGTAATGGAACTTATTATTTAATTTATGTAAAGCACTTTGGTGTCAATGCGAATTGACTTAAAACGTGCTATATAAATAAACGTACATGGGTGGCTCTACCAGGAGCATAGCTCCAGATGCCCAGTAGGTTCATGCTGACCATTGAGCAGCCATTTATTTAAATCCTACACTAATCCCATTTTATTTTTTCCACATTCCCATCAATTTTCATGATACGATACGATACTCCTTTATTTATCCCTGGAGGGAAATTGGTCAGCCGACAGTTATATAAAACACAACAAGATACATGAAATTAAAGTGACGAGTGGAAAGTCCAGGTTTGGGGACATGCAAAGATTGGGGAGGGGGGGGGGGGGGGGGGGGGGGTGGAGGAATCAATCTACCCCACGACAGAAGGGGGAGGAGTTGTACAGTTTGATAGCTACAGAGAAAAAAAGCATCTCCTGTGGTGTTCTGCGCTGCATCTTGGTGGAACCAGTCTGTTGCTGAAGGTGCTCCTCAGGTTGACCAGTGTGTCACGGAGGGAGTAATAATAATAATAATAATAATAACTTTATTTATAAAGCACTTTAAACAACTACAGTTGCCACAAAGTGCTGTACATGAGAACTCATGAACAAAAAGCTATTACAGACAATTAAAAACCATTAAAAACCGTAAAACGAAGGACTATAAAAAACACACTAAAAATTAAAAGACATTAAAAGCACTAAAAACAGGAGCAATGCCTCAGCCAGTGTCGAATGCCAAAGAATAAAAATATGTTTTTAGGGAGGATTTGAAGATGGACAGTGAGGGGGCCTGTCTGATGTGCAGCGGCAAGGTGTTCCAGAGTGCCGGAGCAGCAACAGAAAAGGCTCTATCCCCTCTGAGCTTCCGCTTAGACCTTGGTACCTCAAGGAGCAGCTGATCAGCTGACCTGAGGCACTGGGCAGGAGCATATGGTCCGAGTGAGCTGTATGGTCCGAGATGCACTTCAGTTTGAGGAGCATCCTCCCCTCCAAGACCACCTCCCATGAATCCAACTCCGCCCCCAGGACGGAGCCAGCCTTCCCGATGAACTTGTTGATTCTGTTGACGTCCGCGGCCTTCGCCCTGCTACTCCAGCTTACCGCCAGATTCCACCTCACCAGGGGCAATTGGCAATGGTCAAGTAATCTACCAACACACATATCTTTGGGATGTGGAAGGAAACTGGAGCTTCCGGGAAAAACCAATGAGCTCACAGGGAGAACGTGCAAACTCCACACTCACAGCACTGAGAGTCAGGAACAAACCCAGGTCACTGGAGATGTGAGGCACAGCTCTGGGGTGCACACCGATCACTGTTTGGATGCCTTGCATTAATAGTCGATGAAAAGCTTTGTACCAATGAAATCAGGATTACCTAAGATTTTAATGGCATAAGAAGTAATGGTAACTGATAAACAGCTTACCGAATGGTCTGAAGAAGGGTCTCAATCCGAAACGTCACCCATTCCTTCTATCCAGAGATGCTGCCTGACCCGTTGAGTTACTCCTGCATTTTGTGTCTATAGGAATCAAGTATAATGTTAGAAATGGTGACGCTTTATTCCCACAGAAAAAAAATTCTGAAAACCAAACTTTCTTACCTTGCAGGTATTAAATTTTCATGCACTCATCCAGTGTTTTTTTTTTGTAGACCAAAATGATGCAGGTGCAGACCTTTTATAAATATGCATGTTATTTGGCTGGATGATGCTTAAGTGGGTGATACAATGTGGAAACAGGCCCCTCGGCCCAACGTGCCCACACCGACCAACATGTCCCATCTACACTGGTCCCACCTGCTTGCGTTTGACCCATATCCCTCTAAACCTGTCGTATCCATGTACTTATACAAGTGTCTTATAAACGTTGCGATAGTACCTGCCTCAACTACCTCCTCTATGCCGATATGTCTTCTCATCATAAAAAAACACCGCTCATCCGACCTGTCGATCAATATTTTGCATCCTCTGCATTGATTTTAACAATGTTTATCAACCCTTCTTTTTACTTGCAGGCCTGCAGTCCTTGTGTTTGGAGAAGGGTCTCGACCCGAAACGTCACTCCAGGAGTTACTCCAGGATTCTTCATTCATTTGCTGTCCAGCCAAAGCTATTACAAATCCCTTAGCAAAGGCCCTGCAATGGATCAAATGCTCGATGACCAGAAAACTCCACTGACAAGACTCTGGATATGCAAGCACGATTAGGACCCGTGGCCGTATCATCGACTCAATAGGTCTTTACCCCAGTAGGTTCATATTGACCTTCGAGCAGCCATTTATATAAGTCCTACACTAATCCCGTTGTATTCAGCCCACATTCCCATCAATTTACCACCAGATTGCACTTCACCACGGGCAATTTGCAATGGTCAAGTAATTTAGCCACCCACCATATGTATTTGGGATGTGGAATGAAACTGGAGCTTCCAGGGAAAACCAATGTGCTCACTGAGAGAACGTGCAAACTCCACGCACACAGCGCTGAGAGCCAGGAAGAATCCCAGGCTACTGGAAATGTGAGGCAGCCACCCTGGTAGTGAGTCATAGAGTCATACAGCATGGAAACAGGCCATTCGGCCCAACGTGCCCACACCCACGAACATGTCCCATCTACACTGGTCCCACCTGCCTGCATTTGACCCATATCCCTCTAAACCTGTCCTATCCATGTACTGCACAAATGTTTCTTAAATGTTCCAATACTACCTACCTCAACTACCTCCTCTGACAGGTCCATTCCATATACCCACTACCCTCCGTGTGAAAAAGTTACTTCTTGTGTTCACATTAAATCTTTCCCCTCTCACCTTAAACCTATGTCCTCTGAGCCTTAAACCTATGTCCTCAATTCTCCTACTCTGGGCAAGAGACTCTGTGCGTCTACCTGATCTATTCCTTTCATGATTTTGAGCACCTCTATAAAAACACCCCTCATCCTCCTGCACTCCAAGGAATAGTGTCCTCGCCTGCTTAACCTTCCCGATAGCTCAGGCCCTGGTAACATCCTCATAAATCTTCTCTGCACCCTTTGCAGCTTGACAACACCTTTCCGATAACATGGTACCCAGAACTGAACACTGTACTCTAAACGTGGCCTCACCAACGTCTTGATTTAACTGTAACATGACCGCTTTACAGAGGACAATGATCTCAAGGAGTTTTTTGCTCAATGGTCAGTTTTACACCACAAGGTGTCATGTTATAGGAAAGATGTTGTCAAGCTGGAAAAGCGTACAGAGATGATTTATGAGGATGTTGCCAGGACTAGAGGGTGTGAGCTCTAGGGAGAGGTTGAGTAGGCTGGGACTCTATTCCTTGGAGCGCAGGAGGATGAGGGGTGATCTTTTAGAGGTGTATAAAATCATGAGAGGAATAGATTGGGTAGATGCACAGAGACTCTTGCATAGAGTAGGGGAATCGAGCATCAGATGACATAGGATTAAGTTGAGGAGGAAAAGGTTTAATTGGAAACTGAGGGATAATTTTTTTTACACAAAGGGTGGTGGGTGTATGGAATGAGCTGCCAGAGAAGGTAGTTGAGGCTGGGACTAACCCAACATTTGAGAAACAGGCAGACAGGTACATGGATAGGGTACACAAAATTGCTGGGGAAACTCAGCGGGTGCAGCAGCATCTATGGAGCGAAGGAAATAGGCGACGTTTCGGGCCGAAACCCTTCTTCAGGTACATGGATAGGACAGGTTTGGAGGGATATGGACCAAATGCAGGCAGGTGGAACTAGTGTAGCTGGGACATGTTGGCTAGTGTAGGCAAGTTGGGCTGAAGGGCATTTTTCCACACTGTATGACTATGGCAGAAACCTTTTCCATGATTCTCCTTAAACTAACTTTCAGTTTGTAGAGAATTGTGAAATTGAGATCAAGCATTTTCCCAAGGGCATCCCCTCGATTACATCATGGAGACTGGATAGTCTATCTCCGAATGCATTTCTAAATAACCAATTGTTCTATGAGATTAACAATTTAATATTCCAGGGATATGTACATGGTGTGTGTTTGAACAAATATCAGGCCGGAAAACCATTGTGAAAACCCTTCTGTTTAATGCACAGCATAGAAATATATACATATAGCAGATCTTCCTTTGATAAAATACAAACAAATATGAAAATTACAAAGAAAGAAGGAACACTCCACTTTTGTTTTTCAAAGATAGTTTCAAAGTTTTACATCCAAACTTTCCCAGGAGTCTTCACAATTTCCACTGAAACTTCCCAGACATTTTTATTCAAAACCGAGTAGGAAAGGTGATGAGTGTGAGAGCATTTTCACTATTTTCTCACATTACCTCTCCAAACTCAGTCAGAACATCATATTATGATAGAGAAGGGTTCTGGTTTGACATTTCCATCAAGTGTTAACTGACTCTTAAGTATTTATCTTGCAATCCAGAGAATTCCATTTAGCTTCAGAATTTATTCTCTCATCATGTTGAAGTTGTCATTACAAATAGAACATAACCAGACCTCAGATATCTGCAAAATCAATGGAAATCCTGGGAGCCATTTTCTTTCCACTCATAGTGGTATTTCCCATTAACCCAATGCCATAAGGTCATAAGTGATAGGAGCAGAATTAGGCCACTTGGCCCATCATGTCTACTCTGCCATTCAATCATGGCTGATCTATCTCTCCCACCTAACCCCATTCTCCTGCCTTCTCCCCATAACCCCTGTCACCCGTAGTAATCAAGAATGTATCCTGGTAGCTCTCTACTGAGGACAATCAACTCAAGTAGGGTTTGGCTCAATGGTCAGTTTTTCACCACAAACTCATAGGACAGAAGCCTCTTCTACGATTCGCCATAAACTTTCTTTCAGTTTGTAGAGAATTGTAAAATTGAGGTCAAGCACTTTCCCAGTGGTGGTGGAGGGGAGAATCCCCCTCGATTTACATTATTGAGACCGGATAGTCTGCCTCCTAATGCATTTCTTTGTTTCTCACTCACTGCAAAGTGGTAGTCGTGGTATTAGGATGACGAGGGGGCACAGGGGGAGGGGAGGTGATGGGAGAGAGAGAGAACAATATTGATCTCAGCTCCCTCAACATTCATCAGTCACGTAAGCCATTAGTGGTGGGATGGACGTATGAATTTGCTGGTCTTCCATGGTCCATATGCAGATGGAATGAAGGAGAACACTAATGGGCCCCTATTATGATTCTTTCAGAATGCTATTTTAATACTGCCTTGATTTGCAAATAATAAATAATACCTTTCTCTCCTCCCTACACCTCTTCTAATTTACACCATATATCTCAGTCTGACTCTTGCAATTCATCTGATGAGATGAGATGAGAGCACACACAGTTTATAATGCTATAAACTTTCCACAAATATGAACCAGAAATTTTCACTGTTAGATTACATGAATCCGAATTATTATTACAGGAATGTTGTCCGCATAGATACAAGACAAACAGATAGTCAGTCATTCATCAAAGCCTGCAGTGTTCTATAATTATTGGTTTCGAGAAAAAAAAATACTGTGGCCCAAGTTATTTTGAGATTCACTGGCTAATTCGTTGTTCCTGTATTTAACGGGTTTAAGTACTGATTTGTGGGGATCGCAGCAGTTTTGCTGCTGATGAATGATCGAGCCAGCTAGTGTTTCTATTGCTCATTTATTTCGATGGAACAGCTCAAGAGCCGCTGTCAAACTCCACAAACCCCGACCCTGCTCTCTGAGCAGGAAAAGCAAAAATAAACAGGAATTGCTCAAGGCTGTTGTGGTTTTTTGATTCAGCCTGGATGGTTGGCGCAGGGAATTATGGGACACTGCGGTTCAAGGGTCGTCTTGTACTTTTTTAGGTTCCATCTTAAGAATGCACAAAAAAAGTACTGTAGGAAAAGTTTCAATTTAATTAGATCTTTGGAAGGCAGTAGTCATAGATTTGAATACAAGATAATAACACAACAGTATGAATTGTCTAGGCTTTCTGTGTGTCAGGAGTACAAACATTTTGAGTTAAGGCTTTTTTTTCTATTCGTTTTTAAAGCAACACATTACACAAGCAATAATGCCATTAAAAAAGTTTAGGAAAACAATTCAGAAGAGGAACCCTCACAGCAATACAAAACATGAAACAATACAAGAAACATGTTGATCAACTGTATCGCTATAGATATCTGTCATTTTTTTTTTTTACCGATAACTTTTTTTTCTCTTTTCTTTACTTATAAACCGATAACCAGAAATGAAATCATATCTCTCCAGCATTGTTCCTACAGCACACTCGTCTAAAGGAGAACAAAAGGAAAATCAACCTTGTAGCGCATGTTTCAGTGCAAGCAATTGTTAATCCAGACCTGTTCATCTGGAGCCAATCACAATGTTATCAGCGTACAGGCAGTTGGCCCTGTGTAGCAAAGATCCTATAGCGGAGCAAGATAGACCACTCCTGCTAAATCCAATGGGCTGACGTGTAGTGCACAACGGAGCAGAACGTGGGCCTTTTTTTCATCCATTTCAGTAACCCGACCCGACCCGACCCGACCCGACTCGCAGTGTAATCAACGTTGCGGGGGAACAGTTTGTGTTAATAAATTATAATTCTGAAAATGAGAAGATTTTTACCAAATAACTTTTATTTTTACGAGGATGTTTCCGTCACCGGCTTCCATCTCCGCACTAGTATCTTTGCTCTGTTATGGGATCTTTGGTGCGGAGACGGAAGCCGGTTACGGAAATGGGGACGAAAATTACCCATGAATCTGCCCTTGACCGTACTACGTCTTTTTCGTCGAGTGGTCTATCTTGCTCGCTATAGGATCTTTGCTGTGTAGCATGTTAACAAGTCATAGTACTTACCCTCGTTATAAAGGATATGACCCCGCCCTCAGTGTCCTGTCAGGCTTAATGCTAATTGTTTTTTTCAAAACGAGACAAAAATCAAAATACTGCATACTCAAAGTATAAAATCTGGACTAATATACAAAAACATAGGTATTTAAAGCCCTTTGGAAACATATTCTGTGAAGCTAAGTCATTATACAAATAGAATGATACAAATTTATAACTCTTTACAGAAAATGATAAATACTTGTAAAATGATCTCACTTGGTCTCAACACCAGCATTTTGTTCATTTAAAACTTTAATTTAAAAATTAAAAAGCAGACTGTTTACACTCTGTTGCTCCTGAGAAAAGCTTGGCTCAGTCACAGACCAGCATTATCCAGAGCTCTTCCCGTCTCTCCAAAGACAAACATATACTACAAAAGAAATCTTCCACGGTTTCACGTGATCCACCTTCCGCCATTTAAACCCCATCCGAGTGCTTCTCTCTCACGCCTCCGAGTAGGAGTTCTGTGAGTTCAGTTTTTCTTTTTTCAGTTTCACGCCGTCCACAAGTTCAAAATTGTAGCTCTCGAGCGCGGAGAGGTTCCTGTCGGCCAGTGCACTGTGCCAGCAGGCACAGTAGAGAACAATCCCACAGATGCCCCCCAGAATGACGCCCAGAGCGCTCATGGTTATGATGGTGATCAGAATGGGGTCAAGAGTCTTCAGCATGTTTCCAGGACCTCCAGCGTTCTCATAGAAGGCTTTGTCAGTGGAATCCTCAGGGTCCCCCGCTGCAATAAATACATCAACAATCTTTTCAAAGCCTCGCCTTCTGGGTTATTTGCTTGTTTCCGCGTAACAATATGCAATCGAGACAGGTTAGACACAAAATGCTGCAGTAACTCAGCGGGACAGGCAGTATCTCTGGAGAGAAGGAATGGGTGACGTTTCGGGTCGAGACCCTTCTTCGGACCTGTCCGAAGAATATCTCAACATGTCTGAAGAAGGGTCTCGACCCGAAACATCACCCATTCCTTCTCCCCAGGGATGCTGCCTGTCCCGCTGAGTTACTCCAGCATTTTGTGTCTATCTTCGGTTTAAACCAGCATATGCAGTTTCTTCCTACACATACAATCAAGACAGTGTGGTGGCATGATGGCATAGTGGTAGAGTTGCTGCCTTACAGCACCAGAGGCCCGGGTTCGATCCTGACCATGGGTGCTGTCTGTACAGAGTTTGTACGTTCTCCCCGTGACCTGCGTGGGTTTTCCCCAGGAGCTCTGGTTACCTCCCACACTCCAAAGATGTACAGGTTTGTAGCTTAATTGGCTTAGTTGAATTGTGAATTGTCCCTGGTGTGTGTAGGACACTGTTAGTGTGCAGGGATGGCTGGTCGGCGCGGACTCGGTGGGCCGAAGGGCCTGTTTCCACGCTGTATCTCTAAACTAAACTAAACTAAACTAATCCAAAGGTAGACAAAATTACTGGAGAAACTCAGCGGGTGAGTCAGCATCTATGGTGCGAAGGAATAGGAGACGTTTCGGGTCGAGACCCTTCTTCAGTCTGAAAAAGGGTCTTGACCCGAAACGTCACCTATTCCTTCGCTCCATAGATGTTGTCTTACCCGCTGAGTTTCTCCAGCATTTTTGTCTACCTTCGATTTTTCCAGCATCTGCAGTTTTTTCTTAAACTAAACTGAAGGACTATGACCATATGCTTTATTATATAATTTGTGGAGAAGAGTACGGATTGAGCAGGAATATTTCCAGTTTGTTGGGAACTGATGGTGAGGGGTTGTATTGTTGCATTGGTGAAGGGTAACGATGGCAACAATGAGAAATGGAAACCCTACTTTTCCTAAAGATCATGAATGATTTGATCACATCCTCAGCTTTACTTTTCTGCCCATTCCCTTGAGTCAAGTTTTAAACAATTCAGTGTCTTGTTGTCTTCTCATTCATTTTGCTCCTCCCCATCAGTGCTAAATCTGAAGAGCAATATAAAGTGCTGTAAGTGGTAGACTGAGCCATTGCTATGAATGCCGAAGATAGACACAAAAAAGCTGGAGCAACTCAGCGGGACAGGCAGCATCTCTGGAGAGAGGGAATGGGTGACGTTTCGGGTCGAGACCCTTCGGACTCCCAATATTGAGTCAAGCATAAAGTAAAAGAAATGACTTTATATTGAAAGTTTGAAATAAGAAAGGAAATGCTGCAAAAATTCAGTGAGTTGCACAGCATTCGTGGAATGAGGAAAACACTTAAAGTTTCAGGTTAAAGGGCTTGGTCTGATGAGACCTGAAATGTTAATTCTTAATCACTCCTCACAGATGCTACCTGACCTGCTGAGTAGTTTAGTTTAGTTTATTTTTGAGATACAGCATGGAAACGGACCCTTCGGACCATCGAGTCCACGCCGACCATCGAACACCAGGTCACACTAACTCTATGTTATCCTACTTTCTCATCCGCGCCCGATATACGAGGGACAATTTACAGATTGACCAATTAACCTACAAACCTGCACGTCTTTGGGATGTGGGAGAAAACCACAGCACCCAGAGGAAACCCACACAATCACAGGGAGAACATGCAAACTCCACATAAACAGCACCCGAGGCCAGCATTTTTTGTTTTTACATAACTTTTTGGCAGTCTCTCTGTTTTTTCTTCACCCCCATCGCTCTCTAGCCTGTTTCTGTATCAGCAGCAAATTTAGCTACAAGTCCCTTTTCCCATGTCCATTATATGGATTGTAAATTGTTGAGGTCTCAGCACTGATCTTCTTCGACCAGACATCCAGGGATGTGGTTCCCAGGGATCATAAGTCAAAGGGCCATGTCAGGCTGAGTCTGATCTTATGAGGACCTGATGCAGATCCATAACCAGCTCTGGACCAGTGTGAATGGCATGGATCAGTCACTATACATTAGGGTGAGCACTGCTGGGCTCAGATATACCACTGCCCAACTCTGGGGTGCAGTTTAGGTATAAAAGAATATCAAGAATGTCATGAATGGACTAGCAAGTATTTGGATGTGTATGGTGAAAGCAAAACATGCTTCTCATAAGTGGAAATGTTTTTTCTTGTTGAGAAGTGGCCTTCTCTTTAAAGTAGTTTTGTACCACTGCTGCAAGGCTCATTGGAACTTTCTCCTACCCTACTGACTATCAGCCCCCAAGGTCTGAGATGTCTAATACGGTTACTCTTACAATTAATTTCCTGTAACTAATGTTAAGGTTGGCGAGCGAAAGGAGAAAACGTAACTGGCCATGTGTTGAGGAATATCCAAATCTGTTCTCTAAGCGCAAATCTTCATCTTGTTCCGCCCGCGGCTTGTGATAATAAACATGCTAATGTTCTGCCTCATTTGCTACAGCAACTACGAGAGAGACTTACCAGTGGGAAAAACGGATGTAAAACCATCTGAATCGGGAAAGGCATCATTGGGAGCTGCAGAAAGTTAAAACACTTCATCAGCACACGCAGGGTTTTCTGGAAGCTTTATTTTTTTACCTACATTTCCTTTCTGCAAAAACCACTGCATATATTCAGGCATACACATCCATATCAATATAATTAGACACATACACTTCTATTTATAGTCCACCATTCAAAACACAGTCCACAAGGTTGAGTCTCTGATCCAGCTACTGTATTAGTGCTGGAGAAAGGCTTCACTCAGTAATTGTTTTGATATGTGGCTCATGTATAATTCACAGAAGCACAGCTACCACATAATTGATTTGAGATTCTACACGAGTACTCCCTGATCCTCAAAGATTCTCAAACCAAAGTTCTGGATTTCTCATTGAGCCTTACCTCCGTGGGGTTCAGATCTGTCCCACTGTCCTCCAGATTCATAATTTCCCATCCAGCCTGGTGCTTTGAGGATGTCATTCAACTACTACAACCTCGTTGCTTTCAGTTAAGTGTAGAGATACAGTGCGGCAACGGGCCCTTCGGCCCACCGAGTCCGTGCCGACCAGCGATCCTCGCACACCAACACTATCCTACACACACTGGGAAAATGTTTACATTTACACCAAGCCAATTAACCTACAAGCCTGCATGTCTTAGGAGTGTGGGAGGAAACCGAAGATCTCAGAGAAAACCCACGCAGGTCACTGGGAGAACGTGCAAACTCCGTACAGCCAAGCACCCATAGTCAGGATCGAACCCGGATCTCCGGCGTTGTAAGGCAGTAGCTCTACCGCTGTGCCACCGTGTTGGGAGTCAGTTCTCATGACCTATTTGTCTTGGTCTTCAGGATCCAGTACCCATATCATCTCCCACACTACCCTAACATGGAAATTAATTGATGATAATTCATCGCTGTTGGGACTGAAGCTCTATGGGTGCTCTATCGTTATAGCAACTGCAGCTATCCAAGATGACAGCTCTCCACCACTTGCTAATGGACAATGGAAACTGGGCAATTGGAAGTGGCCTTCACAGCAACACCCTTGTCCCATAAATTATAAAAGAGATATTGATAAGATTGTGCTGGCGTACCCTATACAAAGTAAATGAAGATCAATTGGAATATGGATGTTCTCAAGCTGGAAAGAGTATAAAGGACATTTACGAGGATGTAGCCAGGACTAGAGGGTGTGAGCTACAGGGAGAGGTTGAGTAGGATGTGACTCTATTCTTTGGAGCGCAGGAGGATGAGGGGTGATCTTACAGAGGTGTATAAACTCATGAGAGGATTAGTTCGGGTAGACGCACACTTTTGCCCAGAGTAGGGGAATCGAGGACCAGAGGACATAGCTTCAAGGTGAAGGGGAAAAGATGTAATAGGAATGTGAGGGGTAACTTTTTCACACCAAGCGTGGTGGGTGTATGGAACAAGCTGCCAGAGGAGGTAGTTGAGGCAGCGACTATCCCAACATTTAAGAAACAGTTAGACAGGTACATGGATCGGACAGGTTTGGAGGGATATGGGCCAAATGCAGGCAAGTGGGACTAGTGTAGCTGGGACATGTTGGCCGGTGTGTGCAAGTTGGGCCGAAGGGCATGTTTCCACTGTATCACTCTTTGACTATGATTATCTATGTATCTGAATTCTTGCTACATGCTTTACAGTAAGGACAGAAGATAAGAGACAATGTGAAAACTCTGTTTCATGATCTGTTTGTCATCTTTCAATAAGAAAGCGAGCAAGGTTACAGTAAACTGTGGGTGGAGCAAGAGTCTAGACCAGACCGTGGCCACAAGACTTGTGTGCTGTGGACAGCTTTTGGAAAGTGGTAGGCCAACAATCCACCATTATATGAAAGTGATTCAGCCCAGCTTCTGACTGGGACTTCAGGCATAACAATGAATGACAGCATTACCAGTAATTCTGCAAACCCTAAGTAGAGACAAATAATTTGGTAAACGGAAAACTGATGGTGGCTTCCCAAATGAACTTCTGACCAGATTCAAGACTAGGGCAGTTGGATAGCCAGTGGTATAATTTCACCACAAAGCTCAGGAAAGACTTTGCTGGGAACTCACCCCTGCATTCCTTTGCATTCCGGTTGCTGACGACCTCCACATTGTGCACAGCCACTTCTCCGTGCTTCCCTTTCCCAACTATTACTTCCAAGCCCACCTACGGAGACAGAGGGGTTCAGAAGCATGAGCAGGGTTTGCGCCAGAGTCACAAGCCGACGGCTTCATCTAAAATCAAATTGTCACATTCAAACTGCATTTCACATGCTGATAGACAATTCTGGGGCATTTTCAGGGCGAATCTTGAATCGAATGCAAAAATTCAGCAAAATATTTTAGTTTAAGTTACTCCAAATTGAACTGGTTGTATTTCAGTGGAATGACACCTCACCTTTCACCTTTTTCCATACGTCTTTTCTGTAACCTTCAATTCATTTTTTTGGGGTTTAATTTAAAATTTTACTTTTAAAATTTATGAATGTCTTAACAAGCTGACAATTTATTTCACATAGACACAAAATGCTGGGGTAACTCAGCGGGACAAGCAGCATCCCTGGAGAGAAGGAACGGGTGACGTTTCGGGTCGAGACCCTTCTTCAGGCTCAAGATGGGTCTCGACCCGAAACGTCACCCATTCCTTCTCTCCAGAGATGCTGCCTGTCCCGCAGAGTTACCCTGGCATTTTGTGTATATCTTCGATTTAAATCAGCATCTGCAGTTCCTTCCTACACAATTTATTTCACATATCTATACAAAATAATTATTTCTTCCTAATCCAGTTACATTTTTGACTTTGCTTTACCTTCAGACCTGCACAGACCTCATGATGTAGCAGCTAAGTTATTAGACTTGAATGTGGTCTATTGATCCAGAAATGTAAGTATGCACCCTGCTGCAGAATTTGTATGTAAGTAAAAGATTAATCTGGAATAAAAAAAGTTAAGTTCATAAGTGATAGGAGCTGAATTAGACCATTCGGCCCATCAGTCCACTCCGTCATTCAATCATGGCTGATCTATCTCTCCCTCCTAACCCCATTCTCCTGCCTTCTCCCCATAACCCCTGACACCCGTACTAATCAAGAATCTATCTGTCTCTGCCTTAGAAATATCCACTGACTTGACCTCCACAGTCTTCGGAGAAAACTTGATAATGGAGACCACAAATTCATGAGGGCATCGCAGGAACCCATCTGGTTCACTAAAGATCTTCAGGAAAGGAAATGTATCATCCTTATCTCTTCCGGTCATTGTTTGACTCCAGCTGATTCTGCAGTGGTGCAGCAATCTAGTTAGTGACGGACGACAAATGTTGTTCTTGCAACTGTTGTCCACATCCATGATAACAATTAAATCAACCCTCCCAATATCTATGCTTCTGCTTTTGACTTGTCATCATGTCTCATTCTTGTACATCCCAAAGTCTGGTACATGTCAGTCTGAAGGAGGGTTCCAACTCGAAACGTCACCTGTTCCTTTACTCCAGAGATGCTGGCTGGCCCGCTGAGTTACGCCAGCATTTAGAGTCTATCTTTTGCAAATTCCAGTGTTACCTACTGGACGTTTCTCTGATCGCCTTTCAATTAGTTTAGTTTAGTTTAGAGACGTACAAATCTGTAGGTTATTTGGCGTGGTATAAATTGTCCGTAGTGTTTAGTTTTGTTTAGCGCAGACACAGGCCCTTCGTCCCATCGAGTCTGCACCGGCCAGCGATCCCCGCACATTAACACTATCCTACACACACTAGGGACATTTTACACTTATACCAAGCCAGTTTACCTACAAACCTGTACGTCTTTGGAGTTTGTGAGGAAACCGAAGATCTCGGAGAAAACCCACGCGGTCACGGGGAGAACGTACAAACTCCATGCAAACAGCACCCGTAGTCGGGATGAAAGCCGGATCTCCGGTGCTGCAAGCGCTGTAAGGCAGCAACTCTACCACTGCACCACCCTGTCGCCCTGAACTGAACTGAAAACTATTAACGGAAGAGTTTTGACATCTGAGCAGGCAAATATTTGAACGATATTATGATATTATGACAGAATTTGCTTTGGTTATGCGATTATGCTTGTCCAATGATAAAGCACAATATGCTTTGTTTGTGGGCTTCACAGCTCACTCTGAGTCATTGTGTCACACTTCAATTAGCTGTGAATGTTCACATTCACAGGTTATAGGAGTAGAATTAAGCCATTCGGCCCATCGAGTCTACTCCGCCATTCAATTGTGGCTGATCTCTGCCTACTAATCCCATTTTCCAGCCATCTCCCCATAACTCTTGACACCCTAACTTCTAATCACAAATTTGTCTATCTCTGCCTTAAAAATATTCGCCGACTTGGCCTTCACAGCCCTCTGTGGCAATGAGTTCCACAGATTCACTATCCTCTGACTAAAGAAGTTCCTCCTCACCTTCTTTTTAATTCTGAGCCTATGACCTCTGGTCCTAGACTCTCCCACCAGTGGAAACATCCTTGCCACATTCACTCTATCTTTGCCTTTCATTATTCTGTAGGTTTCAATGAGGTCCCCCCTCAACCTTCTAAACTCCAGCGAGTTGAGGCTCTATTAAACCTGTTCATCACTGCCTTTTCTTCATTGACATTAAAATTAACTATAATATTGAAATACTTAGAAATTGGGCATCCGAAGAGAAGTAGATGAGCTTTATAGGAGGATGGTTCTTTTTCTGCTGAACATAAGACACAAAAAAGCTGGAGTAACTCAGCGGGTCAAGCAGCATCTCTGGAGAAAAGGAATAGGTGACGTTTCGGGTTGAGACCCTTCTTCAGACTGAGAGTCAGGGGAAAGGGAAACGAGAGATGTAGACGGTGATGTGGAAAGATGTAGAACAAATTACCTGATAGACATGTGAGGATCGTGGGAGGAGCACTCTTCCTTCCTGCCAGTGGCTTCCTTGAGGTCCACCCATGGACCACAGGACATTTGTAGGGAAGCCACCTGTCAGTTTTCTTTGGATCACGTTGAAACTGCTGCCACGAGTTCCGCGGATTTGGTACCAAAAGACCAGACAATGGCCATAACTCGCAAGTGGTAACGAAGGGCTCCATAGTCGAGCTACTTGCTCTTCCTTTTCTCCAATTTTTTCAGTATAGATAAAATGGTCTTTTCCTACATGGACAAAACAAAACACTTAATGCCTTCAGTTATGAGAGAAATCCAACTGTGAAGTATAAATTTGGTTAGTTGAATAATCTGGAATTTAAAATAAAAGATACTTGCACTAATTTGACCATGAAATTACTGGACTGTTGCAGATTAATACAGTTTTTACTTATACTTCAGTTTAGTTTAGTTTGGAGACACAGCATGGAAACAGGCCCTTCGGCCCACCGAGTCTGCACCGACCAGCGATCCCCGCACATTAACATTTTCCTACACACACTAGGGACAATTTTACCTTTATACCAAGCCAATTAACCTACAAACCTGTACGTCTTTGGAGTGTGGAAGGAAACTGGAGATCCCGGGGAAATTCCATGCAGGTCACGGGGTGAACGTAAAACTCCGTACAGACAGCACCCATGGTCAGGATCGAACCCGGGTCTCTGGCGCTGTAAAGGGCCTGTCCCACTATACAAGTTTACCCAAGAGCTCTCCCAAGTTTAAAAAAAATCAAACTCGTGGTATGCACGTAGAATGTACGTAGCGGGTACGTCGGAGCTCGGGACGTCTCTTAGCGGCCTGTAACGCTAACGGCAGGTACTCGGGAAACGCGATAAGCTCGTGAAGTTTATTCAACATGTTGAAAAATGTCCACGAGATCCCCGAGTACCCACGAGCGGCTATTACCGTGATTCTCCGAGTTCGAATCAGGGGAAACTCGGGAGAACTCTTGAATTACATATAGTGGGACAGGCTCTTAAGGCAGCAACTCTACCGCTGCGCCACCGTGCCACCCGGTGGCATAGAACAAGGAAAAAAGGCTGTGGCTGAACAATTATTCCTGTATATCATTAATTAATAGCTCAATAGTTGAATAGTGCTTTATTTGTCACGGAGGCAACTGCACAGTGAAAATATTTTTGCATATATTACACATGCGGGCGACGCCACTATTCAAAGTCCATAGTCTGGTCGGCCCCCGTGCTTGATGTACTGGAGCAGTTCACGCGAACCGACGTCTGTCTCCTCTCCTCGCCCGGCCATATTTGTGTCCGGGGGAGGGTGGGGCGCCTCCTGCTGCCAACCTTTAAGGTGCTGGAGGCATTACCCCGGTTCATCCTCCAACCAGCCCACGACACTTAAGACATTGGTAGAAGGTACTAAATGATTCCTAATCTTTCGAAACACTTCTCTATGTTTAACTCTTCGCCCTCAGCCCAGGACTACTGTTTGCCATGGGAAAAAAATCCACTTTCTCTGTCTCAGCGATATAAATTCAAAATGCTTAGTGGAGTTATAAACTCTCTCAATGGAAATTTCAACATCGCTCCCAACCTAATATCATGACTTAATCAGTATCTTGTTGGCTGTTTTTTCCATTAAATCCGACTTTCCTAGACTCACCTCTCTAAATCTGCTTCTCTAATGCATTGATTTTACAATGCTCTTTTGAACTTATAAATCTCTCTTCGGCTTCAACACTGTTTATCTCTGCAAGTATCTTCAGCCCTCCATGATTTGCATTTGCTGTGCCTTTCCTCTGCCTTTGCTCTACCTTTACAACCAGGTTTTGGTCCCAGGAATGCAAAACATTTACTTCATCCTTAGTGTGGAGAGAACGATGAGGAAAGGTGGTAGAAAGAGGCTTGGTAAGAAGTGACGTATTACAGAGATCAGTGCAGAAAGCTCGACTTTTACAACTTACATATATACAGTATATATACTGTGTGTGTGTGTGTGTGTGTGTGTGTGTGTATGTGTAATATATATGTGTGTGTGTATATAACATATGTGTGTGTATGTGTATAATATATGTGTGTGTATAATATGTGTGTTTATACAGTATATGTGTATATATATATATATATATATATATATATATATATATATGTGTATATATATATATATGTATATATATGTGTATATATATATAATAAAAAGTCTCATCTTGACCACTTCCTGTCTGCACTGTATATTGATTTTAGAAAATACACTACCATATATTGCTATGATTTTTGGCCATCTTACTCAGTCCTCCTCCGCTGAGCAGGCCCCGAGGACTTTTCCCATCGATGAAAAATAAAAAAGTTATGAGTGTTAAAAAAACCTTGAGATCTTCTCGCCTGTCAATCACCGCAATGAAGGTAACGCCCCTTCTGGGGGAGGGGGGGGGCAATGCTATAAAACCCCGGATGCCTGGACATGACTCAGTCACTCTGCAAGATAGCGAGGGAGAGGCCACGACTAACATTCTAAGCTGTGAATCAACTGAACTGTGAGTCTGCTTACTTACCTACTTACTAGAAAGACAGGAAATTAAGTTGTGAAGGGATATAGACAGGTTAAGTGAGAGAGTAAATATCTGGCAAGTAAGATATAATGTGGAAAATTGCAGAATTCCCCATTTCCCCAAGACAAAACAAAGAATCTGGTTTCTCCGCCGACTTAGATCTTTCGGAAGCTAGTAGACAAATCCTTTTATTATTTTTTACCGCTGTGATAATGAGTGTTTTACATTACTGTAACACTGCATGGTACAAGAGTTTGCCTGCTACTTCAAAATCAAAACTGTTCCAACAATTAAAAATCTGCTCAAAGATTGTAGATCAACCACTTCAGAAATGGTATGAATCATCCTACCATATAAACATACTAAGGATGGCTAACAACATTTCTTCTGACCCCAAACACGTTCTGAACAGTGAGGACAATTTGTTACCATCAAACCGGAGATATAGGGTTCAAAATTTAATAAGGTTAGACTGAAGCACTATTTTCCCAGATCAAATGCACGCTGATGGGCCATAAATGTGGTCTTCTGTTATTGTAATGCTATGTTGAATGTAAGTATTTTTGCGTCCTGTCTTGATGTTTTAATGCTTGTCTTCTCTCGTCTCTTTTGTTTTTTCTGTGATGCTGTAAATGGAGCTGCTGCGGTGCAAAACAAATTTCAGACTTGCTCTGACAATAAAGTAATATCGTATCCTTATCGTATCGTATTTTGGCAAGAAAAATAAATTGAGACCTGTTATCTAAATGGTGAGATCTGTCAAAGATCCAAGATACAGACGGATCTGAGCATGCCATCACATGGTTCGTGAGAGGCGAGTAGCAAGATACAGCAATCAGCTAACAGAATAAAGGGGGAACCTGGGGGGGGGACACCAAGAACAAGGTGGGGTGGGGTGGGGGGTGCTTGAAGAAGGGACGAACAATATTTATGTAACTTTGTTGGCACCTCGGTATGCAAAACAACAAATAATTTCACTGTACCATAAAGTATCTATCTATCTATCTATCTATCTATCTATCTATCTATCTATCTATCTATCTATCTATCTATCTATCTATCTGTCTATCTGTCTGTCTGTCTGTCTGTCTGTCTGTCTGTCTGTCTGTCTGTCTGTCTGTCTGTCTGTCTGTCTGTCTGCCTGTTTGTCTGTCTCTCTGTCTGTCTGTCTATATTATTGTTTATTTCAAGAAGGATTTAATATAAAGGTAGGGAGATTATTCTTCCATTATATAATGTTTCAGTGAGACCACATCTGGAGTACTGCGTACAGTTTTTGTCTTCTTATTTCAGGAAGGTTGTGAATGCATTGGAAGCATTTCAGGGGAGATCTACTTCAATAAAGCCTGAAACTGGAGCAGTGACTCGTGAGGGAAGGTTCAAGACTTGTATCTGATGAAGTTCCAAAGAGTGAGCGGGACTGAATTGAATCAGTCGTGGAATCAGGAACGGGAGATCACTATTTTTAAATTTAAGGGTTGCTTATTTGAAACAGAGCTGAAGCTTTTTTCTCTCTCTCTCTCTCTCTCTCTCTCTCTCTCAGAGGATTGTGAATCTTCCTCAAAGTTCTCTTCCTCAAAGGGTGGTGGAAACAGAGCCTGTGAACATTTCTGAGGCAGAAGTAGGTAGGCACTTGATCTCCAGGGCTGCAATGCTACTGAAGGTAAACAGGAATGTGGAGTTGACATTAAAGTCAGATCAGCCTTGATCTTGTTAACTGGCAAAGCAGGCTCCAGGGAGCTGTAAGGCTCACTCCTGCTCCTAATTTGCTCCTCTTGTCCCTCTGCCTGGCTGCTTTTCTACTATTAAAGTTTTCCTGAAAACCTAAGCCTTTAACTGCTTCTTCAGTCCCAATTTGATTCTTGTCTACTATTATTCTCTCTGCAATGCGTTCGAGGCATATAATATCAACAGCATTACGTGTTGTAATATAAATTTGGGCGGCACTGTGGGGTAACGGTAGAGTTTCTGCCTTAAGCCACTGTCCCACTTAGGAAACCTGAACGGAAACCTCTGGAGACTTTGCGCCCCACCCAAGGTTTCCGTGCGGTTCCCGGAGGTTCCCGGAGGTTTTTGTCAGTCTCCCTACCTACTTCCACTACCTGCAACCTCCGGCAACCACCTGCAACCTCCGGGAACCGCACGGAAACCTTGGGTGGGGCGCAAAGGCTCCAGAGGTTTCCGTTCAGGTTTCCTAAGTGGGACAGGGGCATTACAGCGCTTGCTGCGTCGGAGACCCGGGTTCGATCCTAAATACAGGTGCTTGTCTGTACGGAGTTTATACGTTCTCCCCGTGGCCCGTGTGGATTTTCTCCGAGATCTTCGGTTTCCTCCCACACTCCAAAGACGTACCGGTTTGTAGGTTAATTGGCTTGGTAAGTGTAAATTGTCCCTAGTGTGTGTAGGATAGTGTTGATGTGTGGCACGGCTGCCAACTCTCACACATTGAGCGTGAGACTCACGCATTTCACGAAATTCTCACGCTGATCACAAATTTCTCACGTTCAAAATGTAAATAAATAAATAAATAACTAAATAAAGTCGCGGACAATTCAATTCGCCCAAGGCTTCCAGATCTCCTCCACACTCACCAATGAGAATAGTTTTCTATCGGCGGGTTTCCCGTAAAGAACAAGCAATTTTATTGTCTTAGACTCTTAATCACACTATTTAAAATGGCAAACTGCAGTACATTTGACATTCATGGAACCAAACTCTGCAGGTGTTGGAAATTCAAAATAAAGAGGTGAGTAAAAACCACGAAGTGAATATATAAGGTGAATGCATAGTCTTTTTCCCGGGACATGTGATTCAAGAACTGGAGGGCATTTGTTTAAAAAAACAAGTGTGTCAAACTACCGGCCCGAGAAGGGGTCCAATCTGGCCCGCGGGATGATTTTGGGGGCATGTAGTTTAGTTTCTCCCGTGCAGATGGTGTGATAGGTGAGACACCTATAGGTGGTCCCCGGAGGGAAACACTCCCCGGATATGTCCAAGTCTCCGCTCACTCCGGGTGTTGTCGCCGCTTCACTGACACTGACACTGACACGCACAACCGAACACACACTGACACACACACAATCTCTCACACACACCCTCGCACACACAAGCACACACCCTCACACATACATTCTCACATACATTCTCACACACAATCTCACACTCTCTCACACACCCTCACACACACACTGGCACACACAAGGTTTAAAGGGATATGGGCCAAATGCGGATAAATGGGACTAGTTTAGATGGGGCATCTTGCTCTGCATGAACAAGTTGGGATGAAGGGCCTGTTTCCATGCTGTAAGACTATGACACATTGTACAAAGGGTGCAATTGCTCTGGAGAGGATCCAGGGGCGATTTATGAACATATTGGCGGGGCTGGAATTTTTTTTTCACTTCGAAGAAAGATTTGATAATTGGGATTGTATTCTCTGCAGCAACGGAGGTGAAGAAAATACTTAGTTGAGGTCAATATTATTATGAGAATAGGATCCGTTTCGCTTAACAAAGAGTTAGGAAGGAACTGCAGATGGTGGTTTAAACCGAAGATAAACACTAAAAGCTGGAATAACTCAGCAGGACAGGCAGCATCTCTGGAGAGAAAGAATGGGTGATGTTTCGGGTCGAGACCTTCAGACTGATGAGGTTGAAAATCAGCCGTAAAACACAATGACTGGACATGTGTGTTATCCAACTAAGGGCAGAAATCAGAATCATGTGTTCATCTTTATTGACGTGACACCATAATAAATATACTACTGAAAAAATAATTTAATGGGGTGGCACGTCGATTTGATCCTGACTACGGGTGCTGTCTGTACAGTATTTGTACATTCTACCTATGAACACATGGGTTTTCTCTGGATATTCCGGTTTCACCCATATCCGAAAGAAGTGAAGGTTTGTAGGTTAATTGGCTTCTGTAAATTGTCCCTGGCGTGTAGGATAGAACTGGTGTATGGTAGATTGCTGGTCAGTGTGGACTTGGTGTGCCGAAGGGCCTGTGTCCATATATATGTTTTACATATATATCATAATTTCATTGAACCATATACTTGGTTAAATATGTGGCATTAGTTTTGTCTTATTTCTATAGTCAAAGGGTAAGGTTGATTGATTTCTTTGTGCAGAACAATGATGGAAGTCCGACTTGCCTTGTTTCTGTGTTTCTTTCTCTATATATATGCATAACAGCATGAATTATAATCTGTTTTCCATACATGAATATACTAAGGTCAATCATGTGCTGTACCTGTTGATCAGAGCCTGGCTCTACAGTAGAATGTAATTAGGAATGTAATTTAGCCTAACCTTATTCATACCTAATCCAATTTAAAGCATAAATGTTGCATTCAAGTGTTAGTTAAAAGACTCACTACTGTATGCCCCAGATTGCACAATTTCAAGCTGAAAAATACAAAATCTCCCTACCGTGGGTCGCTACGCTCCCTCGCAATTTCTCACTCTCAACTCTCACCCAATGTTGGCAGCCCTGTGTGTGGGGATTGCTGGTCAGCATGGACTCGGTGGGCTGAAGGGCCTGTTTCCGCGTTGTATCTCTAAACTAAACTAAACTAAACTAAATCTGTATTGCCAGTTATTACATCAGTGGTAAAGTTAATAAGATGATTATCCAGAGACGAATTCAGAAATTAGACATATGAGCGCAAATTCAACTGTGAAGTTTAAATTCAGTTAATTGAATAATCTGAAATTTAAAATAAAAGATACTTGCACCAATTAGACCATGAAATTACTGGGCTGTTGTAAAAAATACAGTTCTTACTTTTTGTTCACTAATACCCTTCAGGTTAATTTAGATTTGAGATACAGCGCGGAAACAAGCCCTTTGGCCCACCGAGTCCGTACCAACCAGCGATTCCCGCACATTAACCCTACCCTGCACACAATCTTACATTTTTAACCAAGCCAATTAACCTACAAACCTGCGCGTCTTTGGAGTGTGGGAGGAAACCGAAGATCTCGGAGAAAACCCATGCAGGTCACGGAGAATGTACAAACTCCGTACAGATAGCACCCGTAGTCGGGATCGAACCCGGGTCTCTGGCGCTGTAAGGCAGTAGCTCTACCGCTGCACCACCGTGACACCCTACTTCAGGGAAGAAATAGACCATCCTTAATTGGTCTAGTCTATATGTGACTCCAGACCAAGGAATGTGGTAGACCCTTAGCTGCCCTTCAAAATTGCCAAGCAAACAGTTCAGTTATACAATAAGCTTTATGGTAAGTGAAAGCAAGTATTAAACACAGAACATAGAACAGTATAGCACAGGACTAGGCCGTTGAAGGTTCGTAACCTGTGAGGTAGCGAATAGTGAAAGGCTTGGATAGAGTGGATGTGGAGAGGATGTTTCCACTGGTGGGAAAGTGTAAGACCAGAGGATTAATGGATATTCCTTTTGGCAAGGAGATGAGAAAGACTTTCTTTCATCAGAGGGTAGTGAATCTGTGGAATGCTTTGCCTCAGGTGGCTGTAGAGGCCAAGTTATTGGATATTTTTGGTGTAGATAGATAAATTTGTGATTAGTACGGGTGTCAGGGGTTATGGGTGAGAATGGGGTTAGGAGGGAGAGATAGATCAACCATGATCGAATGACGGTGTAGATTGATGGGCCGAATGGCCGGATTCTGCTCCTAGCACATCATCTTATGATCTTACAACTGTGCACTTGGACACGTGTAGAAACGGTGTGAACTTATATTCCTTCAAAATAGATCAAAGCCCCTATCCCACATTTATTATTGTTTTAAATAATGTATTTTTCCCATCAGAAGGCAGTTTTCCTTTCTCTCTGCCCATCCCTGTCTACACAAGCCTCCTCCCCTCCCCCAGCCATTTCCACAGGGGGATCGACCAGTTATTTTTGACGTTTATTTTTCTTACAAATGTTTTTCCTCCTTCCCCGTGTCCCCGAAGGTTTACCCAATGCTGAGTTACGGTCCCACTGGTTGCAACTGACCTCTCTGGAAAACATACTCCCGTGTAATTATTCTGCGCTGGTGACCTGTGAGCTACTGTGTTCACTGGGGGATTAGGGTCGCCAACTTTCTCACTCCCAAATAAGGGACAAAAGGTCAAAATACGGGACAAATTCTCAACGGCAATTCGTTGACCGACTCGGCCGTGGCTGGGTGAATGATGAGTTGGCCCGGGTGCTGGACTGCACCCACAAGCCCAGCAGGCGGGCCAGCTGAGGAGTTCTGGCCCAGGCCACACGACGACGCGCGCAATTTCCAGCACCCCATCCAACTCATGAACCGGTGTCGGTGGAAAGCGAAGGAGGGGTGGTGGTGTCAGCGGAAAGCAAAGGTCCGAAGGTTGGACAGCTGGCCGGGCTGCCGACAGACGGGGCCAAGGGGGTTGGGGGTGCTGCTGCTGCTGCACTCCGTCGGGACGGGTGAGGCGGGGCCGGACGCGGCGCTCTGACCCGACAGTACCCTCGACCTGAATAGTAGCAGTCAAATACGGGAGAAGGGCGGTCCCGTATGGGAAAAAACA
Organism: Amblyraja radiata; assembly: GCF_010909765.2. Classification (NCBI taxonomy): domain Eukaryota; kingdom Metazoa; phylum Chordata; class Chondrichthyes; order Rajiformes; family Rajidae; genus Amblyraja; species Amblyraja radiata. The sequence goes on from NC_045957.1 coordinate 9,766,171, forward strand.
ATTTAGCCCAATATACGGGATGTCCCGGCTCATACGGGACAGTTGGCAACCCTACTGGGGGATGAATTGGCGTAGTTGGGAGAGAGGGCATCCGAGCAATGGCTGACCATTCCTCATCATGCTGGGTATTTACCGCCCTCATGATCCGGGCGTATACCTTGCTTCCGCTTTCTCAGGTGACTTTGGCTGGAGCAAGGGAGCAAGGATTCAAGGGATACGGGGAGAAAGCAGGAAGAATGGGTCGACAGGGCTTGCATCCACTGGAATTTAGAAGGATGGGAGGGGATCTTATAGAAATATATAACATTCTTAAAGGATTGGACAGGCTAACTGCAGGAAAATGCTCCCCATGTTGGGGGTGGCCAGAACCAGGGGTCACAATTTAAGAATAAGGGGTAGGCCATTTAGGACTGAGATGAGGAAAAACCTTTTCACCCAGAGAGTTGTGAATCTGTGGAATTCTCTGCCACAGAAGGCAGTGGAGGCCAATCACTGGATGTTTTCAAGAGAGAGTTAAGGGCCAGCCCCACTTATGTGTCCTTGGCAGGCAAATTACGCGACCTCGTGGTTACGTTGAGCCGCGATCGTCCTGCGAAGGTCGCGCGCGATTTGATGCGTACGCATAGCCGTCTGGAGCGCGTGACATCATTTGAAGAAGGACACAAAGCTGGAGTAACTCAGCGGGGCTGGCAGCATCTCTGGAGAGAAGGAATGGGTGAGGTTTAGTGTCGAGACTCTTCTTCAGTCTGAAAAGAAGGGTCTTGACCCGAAACGTCACCCATTGCTTCTCTCCAGAGATGCTGCCAGTGCCGCTGAGTTACTCCTGCATTTTGTGTCCATCTTCAATTTTCTTGGTACTGCTCTGGGAGTAGAAGTGGGGGCGGATCCGGACCGCAACGGCCGTGACCCCCAGGCTGAGTTCGACGATCGTTCGGCTGCTTCTGCTGCTGTTGGAGGTGAGACGCGTCGCGCCAGGGTCTTGGGCCTGTCCCACTTTGGCCGTCAGTTATACGACAGGCCGTTGGCGCGCAAAGATTTCGTTCGCTACAAAAATTTCGGAACCCCTACTACGCGCACAACTACATACTTTTCAATGGGACCGGCCCCGCGCGGCCATATGATGCCCGTACGCTTCAACGCGACCACGAGGTCGCGTAATTTGCTTGCCAAGGACACGTAAGTGGGACAGGCCAATTAGATTTAGCACATAGGGCCAAAGAAATCAAGGGATATGGAGAAAAAGCAGGAACGGGGAACTGATTCTGGATGATCAGCCATGATCATATTGAATGGCGGTGCTGGCTTGAAGGGATGAATGGCCTACTCCTGCACCTATTGTCTATGTTTCTATGGGCAGAAATCTAACCTGACACCTGCATGAAGCAAGACAATTTCCTATCCAGCTGAATGCATGACAAACGCTCACAATAACGATCCTTTCAGTTCAATACCGGGATTTAAAAAAAAGAAGGGAGTAATGTTCTTTTCATATAGTTGTCAGCAGCAACGAGCTGTTTGAAAACCTGTAATCATCTCAATTCAGGTGTCACAAATGTGACAGAGAGGATTATGAAGTTGAGCACGTTGTGAAAATTAGAAACATAGAAAATAGGTGCAGGAGTAGGCCATTCGGCCCTTTGAGCCAGCACCACCATTCAATATGATCATGGCTGATCATCCAGAATCAGTTCCCCGTTCCTGCTTTCTCCCCATATCCCTTGATTCCGTTAGCCCTATGAGCTAAATCTAACTCTCTCTTGAATACATCAGGTCAATTGGCCTCCACTGCCTTCTGTGGCAGAGAATTACACAGATTCTATTCCTGATTCACAATTATTCCTGATTGTTCTGGGCTGACGGAATGTACAGCAGGGTGCTGATTTTAGTTTTAGTTTCAGAGGTACGGAGCAGAAACAGGCCCTTTGGCCCACCGACTCTGCCCCGACCAGCGATCCCCGCACACTTACACTATCCTACACACACTAGGGACAGTTTTATGCAAGCTAATTAGCCTGCAAACCTGTACATCTTTGGAGTGTGGGAGGAAACCGGAGCACCCGGGGAAAACCCACGCAAGTCACGGGGAGAACGTGCAAACTCCGTACGGACAGCATTAGTAGTCAGGATCGAACCCGGGTCTCTGGCGCTGTAAGGTAGCCACCATGCCACCCTAATTATCACCATTGATCCAGGGAGGTGTGTTAGGATCTCAATAAAGTAGCTGCAATACACCCAGCAACTTGTGAGAGGCAGATTGGGAGACTCTCGTTGAGGTGACCCTTGCCCGAAGGACCAGAGGCAACTTGGGCAGCTTGGGCAACCCAGCGGTATGAATATTGATTTCTCTAACTTCAAGTAACCCTTGCTTTTCCCCTCTCTCTCCGTCCCTCCCCCACCTTAGTTCGCGGACTAGTTTCACTGTCCTCCTGATTAAATTCTACCTATTGTATGCCTCGTTGTCACCTTCCCCTCAGCCAACAATGAACAATTCCACATTTCCTTGATCACCATCTGCTTTGATCCGTCGTTTTCACACCCTCCTTTTCCATATCTCTAGTCTCCCTCTCCCCTGACTCTCAGTCTGGGGAAGGGTCTTGACCCATTCCTTCTCTCCAGAGATGTTGACTGTCCCGCTGAGTTACTCCAGCATTTTGTGTCTACCAGCAGCATCCCACTCAGGTTGAAGCAACCAGCCCTCTGACACCGGTTCGACACCTGTGAGAGCCACAGTGGCCAGTGATCTACAGACACAGTTTCTTACTATGGAATTTAAATTCATGTAATTAAATAAATCTGCAATAAAAAGCTCAAAGCAATATTGGTAACAGTAAAAACTGAAGAAAAGCCAGATCACAAATGTTCTTTGGGGAAGAACGTTGATAACGGTGGCGCAGCGGTAGAGTTGCTGCCTTACAGCGCTTGCAGCGCCGGAGACCCGGGTTCGATCCTGACTACGGGTGCTTGTCTGTTTGGAGTTTGTACGTTCTCCCCGCGACCACGTGGGTTTTCCCCGAGATCTTCGGTTTCCTTCCACACTCCAAAGACGTACAGGTTTGTAGGTTAATTGGCTTGGGTCTGTATACTTGGTATAAGTGTAAATTGTCCCTAGTGTGTGTAGGCTTGTGTTGATGTGCGGGGATCGCTGGTTGGCGCACACTCGGTGGGCTGAAGGGCCTGCATCCGCGCTGTATCTCTAAACTAAACTAAACTAATACAAATGGCATCACCCCCTGGAAGGAGCTATTACGAGTGCTGATCAATGGATTAAACAAACAGGACGGTTTTAAGGAGCATCTTAAAGGAGAGCGTGTGGAGGGTCATCGGGATGTCAGATTCTGCCAGTCTGACTGCAGATTTTAAAGGTGGACGATTAAATTCATAAATACCAATCTGATTGGATTTGAAGAGTCGCGGGAGCGGGGGAGAAAGGGAAGCCCTAAAACGCGGATGAGAATTCTAAAAGCGAGGAATCTGCCCGCCCAGAAACCAAACTAAACAGTTGTAGGAAGGAAATGCAGATGCTGGGTTTAAACCGAAGACAGACACAGGCTGAAGAAAGGTCTCGACCCAAAACTTCACTCATTCCTTCCCTCCAGACAATATATAGTTTTGGTCACAAATTGAATTGCAACGTTCCTGGGATTCCCCCCTCTCATGTATCCTCCAGTAATGTAACAAGTTGGTTTCAATGGAAGGCCATGCAGGGACTCGACCTGAAACGTCACCAGTCCCTTCTCTCCAGAGATGATGCTGAGTTACCCCGCTGAATTAACCCAGCGTTTTTGCGTCTGTCCCCGCCGTGCAAACAAACGTAATTTCCGCATTTCTCACCCATCGTGTGATTTCCTCCCGGCTCAGCGACGGCGGATTCTTCGTTTCCCACGTGGACTTCCCATCTAAAGCCTGCGGATTCATCGTGGTGCCAGTCGCAGAAGCTCTCCCGGGTGGTGCCCCCGAACTTGCAGTTGAAACCGGGCACCTCATTGATGGGAATGAGACGGTCTGCAAGACACAGAGAGAACGTCACAGCTCATGCAACCGAGAGCAACAGCAGATCAACACATCAAGGGACCCCCGCAATGGGCTCTTGCCGAGCCGGCTGCCTGCCCCTTTTCCGGGGTTACGTCCGTGCCCGGGCGGTTTTGGCAAGGGACTAGGCGCTGTCCACGGGCACCCTGGGGTATTCCCGGGACCGCTGGGCACCGCGGGGCGTGGAAGTCATCCTCAATAAGGATGGTGATAAAGTTGTATCGTAGTTTATTTAGTATATTTGTTTGACTTGTATTATGGTGGTGGGTTTGGCTTTGACTAATTTCGTACTGTAGAAACATAGAAAATAGGTGCAGTAGTAGGCCATTCAGCCCTTCGAGCCGGCACCACCATTCAATATGATCATGGCTGATCATCCAACTCAGGATCCCATCCCTGCCTTCTCTCCATACCCCCTGATCCCTTTAGCCACAAGGGCCACATCTAACTCCCTCTTAAATATAGCCAATGAACTGGCCTCAACTACCTTCTGTGGCAGAGAATTCCACAGATTCACCACTCTCTGTGTGAAAAATGTTTTCCTCATCTCGGCCCTAAAAGATTTCCCCCTTACCCTTAAACTGTGACCCCTTGTCCTGGAATTTTGTACTGTAAATATTATTGTAAATAATTATTTTTGGTTAAAAGAAAAGAGAGCCTGGAATACAAAGTGAAGGCGTTCTATTTGATAGGCAGTCTATTGGGAATGCCCAGAGATCTTCCCAGGATTCCAGCAGCTATTGATTTTACTTTGTAAACAGTGCTCAATCAAGGTGCAAGATTTTCTAGCCACCTCACAAGAATGTGGGCTGCGTGCGACTTCAATGTTAAACGTTGCCGTGGCAACCACAAATGGGTCTACCGTGCAAATTCAGTGTTATAGATTTTCATTGATTTTCATCGGAGGTTTAAACTTGTCTTTTTCTTGCATCAATGCACATTATTTCATTGACGTGCGAGGCTATTAAAAAAAAAAATGATTCCTCTCCGAGAGTTACATGTGACTGCCATGAGAGAGGCAGTCACAGGCTAACACTAGCCAGCGAGAACCTTTGTTGTGTTCTGCTCGGCTTCGGTCTAAATGCTGCATTGTGCCAAGACCTCGAAAAGCCTGGATTCAACCCACAATGTGGTCACAGCTGTTTTAAAAACTGATTTTATTCTTTTTTCTGTACCTAAAACCGAATATTTTGTAACCAAGAGTCCCAGATCATAACAACTTTTTTAAAAAAAACAGAAGTGAGACCAGGGAATGAATTTTCTTCATCAGCTGTTTGTTTCATCATCTCCTAAAAGTTGTGATGTCCTCCTGCCTGTGATGGCCACTGATGCTAATTCAATCCAGCTTCCACAAAACTGCTTGCGTGAAAGGAAAATATCGAGTAACCTTCTCTTTAGTGCTTGAAGTGAGCCAGATTTATGACATACCACCCAGCCTTTGCTGATTTACTGATCAGTGGGGAAAATACCTTTCACATTTTCTGCTCGGAACCTAATTAGATCCCCCTTGACCTTATCTCCTTGGCGATTACAGCTTCCTCGAGTCTCCCTGAGCTGCTGATAGCGCCGTGAGGATAGTTCAGTCTTTTCCTGTTGCGGAGACTCATAAATCTCCACCAATCTAGCTAACGGACCACCAGGAAAATTAGCCGTATATATACAGGCTGGGATGAAAATTCATATGGTCGTTATGTGGAACACGTTGATGAAGGTTTCATTACTCAACAGTCTGCTGGTACTGCTGAAAGTGTGTGTCATTAACCCACAATTTCACGTTGAGTCACCAGTGGACTGAGGGTGTGAATTCCATTCGATAAGTAAATAAGATTATGAAGACTTTCCATGTTAGTTGCTGCTCGATAAATTGTAAATACATTCAGATACCTACAGGTAATAGGATGGGGTTGGCATGGGGGTGCAGCTGGTAGAGATGCTGCCTCACAACTCCAACACCATGGGTTCAATGTTGGCCACTGGTCCTGCCAATATGGGGTTTTCATCTTCAATGGGGAGATGTAACACCTATACCTCCTCCCTCGACCCCGTCCAGGGACCCCGACAGTCCTTTCAGGTGAGGCAGACGTTCACTTGCATCTCCTCCGACCTCATCTACCGTATCCGCTGTTCCAGGTGTTTAATTTTAGTTTAGTTTAGAGATACAGCGTGGAAACAGGCCCTTCGGCCCACGCCGACCAGCCATCCCCACATATTAGCACTGACCTACACACACTAGGGACAATTTTACATTTATATCAATCCAATTAACCTACAAACCTGTACGTCTTTGGAGTGTGGGAGGAAACCGAAAATCTCGGAGAAAACCCACGTGGTTACGGGGAGAACGTACAAACTCCATAAGAAACAAACAAAAAGGTGTGGACTCCTATATGTCGGCGAGAACAAGCGCAGGCTCGGCGATCGTTTTGCTGAACACATCTGCTCAGTTCGTCTAAACCCACCTGATATCACGGTTCCTCAACACTTTAACACCCCCTCCCATTCCCACACTGACCTTTCTGGCCTGGGTCCACTGTCAGAGTGAGGCCCAACGCAAATTGGAGGAACAGCACCTCACATTTCGCACAGGCGGCTTACGAATTGGTACGAATATTGATTCTAACTTCAAGCACCCTTGCTTTCCCTCTCTCACCATCCCTCCCCACCCTAGTTCTCCGAACAGTCTGACTGTCCTCCTGATTAAATGTTATCTTTGTGTGCTTCGTTGTCACCTTCCCCAAGCTAACAACGGCCTATTCTACATTTTCCTTGACCTTCATCCCCTTTGATCTCTCGTCTTCACATCTTACTCTTCCATATCTCTATGTCTCCCTCTCCTCTGACTCTCAGTCTGAAGAAGGGTCTCGACCTGAAACGTCACCCATTCCTTCTCTCCAGAGATGCTGTCTAATCCCCGCTGAGTTACTCCAGCATTTTGTGCATATCTGGGTTCCATTTTGACCTCTGGTCCTGTCTAAGTGGAGTTTTCACCTTCAGAGTGTGACCATGTGGGTTTTGTCGGATACTCCGGTTAACCCCACTCCATAAAAGCGTGCTGGTTAGTACATTAAATAGCCACCATAAGTCGCCCACTGTGCATGGAGGAGTGGGAGATTCTGAAGAGCAGTTAATGGGAATACAGTGGGGGAGTGCGGGGGGTGGGAACATCGTGGGATTAGCGTAGGATCTGTGTGAATGAGTACTTGGTCAGATGGGCTCAAGGTGTCAAGATTAATGTTGCCTCAGATGAAAAAAATGATCTATATCAAAACATCTGCACCTGGGTTAACTTAGTCAGTCAGCAGCACGAGGGTGCTGTCGTCTTGCGTTAGTGTGGAGGAAGGCAGTGTACTCACTCACATTTGGCCGATCATTCAGTTCCAGTTCAGTTTAGTTTATTGTCACATGTACAATTATAGACAATAGACAATAGGTGCAGGAGTAGGCCATTCAGCCCTTCCGGACAGCACCGCCATTCACTGTGATCATGGCTGATCATCCACCATCAGTACCCGGTTCCTGCCTTCTCCCCATATCCCTTAAGACTCCGCTATCTTTAAGAGCTCTATCTAACTCTCTCTTGAAAGCATCCAGAGAATTGGCCTCCATTGCCTTCTGAGGCAGAGAATTCCACAGATTCACAACTCTCTGGGTGAAAATGGTTTTCCTCGTCTCCTTCTAATTGGCCTACACCTTATTCTTAAACTGTGGCCCCTGGTTCTGGACTCCCTCAACATCGGGAACATGTTTCCTGCATTTAGCGTGTCCAATCCCTGAATAATCTTATATGTTTCAATAAGATCCCCTCTCATTCTTCTAAATTCAAGTGTAGACAAGCCCAGTCGCTCCATTCTTTCAACATATGACTGTCCTGCCATCCCGGGAATTAACCTTGTGAACCTACGCTGCATTCATGGGTACATTGAAAAGCTTTTTGTTTATCGATAGGCAGATTGAATATGAAGATCACCATTGGCAGCAGCTTCAACAGAAGGAGTGCACGGGGTTTGTAATCACTGCCTTACTTCCCATTGATATCGTAGCGACAGCTCCAATTGAGAACAAGTGTGAGGCTTAGAGGCCTAGTCAAGCCAAGTGTCCTGTGCTGAATGTGTTGTTATACAATGAGTTGATCGGACCAGGAGATCAGTGCGCACCTCCAGTGGACTTCTGGTGTTAACAACTAGGTTTGTGTTGTTTATAGAGATACAGCACGGATACAGGCCCTTCGGCCCACCGAGTCCGTGTCGGCAAGCGATCCCCACACATTAACACTATCCTACACGCACTGGGGACAATTTACAATCTTTACTGAAGCCAATTAGTTTAGTTTAGTTTAGTTTTGGGATACAGTGCAGAAACAGGCCCTTTGGCCCAATGATCCCCACACATTAACACTGTCCTGCACATACTAGGGACAATTTTTACACATACGCCAAGCCGATTAACCTAAATACTTAGGAGTGCGAGAGGAAACTGAAGATCTAGGAGAAAACCCACGTGGTCACGGAGAGAACGTACAAACTCTGTACAGACAGCACCCGTAGTCAGGATCGAACCTGGGTCTCTGGTGCTGCAAGCGCTATAAGGCAGCAACTCTACTGCTGTGCCAGCGTGCCACCCTAATTGGCCTACAAACCTGTATGCCTTTGGAGCGTGGGAGGAAACCAGAGCATTCGGAGAAAACCCTCGCAGATCACGGTGAAAACGTACAAACTCCATACAGGCAGCACCCATGGTCAGAATAGAACCCGGGACTCTGGCGCTGCATGGCAGCAACTCTACCGCTGCACCACCATAAGGGAACTTTAACTAAAGTGTGTGGTTGCGTTTTTGCAATGACCGGCAGTGAGGTGTAGGGAACCAGCGAGGCCATGATATGGTCACCATTCCCTTTGGCCCAGTTTCCCCGGGCCCACCCAACTGCCCCACAGAGTTACTTCAGCTTTTTGTGTCTATCTTCAGTTTAAACCAGCATCTGCAGTTCCTTCCTACACATAACCTCAGACATCACTGTAACTGATACAGCCGTGTACTTTTTCTTCATTGGAGAGCTGCCAGCAGTAAAATAATCTGGTATTCATTTACCTTTACCTCCATAGCTTTTTTTTATTTGTATAGGGGATATGGACTTCAGATGCTGAATAAACATTAACTGCCCATCCCTAATTGCCCTTGAGGTGGTGATGTATGGTAATGAAGACAAAGATTCTCTGATCTCATCTAAATAGATTCTTTACTGATAAAGTAATATGTTTAATTCACCAATATTATACTATGTAGCTTGGCCAGGACTAAAATAGAGTCTTGGAGCTGTACGGCAAAGAAACAGGCTCTTCGGCCTACCGAGCCTGTGCTGCCCATCATAAACGCTTAGCTGCCCTGGTTTAACCTTCCAAAATACAGAACTTTTTTCACATCTGAGTTAAGTTCATGAGTGATAGGAGCAGAGTTAGGCCATTCGGCCCGTCAAGTCTACACCGCCATTCTAACTCTCCCTCCAAACCGCGTTCTCCTGCCTTCTCCCCATAAGCCCTGATGCCTGCACTAATCAAGAAACTATCTATCTCTGCCTTAAACATATCCATTGACTTGGCCTCCACAGCCTTCTGCGGCAAAGAATTCCGCAGATTCACCAGCTACTGACTTAAGGGTAGTCCTGTGAGTTGAGCCAGTCAACACATGATGTTTACCAGAGGGTGCCCCTAAACTAGACTAAAGTCTCCAACCCTCTGGACTCGTGAGAGAACACCACATCAACCTGCCCTTCAAATTTAGCTTTGCATAGCTAAATTTTCCAAAACACTGACACATTCCAGAACTCCCTGTCCAAACATCCAAAACAAAAGTTAGCTGTCCTGATGATAGCAATGTCGCTTTGTTGCCAGCTGACCCTATTAGTACACGGAGCTGTTAAGTCAACAAACACAGAGACCTGATGACAGAGAGACAAAGTGGTGACTTCATGACCCCTGAGATTACATTGTAGACTGAGGTTTAGTTTAGCTTAGAAACATCGAAAATAGGTGCAGGAGAAGGCCATCCGGCCCTTCGAGCCAGCACCACCATTCAATATGATTATGGCTTATCATCCAGAATCAGTATCCCATTCCTGTTTTATCCCCATATCCCTTGATTCCGTTAGCCCTAACAGCTATATCCAACTCTCTCTTGAAAACATCCAGTGAATTGGCCTCCACTGCCCTCTGAGGAAGAGAATTCCACAGATTCACAACTCTCAGGGTGAAATTTTCTTTCCTCATCTTAGTCCAAAATGGCCTTCCCCCTATTCTTCAACTGTGACCCCTGGTTCTGGACTCCCCCAACATCGGGAACATTTTCCCTGCATCTAGCCTGTCCAATCCCTTGATAATTGTATATGTTTCTATATTTCTTCGGCCTGCCGACTCCGCGCTGACCAGCGATTCCCGCACACTAACATTATCCTACACGCACCAGGAACAATTTGCAATTTTACCAGAACCAATTAACCTACAAACCTGTACACCTTTGGACTGTGGGAGGAAACCAGAGCACCCAGAAACAACCCACACAGGTCACGTGCAAAGTCTGTACAGGCAGCACCCATGGTCACAATCGAACCAGGGTCTCTGGGGCAGCAACTCTAATGCTGCACCACCATGCCGCCCCAGTTTCGAGGTCTCTAAACTATGAGTTTAACGATAATGCATCGCTGGGTGAAAATATATACTTCTTATAAGACAATAGAAACTTCACCAATATCTCAATGGTTTGATTTCAGGGGCATGAAGCATATTGGCACGTATCTGTATGTCTGATACACACGCAAACTGAAAACAATGCAAGACTTCAATATATATATATGTATATATACTGCCTGAAGTAACCAACACTACTCAATTCATAGTGTTTACACCGTTTACATAGTGTTTACAGCGTTAGTGTTCATAATGCAATTTTCCATTTGAACCTGCAACCTATATTTAGGGTGGATATGCCATCTATGGTGTTGAAAGAATAGAAGACAGAAATGTCAGCAAACCTGTTCAAAATGTGTTTGCTAGTTATCAGAAATGATCATTTGTAAATGTATATTTCTTGCTGCAAAGAAAATATTTGACACCCTTAATTGTAACTGTCATCAACATGTTGAAGAGACTTCAATGAATTGTTTTATTCACAATAGCTAACAGGTGAAGTGTGTAGGAAAGAACTGCAAATGCTGGTTTAAATTGAAGGTAGACACAAAATGCTGGAGTAACTCGGCGGGACAGGCAGCATCTCTGGGGAGAAGGAATGGGTGATGTTTCGGGTCGAGACCCTTAACAGGTGAAGGCAGTTACTTTGACTCTTCACTGGAAATTGCATGTATCTTGTTATAGGTTTCCAAATTAGCAGGGTTGCTCAACCATGTCCTTGGGGGATCATGCTATGGCTCATCTTTCCCTGTACACCAGGGGGCAATGGAGAGCTGGACTGCAGCTGTGGAAGGGAGGCACAAAATGCTGGAGTATCTCGGCGGGACAGGCAGCATCTCTGGAGAGAAGGAGCAGGTGCTGTTTCGGGTCGAGACCCTTCTTCGGACTGAAGGGCCTGGAGTCCGAAGAAGGGTCTCGACCTGGAGCATCTCCCATCCCTTCTCTCCTGTCCCGCTGAGTTGCTCCAGCTTTTTGTGTCTATCTTCGGTTTAAACCAGCATCTGCAGTTCGTTCTCACACATTTCATCCAGCTGCAGCTCTCTGGTTTCCCACTGAAAGAATGAGGATTGGGCAGAGGCTGTGCTTGCGCATTTCAATGCGTAGCAGCTTCCCAAAGTGAAACAAGCAGCCAGACATGTGGGAGAAGGCTATTTTGCATTACTGGTGGGTCTTGCTTACTGAAATCTGAATGCGCCCGGAGAAATGCTTTAATCTCACCTACCACACAGTTGATGCTTCTGGCACAAGTGTGACAAGTAGCAAGGAGTTCTAAAACAAATTAAAAGACCATTTCTTGGCGCAGAGAATTAACTCCTTAAAAGCTGTGATGCTCCCGACTTGTGGCGTCAGTATTTCAAGCATTTCAGAAGGTGCGACTCAGATTAACACTCCCGCAGCACTTAAATCAAACAGTTCCGTGAGCCTGGTAGTAATTATTGACCGTGCCCCGATGCTTTGGTGATGCAATTCCATTCTGTTCACATCGCATCGCCATGAAAACACGGTGGCGCAGGGGTGGAGTTGCTGCCTTGCAGCGCCAGAGACCCGGGTTCCACCCCGACTACGGGTGCTGCCCGCACGGAGTTTGCACATTCTCCCCCTGGGTTTTCTCCAAGATCTTCGGTTTCATCCCATACTCCAAAGACGTACAGTTTTGTAGGTTAATTGGCTTGGTGTCAATGTAAATTGTCCCTAGTGTAGGTTAGCGATAGCGTTAGTGTGCGGGGATCGCTGGTCGGTGCGGACTCGGTGGCCTCAAAGGACCAGTTTACGCTCTGTTCCTAAAGTGGGGGGGGGGGGGGGCAGGGGGGGCGGGGTTAACACCACAAGTATCATCACTTGCAAAAGTGGCAAGAAATGTCTGGCCATTGGTTCATTTGCTAGAACTCGTGTTCTGAGCCAGAGGATAATAATAATAATAATAATAACTTTATTTATAAAGCACTTTAAACAATTACAGTTGCCACAAAGTGCTGTACATGAGAAATCATGAACAAAAAGCTATTACAAACAATTAAAAACCATTAAAAACCGTAAAACGAAGGACTATAAAAAACACACTAAAAATTAAAAGACATTAAAAGCACTAAAAACAGGAGCAATGCCTCAGCCAGTGTCGAAAGCCAAAGAATAAAAATATGTTTTTAGGGAGGATTTGAAGATGGACAGTGAGGGGGCCTGTCTGATGTGCAACGGCAAGGTGTTCCAGAGTGCCGGAGCAGCAACAGAAAAGGCTCTATCCCCTCTGAGCTTCCGCTTAGACCTTGGTACCTCAAGGAGCAGCTGATCAGCTGACCTGAGGCACCGGGCAGGAGCATATAGGTGGAGCAGCTCAGAGAGGTAAGGCGGGGCGAGCCCATTCAACGATTTAAAAACAAATAAAAGAATTTTGAAATGAACTCGAAAGTGCACTGGGAGCCAGTGTAGGGAGGCCAAAATTGGCGTAATGTGCTCCCTCTTTCGAGTTCCAGTCAAAAGGCGAGCGGCAGCATTTTGAACAAGCTGGAGACGAGCCAATGAAGCTCGTGCGACTCCAGAGTAGAGTGCGTTACAGTAATCCAGCCTAGATGTAATAAAGGCATGGATTACTGTTTCAAAATGCTCCCGCTCGAGAATGGGCTTCACCTTTGCCAGCTTCCTTAGGTGAAAGAAGCTGGACTTAACCACCGCGCCTATTTGTTTGTCTAGTTTAAAATCACCGTCCATCCTAAAACCCAGGTTCAAGACGGTTGGCTTTACAGACAATGCCAGTGGACCCAAGTCAACAAAGGGAGGTTCACGGCAGCCATTGGGGCCAAACAAAATCAACTCTGTCTTCTCTTCATTAAGTCCCAGAAAGTTTAAGGCCATCCAGGACTTAATGTCCTCAAGACAAGACAGAAGTGATTTTAAAGAATAGTCTTCCTCTTTCCTGAGTGGCATATATAACTGGCTATCATCTGCATAAAAGTGAAAGGAGATGCCATGCCTTCTTAAAATTGAGCCCAGAGGAAGTAGGTATAAGGAGAAGAGCAGGGGCCCTAAAATTGAGCCCTGTGGAACCCCATATACCAAGGGAGTGGAGGAGGATTCAAAGCCAGCAAGGCTTACCCGCATGGTTCTGTCTGCCAGATAGGACCTGAACCATCCCAGGGCACTGCCACAAATGCCCACTTGGTGCTGTAGTCTGGAAATTAAAATTCCATGGTCCACTGTATCGAAGGCGGCAGATAGGTCCAGCAAGACAAGAACCACATAATTACCTGAGTCGTTTGCCAGGAGGATGTCGTTGAAGACCCTTAGCAGAGCCGACTCTGTGCTATGCATAGCCTTGAATCCAGACTGGAAAACCTCCCGAATATTGTGCTCATCCAGGAAGATAGGTTCAAGTCCCCAGACAATCATAGAAACATAGAAAATAGGTGCAGGAGGAGGCCATGCGGCTCTTCGAGTCTGCACCGCCATTCATTGTGATCACGGCTGATCATCCACAATCAGTAACCCGTGCCTGCCGTCTCCCCATATGTCTTGATTCCGCTAGGCCCCAAGAGCTCTATCTAACTCTCTTTTGAATTCATCCAGTGAATTGGCCTCCACTGCCTTCCATGGCAAAGAATTCCACAAATTCACAACTCTCTGGGTGAAAATGTTTTTTCTCATCTGTTTTAAATGGCCTCCCCTTTATTCTTAGACTGTCGCCCCCTGGTTCTGGACTCCCCCAACATTGGGAAATTTTTTCCTGCATCTAGCTTGTCCAATCCTTTTATAATTTTATACATTTCTATAAAGCTATAAGCTATTAAACCAGGCTCGGACAAAACTCTGACTATTAGCAACCACTTTCTGTTATTTGCACTACCAGTTTATTTATTCATGTGTGTATATATTTATATCATGGTATATGGACACATTTATCTGTTTTGTAGTAAATGCCTACTATTTTCTGTGTGCTTAAGCAAAGCAAGAATTTCATTGTCCTATACAGGGACACATGACAATAAACTCACTTGAACTTGAACTTGAGATCCCCCCTCATCTTTCTAAATTCCAGTGAATACAAGCCCAGTCTTTTCAACATTTCCTCATATGACAGTCCGGCCATACTGGGGATTATCCTCGTGAACCTACTCTGCACTGCCTCAATAGCAAGGATGTCCTTCCTCAAATTAAGAGACCAAAACTGCACACTATACTCCAGATGTGGTCTCACCAGGGCCCTGTACAACTGCAGAAGGACCTCTTTACTCGTGTACTCAAATCCTCTCGTTATGATGGCCAACATGCCATTAGCTTTCTTCACTGCCTGCTGTACCTGCATGTTTACTTTCAGTAACCAGTGTACAAGGACACCCAGGTCTTGTTGCATTTCCCTTTTTCCTAATTTGACATAATAGCAATTGACAATAGACAATAGGTGCAGGAGTAGGCCATTCTGCCCTTCGAGCCAGCACCGTCATTCACTGTGATTATGGCTGATCATCCACAATCAGTACTCTGTTCCTGCCTTCTCACCATATCCCCTGACTCCGTTATCTTTAAGAGCTCTATCTAACTCTCTCTTGAAAGCATTCAGAGATTTGGCCTCCACTGCCTTCTGAGGCAGAGAATCCCACAGATTCACAGCTCTCTGGGTGAAATAATCGGCCTCCTTGATCTTGCTGCCAAAGTGGATAACCTCACATTTATCTATATTATACTGCATCTGCCATGCATCTGCCCACTAACCCAACCTGTCCAAATCACCCTGCAACCTCCTAGCATCCTCTTCGCAGTTCCCACTGCCACCCAGCTTTGTGTCATCTGCAAATTTGCTAGTGTTAATTTTAATTCCCATCCAAATCATTAATATATATTGTAAATAGTTGCGGCCTCAGCACCGAGCCTTGCGGCACTCCACTCGCCACTGCCTGCCATTCTGACAGGGACCAGTTTATTCCTACTGTTTGTTTCCTCTCTGCCAACAAATTCTCTATCCATGTCAATACCCTACCCCCAATACAATGTGCTCTAATTTTGCCCACTAATCTCCTGTGGGACCTTATCAAAGGCTTTCTGAAAGTCTAGATACATTACATCCACTGGTTCTCCTTCATCCATTTTATTTGTCACATCCTCAAAAAATTCCAGAAGATTAGCCAAGGAGGATTTCCCTTTCATAAATCCATGCTGACTTGGACCAATCATTTTACTGCTATCCAAATGCATCGTTATTGACTCCAGCATCTTCCCCACCACCGATGTCAGGCTAACTGGTCTATACTTCCCTGGGGATTTATCAGCCTTCAGTCCCATCAGTCTACCTAATACCATTTCTCGCCTAATGCAAATTTCTTTCAGTTCCTCTGACTCCCTAGATCCTCTGTCCTCTAGTACATCTGGGAATTTTTTGTTGTCTTCCTTTGTGAAGACAGACCAAAGTACCTGTTCAACTCTTCTGCCATTTCTTTGTTCCCCATAATAATTTCACCTGTTTCTGCCTTCAAGCGACCCACATTTGTCTTCACTAATCTTTTTCTCTTAACATACCTAAAGAAGCTTTTACCATCTTTCTTTATATTCTTGGCCAGTTTACCCTCGTACTTCATCTTTTCATCCCGTATTGCCCTTTTTGTTACCTTCTGATGTCCTTTGAAAGTTTCCCAATCCTCTGGCTTCCTGCTACTCTCTGCTATGTTATACACCTTTTATTTTAGTTTCATACCATCCCTAACCTCCCTTGTCAGCCACGCTTGCCTCTTACTCCCCTTAGAATCTTTCTTCCGCTTTGGAATGAAGTGATCCTGCGTCTTCTGGCCAGATTATGCCCAGACATTCCTGCCATTGCTGTTCCAGCGTCATTCCTGCTAGGATCCTTTTCCAGTCGACCTTGGCCAGCTCCTCTCTCATGCCTTCATAGTCCCCTTTGTTCAACTGCAGCACTGACACTTCTGATTTAACCTTTGCAGATTGCAGATTAAAATTTATCATATTATTGTCACTACTTCCTAGCGGTTTCTTTACCTTGAGTTCCCTTGTTAAATCTGGTTCATTAGACAACACTAAATCCAGAATTGCCTTCTCTCTGGTAGGCTCCAATACAAGATGCTCTAAGAATCCATCTCAGAGGCATTCTACAAACTCCCTTTCGTGCGGTCCAGAACCAACCTGATTTCCCCAGTCTACCTGCACATTGAAATCTCCCATAACCACAGTGGCATTACCTTTGTTACATGCCAATTTTAACTCCTACTGCAACTTGCACCCAATATCCAGGCTACTGTTAGGGGCCTGTAAATACAGTAGCCTGGATATAGGGTAATGGAGTATTGAAAGGGTATTGAATTGTGCAGGAAGGAACTGCAGATGCTGGTTTAGACTGAAGATAGACACAAAAATGCTGGAGTAACTCAGCGGGGCAAAGCAGCATCTCTGGAGAGAAGGAAAGGGTGATGTTTCGGATGCATTTGCAGAAGATATTGGGAGATATTAGAAGATATTTTTAAAATACAGTGGCTTAATGAGAAAGCCAGTCAATGTGTATTCCTCAGTTAAAAAAAGATTAGCTGATCCATAATTGCTGTATTTGGGGCTGGTTGCGCATAAATGGGCTGCTGCATTTCATAGATAGACACAAAAAGCTGGAGTAACTCAGCGGGTCAGGCAGCAGCTCTGGAGAAAAGGAATAGATGACCTTTTGGGCCAAGACCCTTCCGATCCAAAACGTCACCTTTTCCTTTTCTCCATAGATGCTGCCAGGCCTTCTGAGCTACTCCAACATTTTGTGTCTACCTTCGGTGTAAACCAGCATCTGCAGTTCCTTCCTCCACATTTTGCCACATGGCGTATTCTGTCAAAGTGGCAGTAGAAATATACCATTGGCTGAAGAGGTCACAAGGTCAAAAGGAATAGGAGTAGAATTAGGCCATTCGGCCCATCAAGTCTACTTCGCCATTCAATCATGGCTGATCTATCTCTTCCCCCCAACCCCATTCTCCTGCCTTCTCCCTATAAGCCCTGTATAATCAAGAATCTATCTATCTCTGCCTTAAAAGAGTCTTTGGAATGACTTGAACTTGAATGACTTGAAATATTTGCTGCACAAAGGCATATTTTTCTTATTTCCAATCATATCTGCTTAGCATTCCACAGAAGTTGTTTTTTAATCCACTTTGTCCAAGTATCTGATTTCGGAAATGGTGACAGGATGGATTTGGACGGACTATTACAACCATTTGATCATTTCTGCAGACTGAGATGCACAGTGCGAGGACTGTAGCCGCGTTAAAAATCCTAATTGCTTTAAGAGTGTGAGGGCTGGCAGATGACTGGAACAGTGTGTGTGGAGCAGACTCCGCATATGCTGCAGCAGGAGTCCTCATGGCATTCAGCATGAGAGCTGTAATTGTATTTTCCACTGGGCAGCAACTCCATAAACAAAGCCAGAACTCCCTCAAGGCACGTCGGTGTCCCTTTAATGACCTGGACTCATTTAAAGTTGGGGGGGAGGGGGCAGTTATCAAGCTAATTTCTCTTACAATTAATAAACCTTTACATCCCAAATGGGGTTCATAGAGACAAACACACACTTTGGCACCACGTTCCTGTATATATGGCAGTGGTAACAATAAAATGAGCTGATGTAAAATGTCTCAGGCTGAGAGCACATTAACCTGTTCACTCATAGGTCTTTATTATTAATATTGCACAGTGTGATATTATCTGCTGTGTGGTACAGCCTGCACAGATCTTTATGTAAGCTTTCCTCATTAGTTGCAAGGGATTCTTTGACAGCATTAACGTCAGCCCAGCCTGTACCCTTGTCTTCTCCTATAGTTTTTAGTTTTTGTGTTTTAGTTTTAGAGATCAGCCCTTCCGCCCACCAAGTCTGCACTGACCAGCGATCCCCGCATATTAACACTATCCTACACACACTGGGGACAATTTGCACATACACCAATCCAATTAAAATACAAACCTGTACGTCTTGGAGTGTGGGAGGAAACCGAAGATCTAGGAGAAAACCCACGTAGTCACGGGGAGAATGTACAAACTCTGTACAGACAGCACCCGTAGTCGGGATCGAGCCCGGGTCTCCGGCGCTGCAAGCACTATGAGGCAGCAACTCCACCGGTGCATCACCATGGCCGCCTGCCCCCTCCCCTCCGAGGCTCAAAGCTTGCAGAACTAATGCAACGACTGTCTTTATTACAAGTTTCAAATATCCAGAGAGGCATTACTTACAAAGAAAGGGATTGAATTGGCCAATGGACAAACATAAACCTGCAATGTCTGAAAACAGCTCAGTTCATTGACACAAAATGCTGGAGTAACTCAGCGGGCCAGGCAGCATCTCTGGAGGGAAGGAATGGGTGACGTTTCAGGTTGAGACCCTTCTTCACACTGAGAGTCACGGGAAAGGGAAACGAGAGATATAGGCGATAATGTAGAGATATAGCACTACAAAATCTCAAGGTATGCCTACTTTGAAGAAGTTCTCCTCCTCTCTCTGATGAGAGTTCTCCATTATATATCTCTCTACATCATCATCTATAGTCTCCCTCTTCCCTGATTCTCAGTCTGAAGAAGAGTCTCCACGCGAAACGTCACCCATTCCTTCTCTCCAGATATGCTGCCTGTCCCGTTGAGTTACTCCAGCATTTTGTATCTATCGTTGGTGTTAATCAGCATCTGCAGTTCCTTCCCACACAATAGTTACGGGGCACTCCATAGTCAGAGGTGCAGACTGTGGCCACAAGCGAGACTCCAGGATGGTATGTTGCAAGGCCAAGGATATCTCTGGAGAAGCACAGCACACTCTAGGATGGGAGTGTGAGCAGCTAGAGGCCATGTCCATATTGGTACCAATGACATAGGTGGGAAGCGGGATGTGGACTTGCAAGGAGAATCTAAGAGTGTGAGGTAGCAGGTGAAAAAGCAGTGTTTCCATTGTTTTAGTCTCAGGATTACTGCCCACGGCACGAGCTGGGGATGCAAGTAGACAAAAGATAGTGCAGTTCAATATGTGGATAAGGGTCTGGTGCGGGCGGGTGGAGGGCGGGGTTTCTGATGTATGATCATCTTCGAGGGCAGCTTGGATCTACACAAGAGGGGTGGTTGCACCTGAACTGGCGAGATACCTATATCCTCCAAGGGAGGTAAGCTCTTGCTACCTGGGAGGGTTTAATCTAGAGTGGAAGGGCGGGGGTGCGAACAAGATACGGTCAGCATGAGGAGGCAGGGTCGGGTTTATGACAAGCAAGTCTGAAAGGAAAGATGGGCAGGGACAAGTTTATGATCATGGTGTACTCATGCATTATACGATTTTCTCAGAGAGCATGCAAAACAAATGTTTTTAACTGTTTCTCAGGGCACATGACAATAATCAACCTATATAAAGTAATAGGATGATACAGCATGGAAACAGGTCCTTCGTCCCAACTTGCCCACTCCGGCCAACATGTCCCAGCTACACCAGTCCCACCTTCCAATGTTTGGCCCATATCCCTCCAAACCCGTCCCATCTACATACTTGTCTAACTGTTTCTTAAACGTTGGGATAGTCCCAGCCTCAACTACCTCCTCTGGCAGCTTGTTCCATTCACCCACCACCCTTTGTCTGAAAAAGATACCCCTCAGATTCCTATTAAATCTTTTCCCCTTCACCTTAAACCTATGTGCTCTGGTCCTCGATTTACCTACTCTGGGTAAGAGACTGTGCATTTACCCAATCTTTTTTTCTCATGATTTCATACACCTCTATAAGAACACTCCTCATCCTCCTGCGCTCCAAGGAATAGAGTCCCAGCCTACTCAACCTCTCCCTACAGGACTAGAGAGCTCAGACCCTCTAGTCCTGGCAACATCCTCGTAAATCTTCTCTGTACCTGCTCCAGCTTGACAACATGGTGACGCTGAAGTGTGGTTATTTCAGTGCAAGGGGTTTATGGGTGAAATGGATGAATATAGAGCCTGGATTAGAGCCTGGATCTATGAAATTGGGAACATTACAGAGGTTTAGTTGCGAGAGGGACAGGACTGGCTGTTCAACATTCCAGCGTTTTGATATTTCAGACGTGATAGAGGAAGAGAGATAAAAGAGGTGGCGGAATTGCATTAGTAATCAGAGAGAATATCAGAGCTGCACTCAGTGAGTAGCGTACTGAAGAGCTCACCCACAGAGGGTGAGCTGCAGTGCCCGAGACCCGGGTTCGATCCCGACCACAGGTGCTGTCTGTACGGAGTTTGTACGTTCTCCCCCGTGACCTGCGTGGGTTTTCTCCGAGATCTTCCCACACTCTAAAGTCATAGTAAATGTAAAAATTGTCCCTAGTGTGTGTAGGATAGTGTTAATGTGCGGGGATCGCAGGTCGACGTGGACCCAGTGGACCGAAGGGCCTGTTTCCGTGCTGTATCTCTAAAACTAAAAACTAAATGGAGGAATAGATATGTAGACAGATTACAGAAAGATGTAGAAACAACAAGGTCGCCATAGTGAGTGACTTTAATTTTACGCCTACTGACCAGGACTTCTTTAGTGCAAGAGGCTTAGATGGGGCAGAATTTATTATGTGCAACCAACAGCATTTCTTGAACCAGTATGTGAATAATTCATGTATAGGAAGGAACTGCAGATGCTGGTTTACACCGTAGACACAAAATGCTGGAGTAACCCAGCGAGAGAGGAAGCTTCTCTGGATAGAAGGAATGGGTGATGTTTTGTCTATCCAGAGCCTTTTGTGTCTATCTTCGGTGTAAAAAAACATCTGCAGTTCCTTCCTACGCAAAAGATTATGTGGCTTCACTTGTGCATGCCACGGTGGAAATTAAACTGCAGTTTCTGGAACACCACCCCCCTCTCTCCCCCCTCAACTACAAAAACTAGTCATCTTCAGTCTATTAGCACCATTGTATTCCCAGTGCTGATAACAACGAAACAATTTGCACAGAAGCACACACCTACTGCTTCTAATAGCAGGTTTCCAACCGAGGAAGGCAGCCTCATAAAATGAGATTGAGGCATCACACTGCTCCAAATGAATGGAACATTATTGAACCGATTTACAGCTTAGATAAAAGTCTCACAGCATTGTTGTAGACATCAGCGTTAAAGAAAGTACTTATCAGTTGAATCAGTGATGCCAGCCTGGGTTTTTTAACATTTAGAAAATATGTAAAACCAGCGGAATATATAATCGGTGGTATTTTCTAGCTTCGACTAACCCTTGCATTCCCTCTCTCTCCGTCCCTCCCCCACCCAAGTCAATGTACAAGCTTTAAAGTTGTCTTATTGAGTCTCATTGTCTGTAAAGGGCCTGTCCCACTTGGCTGTCATTTGCGCCTCATTTACGTGTTATATGTAAAATAGGTTGACGCGTCGTTACACGTGACGTCGCATGCAAATCACGCATCATCACGCATCTGTCACGCACGCAAATCACGCATCTGGTGTGCGTGACGTGATTAGAATACCCTGCGGCGCGTGGCGACGCATGGTTACGCACACGGTGACGTAACCATGTGTCACCACGTGATACACGTGAGACGTCGGGACGCCAGCGTGTGCCGCCAATGCGTCAGCTTGCATACGCAATACGTCACGCAGGTGGCCGGCGAGGATTTCATGCAGCACGAAATCCCGGAGCGCCGCTCGATACCGCGCGCAACTCCACACTCCTCCACGCCTCTCCATGCGCCCGTCCCGCGCTACCCACACGCTACCCGTGCAGCACAACGCGACAACCACATTTTTGGAGGTCACGTAAATGGTGCGCAAATAACAGCCAAGTGGGACAGGCCCTTAACTCGTTTTCACCTAACAATGGCCAGTTTCCTTTATCACCATTACTTTTTTGCATATCTTTCATTCATTGTTCAATATCTCTCTACATCATCGTCCATATCTCTCGTTTCCCTTTCCCCTGACTCTCAGCCTGAAGAAGGGTCTCGACCCGAAACGTCATCCGTTCCTTTTCTCCAGAGATGCTGCCAGACCCGCCGAGTTACTCCCGCTTTTTGTGTCTATCTTTGGCAAGTATTAAACTGATCAGAATGGCTTCATGTGAGGATAGTCGAGGCTCTTTATCATTATTGTTCTAAAGAAGAGCAGGTTAAAGTAGCCTTCCGCACAATCAACGAATGGCTGTGGATGGAATTAAATGCAAGAATTCATAACACTGAGCGAGAATCGGCCAGGGGTGTAGAGATAAGCTTAGTGACAAGCGCTCCATTTAAGGCAGACAGGGGCAGCAACACGTTGTGAAGTGCATTCCTCTGAGCTTTCTACCATTACTGTGTCAATGTTTACTTTTCGTACCAGAGCTCACCTCTTGTCCCCTTGCCAGGCCTTTGAAAAAAGTGTTGCAACTGGGCTGGATCAGGTTACTGGCTGCATTCCATTGAGTTGTAGCCAGTAACGTGAGCAGCCCGCACAGTGAAAGGTGATGAAAGAGAACCATACGTATTGGAAATCATTCAAAACACAGGAAGGAAACCCGGGCATAATAGCCAGTAGTGGACAGTGGAAGGCAACACCGCTTGTAGTGTGTATGAGGGAACTCCTACGGTGGTGCAGCGGTAGAGTTGCTGCCTTACAGCGCTTGCAGCGCCGGAGATCCGGGTTCGATCCTGACTGCGGGCGCTGTCTGTACTGAGTTTGTACGTTCTCCCCGTGACCTGCGTGGGTTTTCTCCGAGATCTTCGGTTTCCTCCCACGCTCCATAGATGTACAGGTTTGGCTTGGTAAATGTAAACATTGTCTCTAGTGGGTGTAGAATAGTGTTAATGGGCGGGGATCACTGGTTGGTTCGGACCCAGTGGGCTGAAGGGCCTGTTTCCGCGCTGTCTCTCTAAACAAAACTAAACTAAACTAAAAGTGTAGAATTCTCCCTGGTGTGTGTAGGATAGTGTTAATGTTCAGGGATCGCTGGTCGGTGCGGACTCGATGGGCCGAAGGGCTTGTTTCCGTGTCGTATCTTTAAACTAAACTAAAATAAACTAAACTGCCAATGCTGGTTTATACCAAAGATAGACATAAAAAACTGGAGTAACTCAGCGACAGCATCTCTGGAGAAAAGGATGATTCGGGTGGAGACCCTTCTTCAGACTGAGAGTCAGGGGAAAAGGAAATGAGTAGATATAGACGGTGATGTAGAGAGATATAGAGCAAATGAATGAAAGGTGTGCAAACACATAATGATGATAAAGGATACAGGCCATTGTTAGCTGTGGGCTAGGTGAAAACGAGTTACAGACAATGAGACTCAACAAGACGATTTTGAATCTAGTACAATTAATTGGGTGGGGGAGGGAAGAGAGAGAGATGTGTGATGTGCCCTGAACTTTGATTCCTCGTCTACTGCATACTGTGCTGTGTTGAAGCAGTATACAAGCTTAATAATAACATAAGATGCCTTACCATGAACTACTTTAATAGGTGATAGAAATAGGGCCATGGAAGTCTGATTGTTTTTTTTGAACCATCTCTAGACTGAGTTTGGGACGTGACGTTGAGAAATATTCCAGAAAGCGACAATGATTTACTAAGCCAGGTGGAGTAAATGCTGGAGTAACTCAGTGGGTCAGGCAGCATCTCTGGAGAAAATGGATAGGTGACATTTCGGGTCGTGACCCTTCTTAAGACTGGGGGTGGGGGATACTGGAAGGGAGAAAAGATCAGGACAAATCAGAGCCGGCAACAGATGACCTCAGGCAGGGAGGTTCCCTGATAGGCTCATTGTTGGCTGGGGACGGTGTGATCCCAAGAGGGATGGGTACGACTCGTCCTTGATGATGCTGCTGGCCTTGCCGACGCAATGTGAGGTATAAATGTAGTCGATGGAAGGGAGGTTGGTTTGTGCGATGGCTTGGGCTGCGTCTAGAATTCGCTACAATTTAGTTTAGTTTAGTTTAGTTTAAAGATGCGGTGCGGGAAACAGGCCCTTCTCCCCACCGGGTCCGAGCCAAACAGCGATCCCCGCACATTAACACTATCCTACACACGCAAGGGACAGGTTTTTACATTTACCAAGCCCATAAACCGACAAACCCGGCCGTCTTTGGAGTGGTGGAGGAAACTGAAGATCTCGGAGAAAACCCACGTGGTCACAGGGAGAACGTACAAACTCTGTACAGCCAGCACCCGTAGTCGGGATCGAACCCGGGACTCCGGCGCTGCAAGCGCTGTAAGGCAGCAACATCACCGCTGTGCCACCGTGACCCCCCATGCAATTTCTAGCGGTCTTGGATGGAGCTGTTCCCAAGCCGTCTCATCACTTTAAGTCATTGTAACAATGATGGCCCCTGCACCAGAGCTTCTAACCAGGCTCAAGGAGATCAGTCACATCATGTCTCTGCTCTTAATGTGCTGCCCTCAAATCTTTGGTGCCTCCCCTGTGACTATAACAGGTGCATCAGCCAGGCAGGCAGGGGGTGACATTGTCAGCCACCCACCTTAGATCACCTCCAGGTGAACTTGTTTGACTCCCTGGTGGCAGGCTGCCCAAGGAACGCTGTCCCAGTGAGTTGTCCCTCGTGGACTGGTGGCCCCTTCAGGCTGAAGAACATGCAGTCATCTGTCATACACTCTCCCTGTAAAAATGATCTAAGGGGCTGGCTCAGTCCGCCTAAACCCACCTGATCTCCCGGCTGCTAAACACGTGAATTCCCCCTCCCACTCCCACTGTTCAAGTTGTCGACTTTCATACATCGGCGAGACTAAACGTAGACTGGGCGATCGTTTGGCTGAACACCTCCGCTCAGTCCACCACGACCTACCTGATCGCCTGGTTGCCAAACACTTTAACTCCTTCTCCCATTCCCACACTGACCTTTCTGTCCTGGGCCTCCTCCACTATCAGAGTGTGGACCAGCGCAAATTGGAGGAACAACACCTCATATTTCGCTTGGGCAGCTTACACCCCAGCGGTATGAATCTTGACTTCTCTAACCTCAAGTAACCTTTGCCGTCCCTCTCCCAGTTCTCCGACCAGTCTGGATGTCCTCGTTAACATTTTATCTCACTTTGCTTTGTCGTTAACTTCTCCAATGATCTCCAATGGGCTAACAATGATCTATTCTACATTTTCCTTGATCCCCATCCCCTTTGTCTCAATTTCACGCCTTACAATTCCTTATCTCTGTATCTCCCTCTCCCCTGATTCAGTCTGAAGAAAGGTCTCAACTCCAAAACATCACCCATTCCTTCTCTCCAGAGATGCTGCCTGTCCCGTTGAGTTACTCCAGCACTTTGCATTTATCTAAAGGGCTGGATAGTTGCTCAAAGGGTTGTACGTTTTTAAGAAAAACAGGATCTCACTGTCTTGAGCTGTTGCAAATGCAATGAGTTTACTTCCACGTGGACTACAGCAGATCGGGTGGAGTCTCAACACCACCATTTCAAATAGCAATTGGGGAAGACACATAATGACTGACCTCGTCACAACATGACAGCTTGTTTAAATTCAATTGTTTGAATTGACAACATGGAAGTAAAATGCAAAAGACTGTGCCTTGGTGCACGACAATAATAAACCTAAACTTAAATTGTGTGGGAGAAACTATTCACTGCATGCAAACATTATGACAGTGCATTGAACAGAGGATTGATCTTCACATAAATAGAACAAATAAATAAAACAACACAGGAACAATGTCCAAGCCAAATGTGATACTAAGCTGAACAAATCCCCTCTGCCTGCGTATGATCCTGTGATGGATTCAAGAGAGAGTTACATTTAGCTCTTAGGGTTATCAGAATCAAGGGATATGGGGAGAAAGCAGGAACGATGTACTGATTTCGGAAGATTAGCCATGATCATATTGAATGGCAGTCCTGGCTCGAAGGGCCGAATGGCCTACTCCTGCACCTATTTGCTATGTTTCTATACATATTGCTCTGATCCTTGTCTATCTATGTTCCTACCTAACAACCACTAAAATGGCACTATTGTATCTGTCCCCTCACCACCCCAGGCACCCACCGCTCTCTGCGTGATAAAACCTGCAGTTATGAAATTCATCACGGCTTTGCTATCAACCCAAACTTTTGTACATTGTTATTTAAATTTTTATAGACACAAAATGCTGGAGTAACTCAGCGGGACAGGCAGAATCTCTGGATAGAAGGAATGAGTGACGTTTCGGGTCGAGACACTTCTTCAGATTGAAGAAGGGTCCCAACCCGAAATGTCACCCATTCCTATCCAGAGTTGCTGCCCGTCCCAATGAGTTACTCCAGCATCTGCTGTTCCTCCAAATGCAATTTATTTTTTGTTTTATTCCATTCTATTCTTTTAGCCTCTTACCCCACTTTTCCATTATCAGGCAATAAGATCAAAGGTTCCCCTTTTGCCAAACAAAATTCATAGACAAATTAGACCCATCCCTGGAAGAGGCTTTATTGTAATATGTGATCAATTAACAAAAAGCCAAGAGCTTGCTATTTGGGATATATTTGTAACTCATATAAATCAAATTATTTTGAAAATTAAATTTAATATAATTCCCATTTCTTGTGAAGGGAAGAGTAATTTGTCATTAGGGCGAGGGCACGGTGGCCACACAAGAGATTAGTATACAAACTTAAAGCACACGGCATTGGGGGTTCAGTATTGATGTGGATAGAGAACTGGCTGGCAAACAGGAAGCAAAGAGTAGGAGTAAACGGGTCCTTTTCACAATGGCAGGCAGTGACTAGTGGGGTACTGCAAGGCTCAGTGCTGGGAACCCAGCTATTTACAATATATATTAATGATCTGGATGAGGGAATTGAAGGCAATATCTCCAAGTTTGCGGATGACACTAAGCTAAGGCAGTGAAGAAAGCGAATGGTATGTTAGCTTTCATAGCAAAAGGATTTGAGTATAGGAGCAGGGAGTTTCTACTGCAGTTGTACAGGGTCTTGGTGAGACCACACCTGGAGTATTGCGTACAGTTTTGGTCTCCAAATCTGAGGAAGGGCATTATTGCCATAGAGGGAGTGCAGAGAAGGTTCACCAGACTGATTCCTGGGATGTCAGGACTGTCTTATGAAGAAAGACTGGATAGACTTGGTTTATACTCTCTAGAATTTAGGAGATTGAGAGGGGATCTTATAGAAACTTACAAAATTCTTAAGGGGTTGGACAGGCTAGATGCAGGAAGATTGCTCCCGATGTTGGGGAAGTCCAGGACAAGGGGTCACAGCTTAAGGATAAGGGGGAAATCCTTTAAAACCGAGATGAGAAGAACTTTTTTCACACAGAGAGTGGTGAATCTCTGGAACTCTCTGCCACAGAGGGTAGTCGAGGCCAGTTCATTGGCTATATTTAAGAGGGAGTTAGATGTGGCCCTTGTGGCTAAGGGGATCAGAGGGTATGGAGAGAAGGCAGGTACGGGATACTGAGTTGGATGATCAGCCATGATCATATTGAATGGCGGTGCAGGCTCGAAGGGCCGAATGGCCTACTCCTGCACCTAATTTCTATGTTTCTATGTTTCTATGTAATGTTGCTGCCTTGTAGCACCAGAGACCCCGTTTCAATCCTGACTACGGGTGCTTGTCTGTATGGAGTTTGTACCTTCTCCTCGTGTCCTGCGTGGGTTTTTGCTCCGGGTGCTTCGCTCTCCTCCCACACTCCAAAGACGTACACATTTGTAGGCTAATTGGCTTGGTATAATTGTAAATTGCCCTTAGTGTGCGTAGGATAGTGTTAGTGCGCGGGGATCGCTGTTTGGCGCGGACTCTGTGGGCCGGCGGGCCTGTTTCCGCGCTGCATCTCGAAACTAAAATATTAAACGGAACTAAAAACAATGTGGCTCAAAGTCCACACAACTCGTGTCATTTATATGTGTCAATTGCCTGCCAATTGGCCGAGCGTCTGACAACTTGACTGAGATAAGATTTAATTTTCTATAATTTCCCTTCCCTTCACCTGATTACGAATGAATGAAAGTCACACCGTATTTTGTTAGTTCGTTTAAGTCTCCAGTCGGAGATGAATCTGTAACCATGACAACATGAATGTCCTTACTCTACCACAATAGTATTTCTGGTCTTCTGCTGCTGCCCACAACTATAAATAGATTTATGAAACACAGTCAACAACCTGGCTTCAAGGGATTGCTTTCCTGAAGTCAAAGTGAAGCTCAATGTTAAGACAAAGAAGGAGCACATTACTCATTTTCTGACCTATACTGCCTCTACTCTGGAGTTAGGCACCAAATGCTGGGGTAACTCAGCGGGAACAGGTAGCATCTCTGAAGAGGCGACAAGTCAGAGGAGAGAGAGAGTCTAGAGATATGGAAGGGTAAGGAGTGAAAATACAGATCAAAGCAGATGACAGCAAGGAAATGTAGAATGGTTCATATTTAACCTGGAGTGTAGAACAGCAAAGAACTAGGATGGAGGAGGGACAGAGAGAGAGGGAAAAAGCAAGGGTTACTTGAAGTTAGAGAAATCAATATTCATACTGGGAGTTGTAAGCTGGGTTGTAAGCATCTGTATTATTCTGCCGGATACTAAAGGGAGTGCCCATAACTGAGTTGGCTCCGCACTAAGACCAGGAGTTAATTTTTCAAGAATATGTCCGCTTTAGTCTTTGCCAAAGGTCAGGAGAAACTTCAGTCAATCGTGTTAAATGGGTTTCCACCAAACATCAGTTCAGATCAGGCAACACCGGAGTAAGGGAACCTTCAAAACACATCACTTGCCAAACTCTGGGGACCTTTTAAGGTCATAAGGTCATAAGGGGTAGGAGTAGAATTAGGCTATTCGGCCCATCAAGTCTACTCCGCCATTCAATCATGGCTGATCTATCTCTCCCTCCAAACCCCATTCTCCCGTCTTCTCCCCATGACCTGTGACACCCGCACAAATCAAGAACTTATCCCAAAATGTATGTTAAGATCATGCCACATCTGACAAAACATCTTTAAATCCTGAATACTGTTTTGAGGGCAGTTATTTATATATTTAACAACTTACAAATAAGATGTGCATGTAACATGCAAACCATGCCTGTTAACTCCATAAACTTAAACAAAGATGCTGCGTACCTGGGTACTGTGATGATTCAGGTAATGTTGGTTCCTCTGTTCCTACTGCAGTACTGCTGCCTGTAACACAGTGAGAAGATCTCAAATCAGTTGCATAGCATGCAAACTCCTTCTGGGGCCAATGTTTGTTGTTAAACCATACAGTTATTTCTTTCGTCTTCCCTTCGCAATCTGATTCACTAAGTATTTTGATTGTTATCGGCCTGTCCCACTTACGCGTCTTTTCAAATGTTCAACATGTTGAGAATCCAGCGGCGACCAGAACAAGGTACGACTCTTTGGGCGACTACTCACGACCATACAGGCTTCACCCAGTGACATGTCGCCAGGGTGTCGCCTGTATGGTCGTGAGTAGTCTCCTCAGTCGCCCAGAGAGACACAGCATCTTTCTGGTCACCGCTGGATTTTCAACATGTTGAACATTTTCGGCGACCTGCAATGACCTATAACGGGTGCTGGCAGTCGCCAAAAAAGTCGCGTAAGTGGGACTAAAAATGCTGGAGTAACTCAGCGGGACAAGCAGCATCCCTAGATGGAAGGAATGGGTAATATTTTGGTTCGATACCAGTCTGAAGAAGATCACCCATTCCCTCTCTCCAGAGATGCTGCCTGTCCCGCTGAGTTACTCCAGCATTTTGTGTATACCGTTGGTGTAAACCAGCAACTGTAGTGCCTTTCTACACATTTTGATGCTAGGTCCCCATTACCACAATGAGGAAAGGGGGTTCAAGGTTATCTATGAGTACATGTTAAGGATAATCAGTGAATTCTGGGTTTTTGTGCACTGTTATATTATCGGTGGTTAATTCAATACCCGCATCAGATTTGAGTGACTCAGCTCATATGCTGAAACAAAGACTAAGTGGGGTTACTCAGCATCTCTGGAGAAAAGTAATAGGTGACATTTCGGGTCGAGACCCTTCTTTGAATTCTCGACCCAAAATGTCACCCATTCCTTTTCTCCAGAAATGCTGTGTCAGTATGAATATTGACTTCTCTAACTTCAAGTAACCCTTGCATTCCCCTCTATCTCCATCCATCCCCATTCCCAGTTCTCCGACCAGCCTGACGGTCTCCCTGGCTACATTTTATCTCTGTTTGCTT
This sequence comes from Amblyraja radiata, assembly GCF_010909765.2. Classification (NCBI taxonomy): domain Eukaryota; kingdom Metazoa; phylum Chordata; class Chondrichthyes; order Rajiformes; family Rajidae; genus Amblyraja; species Amblyraja radiata. The sequence continues at coordinate 9,796,971 of NC_045957.1, forward strand.
CGTTGTCACCTTCTCCTAACTAACAATGATCTATTCTACATTTACCTTGAACCCCATCTCTTTTGATGTCTCGTTTCCACACCTTACCCTTCCTTATCTCATGTGTCTCCCTCTCCCCTGACTCTGAAGAATGTCTGAAGAAGGGTCTAGACCCGAAACGTCACCACGTCGTTCGTCCAGAGATGCTGCCTGTCCCGCTGAGTTACTCCAGCTTTTTGTGTCTATCTTTGCTTTAAACCTCCATCTGCAGTTCCTTCCCACAGTATGTTAGTGGGTTAGTAAAAAGTGTGGGGGGGTCAATTAACAAGGAGGGGTGGGAGTGGAGATTTTTTGCAAATTAAACACCATTTTCTTGAACTATCACTGGCATCAGTTAACCTACTGAATTAGAAGTAAAAAGATAATAGCAAGAAAGATGTTTCTTTGAAATCCTGCATATTTGGTTAATTCCCTGCTTAATTTTTGATGCACAATGACAGTAACAATATTTCCAATTTTCTGCATGCGTGTGTTTGTAACCACGATGCCAGTAAATCCCAGTAAAATAAATCTGCGTTTCAAAGAAGTCAGTGAGCTACAAGGACAAGATGCATTGGAACATTTTCCCTGAGACTGCACAGTCTCTTTGAATTGTCAGTAATCTATTTGAAGAATTTTGAAGCAGTCCCTTTGTTTCTGCACCTTAAGCTAGAAAGAATTGGTCCCAGATTTACAGCAAGCTGGCCCTTTCCTCCCCCAATCTGTACGTTGCAAAAATGCATTCCTTCAAAATAAATATTTGTTGAACATACAATTGCTCAGCTACGAATTATGGCTATGTAAAGCTGAAGCAATTCCAGAGTGGCAAGGTGGCGCAGAGTAATGCCCCTGTCCCACTTAGGAAACCTGAACGGAAACCTCTGGACACTTTGCACCCCACCCAAGGTTTCCGTGCGGTTCCCGGAGGTTCTTGTCAGTCTCCCTAATGGTCGAATGTGGTTTCCGCTTCTTCTATGTTCCAGCGATTATTTCAAAAACTTCAAAACCGGCCGCGACTAAAAATAGGTTGCCGTTTTAAAAATCGTTAATTTTTTAGTCGAAGCCGGTTGCGATGCTAGTTGAAGGTGGTTGCCGGAGGTTGCAGGTAGTGGAAGGTAAGACCTTCCGGTTTGTAGGTTAATTGGTCTAGTTAGTATAAATGTAAAATTGTCCCTGGTGTGTGTAGGACAGTGTTAGTGAGCGGAGATCGCTGGTCGGTGCAGACTCGGTGGAATTGTTTAGTTTAGTTTAGTTTAGAAATACACCAGTGGGCCGAAGGGCCTCCTTCCGTACTGTATCTCTAAACTAAACTAAACTATTCCACCTTAAACTGCCTCATCCACTGGCTCTGGCTGCCGTGCTGTACTGCTGTCGGCTGCCAGCAAACCCGCCAGCCAAGCTATACCTTCAGAACCATAGCACTGAATCCATCTCAGTCTGTGCCACGCCGCATTTCACAGATGAGGAGAGATTCCTACCCCACAGCAGGGAAACTGCAACAAAATGCAAGCAGTTGGCAACTTATCTGCAGTCCGGGTTGCAGACCCAAAGTTATGACTGGAGGAGAACCAGCCAGGTTTATTTTCTTTAATCTAAACCTCACCCTCTCCTCACACTTTGCCTGAGATGACAGACATAGACAATAGATAATAGACAATATGTGCAGGAGTAGGCCATTCGGCCCTTCGAGCCAGCTGGCTGATCATCCACAATCAGTACCTCGTTCCTGCCTTCTCCCCATATCCCCTGACTCCGCTATCTTTAAGAGCCCTATCTAGCTCTCTCTTGAATAGATACACCAAAACATACAACTTGGGATTGTTGGTGTTTATGTTGCGGGCATGAATAGAGAGTGGAATAGGAGGAATAGGAATACTTTATTGTCTCATCATGTGACTAAGCACAGTGAGATTCTTTGCTTGTATACACAATGTATACCGATAGCAGCCACCTACGGCACTGACAAAGTTACAAAGCACACCGGCACCCCCACCACAGCGGTTCCCCCACACCGGGTCCTCCAGGGCTGAGATTACTTCAGCAAAAGCAATTTAGAGGGAATATATAAAAACAAATAATAATAGCACACACACACACACACACACACACACACACACACACACACACACACACACACACACACACACACACACACACTAATTATATATATATATATGTACCAATAATAATAGTATGAAGGCAAAGGGGCTGCTGAGGACAAAGGGGGGCCCGAGAACAAAGGAGGGGATCTGGTGTGGTGGTGGGGGGGATGTCAAGAACTGAGGGGGGTGGAGAGGGGGACCATTGGTGGCAAAAGAAGGGGCACTTTGTAACTTTGTCGGTGCCCTTTACCTGGTGACTCTTTGTATACCTAGGTGTGCAAAATAAAGCATCTCACTGCGCTTGTCACATGTGACAATAAAAGCATCTCATCTTATCTCATCTCAAAACAATGCCCCCAAGTCCATGTGGTTCAGAGCTTATTTGGGGGTGTAGTGTTTAGTAGTCTAATGGGTGTTGGGAAGAAGCTGCTCCTGAACCTGAACATTACAGTTTTCACAGGCCTGGCATGTAGGGTTGCCATCTTTCTCACTCCTAAATAAGGAACAAAATGTCAAAATAAGGGACAAATTCCCGGAGGCAATTCATTGACCGACTCGGCCGTGCCTGAGTGAATGATGAGTGAATGATGGCCCGGGTGCTGGACAGCACACAAAGCCAAGCCAGCCGGCCAGCTGAGGAGTTTTGGCCCGGGCGCCGGACCTTGCGTGGGACATCGCGCGCAATGTCCATCACTCCATCCAACTCATGAACCGATGATCGGCTATGAGGAGGAGTGGTGGTGTCAGCTGTAAGTGAAGGTCCAAAGGTTGGACAGCTGGCCAGACTGCCGACCAACGAGGTGCTGCTGCTGCTGCACTCCATGGGCTGCACTACGTCGGGACGGGTGAGGCGGGGCCAGACGCGGCGCTCTGACCCGACAGTCCCCTCGACCCGAGTAGTAGCAGTCAAATACGGGACAAGGGCGGTCCCGTATGGGACAAACCAATTTAGCCCAATATACGGGATGTCCCGGCTAATACGGGACAGTTGGCAACCCTACTGGCAATGGGTGATTGCTGGAAGCACAATGCAGAAAAGTAATAGAGATGCGACTATTTTGTCTGGGTTAATTAAACGCTGTGCTCCGGACTGATCTCAACCGATTTAACAATATCTTCAGGGCCACGTTACTTCTGGAGTTTTGACACAAAAGCGAAGATAGACTCAAAAAGCTGGAGTAACTCAGTGGGCCAGGCAGCATCTCTGGAGAGAAGGAATGGGTGACGTTTTGGGTCAAGACCCTTCTTCAGACTGAATGGGTGACGTTTCGGATCGAGACCCTTCTCTCCAGAGATGCTGCCTGTCCCACCGAGTTACTCCAGCATTTATCCGTGTTTAAACCAGCATCTGCAGTTTCTTCCTACACACTTCTGGAGGTTTGTTCTGTAAAGACTGTGTTTTATTGAAAACAAAATCTTTCCACTTGGAAAGCAGAATTTGTCATTGATAGTCAGGTCAGAAATCTGAAAGACACATTTTGCCATGGCTGCTAAATAGCACAAGTAAGACTCGTTGCAGCTGGTCTAATTCACCAATGCGTTTTCAGTTTATGGGCTTCATGGCCACAACAAACCTAGTGGTCTCTATCTTTGTGGCTGTTTTTTATAATTCTATCAAGCGGCAGCTAATATTCCTAAGACAGACACAAAAAGCTGGAGCAACTCAGCGGGTCAGGCGACATCTCTGGAAAAGGGTAATTGGTGACGTTTCGGGTCAAAACGCCTCTTCAGACTGAGAGTCAGGGGAAAGGGGAATGAGAGATGTAGATGGCACTTAGGAGAAATGAATGCAAAAATCACCGATAATCACGAAAATGTGGGGAATAAAACAGGCCATTGTTGGTTTGTGGCATAGGTGACAAGGAGTAAACAGAGGAACAGGATGACAATAAAACTAGTAGGTCGACTAGGGTGGGGGAGGTATGGAGAGAGAGGGGATGCAAGGATTACTTGGAACTGTAGAAATCAATATTCATACCACTGGGGTGGGTGTAAGCTGCCCAAGTGAAATACTCAGAACTGCTGTAGCTTTGGGAGCAACAACAGCAGCAGCAGGAGGAGATTAGCAAGAGATACGACTGATTGGCTCTAGCCCAATTGCTGGGAAAACAGCTGAAAACTGAGGAATTTGGTTTGTAAATTGGTAAATCAGGCAATTTATCAGTCAATTTAAGTAAGACTGCTACGCAAAACACTGCAGAGGGAGAGACGAAAGAAGGAGATGTCAGGCAAGCTGATTCAGTGTGATGCTTGCAGTATGTGGGAGGTCAAGGACACCGCTGGTGCCTCTGGCTGCTACAAATGCGAAAAGTGCATCCAGGTAGAGCTCCTGAAGGGCCGTGTTGGGGAACTGGAGAAGCAAGTGGATGACCTCCGGTTCGTCCGAGAAACGGAGTCGTTCCTCGACAAGTCCTACAGTACGATTGTTACACCTAAGGTACTGGAAGAGAGAAGGTGGGAGACAGTGAGAACGGGAGGGAAGCATGGAATGCCAACGTCCCCGGGTGTTGTACCTCTTGTGAACAGGTTCACCCACTTAGAAGCTGTCGGGACAGAAGAGGTGTTTACACTGGGCGGCGGACTGGCTTGTGATGCGAATAGGGCTGTTGAGCCAAAACCAAAAAGGCCTAAGGCAGGCAACGCCATTGTAGTAGGAGACTCCATTGTGAGAGGTACGGACAGGGATTTCTGCGGCAACAGACGGGATGCGAGGATGGTGTGCTGCCTTCCTGGTGCCAGGATCCAGGATGTCACGGACAGAGTGCAGAAAATCCTCAAGGGCGAAGGTGAACATCCGGAAGTGGTAGTGCATGTCGGCACAAACGATGTCGGAAAGAAGGGGATGAATATTCTGCAGCGTGACTTTAGAGAGCTCGGAAAAATGCTGAAAAGCAGGACCTCCAGGGTTGTTATCTCCGGTTTGCTTCCAGTTCCTCGTGCTGGCGAGAGCAGGAACAGGGAGATACGGGACCTGAACGTGTGGCTGAGGAACTGGTGCACGGGGCAGGGATTTAGATTCTTAGATCACTGGGATCTGTTTTGGGGTAAGGGGGAACTGTACAAAAGGGACGGATTGCATCTTAACAGGTGTGGGACCAGCATTCTGGCAGGCAGGTTTGCCACTGCTACACGGGTGGTTTTAAACTGAATAAGGGGGGTGGGGTGTTGAATGGGCTAGTGGAGGATGGAGTTAAAGGGAAAGGGTTTCTTAAATGTGTGAGCGTAGAGACAGAGGGGTGTAAAATGAGGGTAGAAGCAATAGGTAGCAAGGTGAAAAGTAAAAGTGGCAGGCCGGAAAATCCAGGGCAAAAATCAAAAAGGGCCACTTTTCAACAAAATTGTATAAGGGGTAAGAGTGTTGTAAAAACAAGCCTGAAGGCTTTGTGTCTCAATGCAAGGAGCATTCGTAATAAGGTGGATGAGTTGAATGTGCAGATAGCTATTAATGACTATGATATAGTTGGGATCACGGAGACATGGCTCCAGGGTGACCAAGGCTGGGAGCTGAACATCCAGGGATATTCAATATTCAGGAGGGATAGAGAGAAAGGAAAAGGAGGTGGGGTAGCGTTGCTGATTAGAGAGGAGATTAACGCAATGGAAAGGAAGGACATTAGTTTGCAGGATGTGGAATCGGTATGGGTAGAGCTGCGAAACACTAAGGGGCAGAAAACGCTGGTGGGTGTTGTGTACAGGCCACCTAACAGTAGTAGTGAAGTTGGAGATGGTATCAAACAGGAAATTAGAAATGCGTGCGACAAAGGCAAAACCGTTATAATGGGTGACTTCAATCTACATATAGATTGGGTGAATCAAATTGGCAGGGGTGCTGAGGAAGAGGATTTTTTGGAATGTATGCGGGATAGTTATCTAAATCAACATGTAGAGGAACCAACGAGAGAGCAGGCTATTTTAGACTGGGTATTGAGTAATGAGGAAGGGTTAGTTAGCAGTCTTGTTGTACGTGCCCCCTTGGGCAAGAGTGACCATAATATGGTTGAGTTCTTCATTAGGATGGAGAGTGACATTGTTAATTCAGAAACAATGGTTCTGAACTTAAAGAAAGGTAACTTTGAGGGTATGAGACGTGAATTGGCCAAGATTGACTGGCAATTAATTCTAAAAGGGTTGACGGTGGATATGCAATGGAAGACATTTAAAGACTGCATGGATGAACTACAAAAATTGTTCATCCCAGTTTGGCAAAAGAATAAATCAGGGAAGGTAGTGCATCCTTGGATAACAAGGGAAATCAGGGATAGTTTCAAAGCGAAGGATGATGCGTACAAATTAGCCAGAAAAAGCAGCATACCGGAGGACTGGGAGAAATTCAGAGACCAGCAGAGGAGGACAAAGGGCTTAATTAGGAAAGGAAAAATAGATTATGAAAGAAAACTGGCAGGGAACATAAAAACTGATTGCAAAAGTTTTTATAGATATGCGAAAAGAAAGAGATTAGTTAAAACAAATGTAGGTCCCTTGCAGTCAGAAACGGGTGAGTTGATCATGGGGAACAAGGATATGGCGGACCAATTGAATAACTACTTTGGTTCCGTCATCACTAAGGAAGACATAAATAATCTGCCGGAAATAGCAGGGGACCGCGGGTCAAAGGAGTTGGAGGAATTGAGTGAAATCCAGGTTAGCCGGGAAGTGGTGTTGGGTAAATTGAATGGATTAAAGGCCGATAAATCCCCAGGGCCAGATAGGCTGCATCCCAGAGTACTTAAGGAAGTAGCTCCAGAAATAGTGGATGCATTAGTAATAATCTTTCAAAACTCTTTAGATTCTGGAGTAGTTCCTGAGGATTGGCGGGTAGCAAACGTAACCCCACTTTTTAAGAAGGGAGGGAGAGAGAAAACGGGGAATTACAGACCAGCTAGTCTAACATCGGTAGTGGGGAAACTTCTAGAGTCAGTTATTAAAGATGGGATAGCAGCACATTTGGAAAGTGGTGAAATCATTGGACAAAGTCAGCATGGATTTACAAAAGGTAAATCATGTGTGACGAATCTTATAGAATTTTTCGAGGATGTAACTAGTAGCGTGGATAGGGGAGAACCAGTGGATGTGGTGTATCTGGACTTCCAGAAGGCTTTCGACAAGGTCCCACATAAGAGATTAGTTTACAAACTTAAAGCACACGGCATTGAGGGTTCAGTATTGATGTGGATAGAGAACTGGCTGGCAAACAGGAAGCAAAGGGTAGGAGTAAACGGGTCCTTTTCACAATGGCAGGCAGTGACTCGTGGGGTACCGCAAGGCTCAGTGCTGGGACCCCAGCTATTTACAATATATATTAATGATCTGGATGAGGGAATTGAAGGCAATATCTCCAAGTTTGCGGATGACACTAAGCTGGGGGGCAGTGTTAGCTGTGAGGAGGATGCTAGGAGACTGCAAGGTGACTTGGATAGGCTGGGTGAGTGGGCAAATGTTTGGCAGATGCAGTATAATGTGGATCAATGTGAGGTTATCCATTTTGGTGGCAAAAACAGGAAAGCAGACTATTATCTAAATGGTGGCCGACTAGGAAAAGGGGAGATGCAGCGAGACCTGGGTGTCATGGTACACCAGTCATTGAAAGTGGGCATGCAGGTGCAGCAGGCAGTGAAGAAAACGAATGGTATGTTAGCTTTCATAGCAAAAGGATTTGAGTATAGGAGCAGGGAGGTTCTACTGCAGTTGTACAGGGTCTTGGTGAGACCACACCTGGAGTATTGCGTACAGTTTTGGTCTCCAAATCTGAGGAAGGACATTATTGCCATAGAGGGAGTGCAGAGAAGGTTCACCAGACTGATTCCTGGGATGTCAGGACTGTCTTATGAAGAAAGACTGGATAGACTTGGTTTATACTCTCTAGAATTTAGGAGATTGAGAGGGGATCTTATAGAAACTTACAAAATTCTTAAGGGGTTGGACAGGCTAGATGCAGGAAGATTGCTCCCGATGTTGGGGAAGTCCAGGACAAGGGGTCACAGCTTAAGGATAAGGGGGAAATCCTTTAAAACCGAGATGAGAAGAACTTTTTTCACACAGAGAGTGGTGAATCTCTGGAACTCCCTGCCACAGAGGGCTGTCGAGGCCAGTTCATTGGCTATATTTAAAAGGGAGTTAGATGTGGCCCTGGTGGCTAAGGGGATCAGAGGGTATGGAGAGAAGGCAGGTACGGGATACTGAGTTGGATGATCAGCCATGATCATATTGAATGGCGGTGCAGGCTCGAAGGGCCGAATGGCCTACTCCTGCACCTAATTTCTATGTTTCTATGTTTCTATGAGATGCTGTTCCTCCAAATTACGTTTGGCCTCACTCTGACAATGGAGGAGGCCGAGCACAGAAAAGTCAGTGTAGGAATGTGATGAGTTAAAGTGTTTGGCAAACGGGAGATCACATAGGCTCAGGCAGACTGAGGGAATATTCCTCTATGAGTTTAGCAACTGATCAAAATGAGTTCCCCCATTGTTCATAAGTTCATAAGTGATAGGAGCAGAATTAGGCCAGTCGGCCCATCAAGTCTACTCCGCCATTCAACCATGGCTGATCTATCCTTCCCTCCTAACCCCATTCTCCTACCTTCTCCGCATAACCCCTGACACCCTTATTCATCGTGTGAATTCAAAATCATTTGGACTGCATGCTTTTGCTACATGCTAATATTAATCTGTGTGGCTGGCAAGCCTGTACCAAATGATTCTCAGTGGAATCAGTCTGAAGAAGGGTTTCGGCCTGAAACATTGCCTATTTCCTTCACTCCATAGATGCTGCTGCACCCGCTGAGTTTCACCAGCATTTTTGTCTACCAAATGATTCTCGTTCAGTTCAAGGTTTTTATTTATTCTTCCAAAGCAGTGATGCAGTTTCCAATGAAGATGAGTGAATACCAATGAATTAGTCCTAATTAACAGTAGGAAGGAGTTGAAAAGATAAACTGGATATTAGATGGATGATAGATATTATGTTTTAGTGATTCTTGGCTCATTAATCACGTAACATAACGGAAATGAATGAGGAAGGTTAGTGATGGTGTTAGGAGGATGATTTATGCACCTGTAAAGTCGAAGCCATCACCTGTTCCACTGTGGCAGTTTCCAAAGTCTTCATCACACTCGTCTGTTTCCACTGTTGGAGCCGCCGTTGGCACTACAATAGAAAGATCAATGTATTAAAGATCTGAAAACCTCAATTAGACACAAAATGCTGGAGTAACTCAGAGGGACAGGCAGCATCTCTGGAGGGAAGGAATGGGAGATCCTTCTCCTTTTCGACCCGAAACATCACCCATTCCTTCTCTCCAGAGCTGTTTTACATTTTTCAGTCAACAAATTAAGAATGGGGAGTGGCTGGGGAATGGTGTCTGCTGGGCTGCACTTACATTATACTAGTTCAGACACAAAATGCTGAAGAGTTTGTGTCTCAATTCCATGCTTCTATTAAGCGTCTCGCTGTCGATATATTAACCCACTGGATCAGGAATCAAATCTAAAATCATCCTGTTCGGTGCGTGTTACTGGGTAACTCAATCAGCATCAGTGAAGTCTGCTGATTACTTTTAACCATAACGGCCGCTACTCAGATTAAACGAGAGTCTTTGGTCAATGCTCTGCAGGCACACTCATTTTCACTGATCAGGATCAAGAAAGCAGCATTGGGAAAAATATCATGACTGAAAAATATCATGCACTGTTTAAAGAAGAATTGGTTTAAAAGACTGTTCACGCTAGCAGTTAGCTTTGATTGCTGAGTGTTAAATTGTACCTGCCTATTGAAACGTCTGAAATATACCAGTATGATATACTGGGGAGGCATGGGGCAGCATGGTGGAGCAGCGGTATAGTTGCTGCCTTACAGCGCTTACAGCGCCAGAGACCCGGGTTCGATCCCGAGCACGGGTGCTGTCTGTACGGAGTTTGTGCGATCACAGCGTGACCTGCGTGGGTTTTCTCCGAGATCTTCGGTTTCCTCCCACACTCCAAAGACGTACAGGTGTGTGGGGTTAATTGGCTTGGTATAAATGTGGAATAAGTGTAGAATCTCCCGAGTGTGTGTGAGAAAGTGTTAATGTGCGGGGTTCACTGGTCGGCGCGGACTCGGTGGGCCGAAGGGCCTGTTTCCACGCTGTATCTCTAAACTGAACTAAACCGTACAAATTGCATCTACAGCTTGTGGAGAAAAACAAAACTCAGGTATTGTTATTCTAGCTGTCAATACTTCCTGCCACACAATTTTAAAACAATAAAACAACAGGTCAGAAGCTGACCGTAGACATCCTTTCGACGTGCCTTTTATAGACTAATGCAGCCACCGTGATTGATAGGTTCACACAGTTGTTGTAGCTGTTGTTAAACCTGCAGGGTTTTTTAACCGATATTTTCTATACTATTCTTCCAAGCTGATATCAGAACACACTCCTACGTGAGCTGGGTCTGTACTACCTTCGCTCACTACACTGAGCTTTGCTTCACTGGGATCATTGTGTAATCCAAGACCCTGGAGGATCCTTTTTCTTTGGCAGCCTACTGGAGTGAGACAGTGTCAGAGAGTTTTAGTTGCAACACGTTCTACTGGGGAAGTAGTGTGACAGTCACCCAGACACAGTTCACTGGCCTATTTAATGAGCACATTAACATTGGCAATTATGAAAAGATTAAAACAGTAAAGCATCAGTATGATTGCAGTGCATTCACTCCCAACTCTTTATCATCTGGCTTCTTGAAAACAAAAATCTGCCCTATATATTTGGCATTTAGTTTTTTTAGTTTCAGAGATTCAGCGCGGAAACAGGCCCACCGAATCCACATTGACCAGTGATCCCCGCACACTAAAGGGCCTGTCCCACTTAGGTGACTCTTAAAGTGACTGCCAGGGACCAGTTTTAATGGAATTAACCTACGACACCTGGCGACAACCTACGACAACACCTACGACAACCTATCACAGCAAATATTGTCGCCACTGTCGCCAAACATTTTTCAACATGTTGAAAATTTTGCGGCAGTCGCCTGTCGTCGCCCAAAAAATCGCCTAAGTGGGACAGGCCCTTAACACTATCACACGCGCACTCGGGAGAGTTTTACATTTATACCAAGCCGATTAACCGACAAACCTGTACGTCTTTGGAGTGTGGGAGGAAACTGAAGATCTCGGAGAAAACCCACGCAGGTCACGGGTAGAACGTAAAAGTCCGTACAGGCAAGCACCTGTAGTCGGGATGGAACCCGGGACTCTGGCGCTGTAAGCGCTATAAGGCAGCAACTCTACCGCTGCGCCACCGTGCTGCCAGAGTTTGGGAGCTTGGGGAGTCTCCATTTTAATTTTGGTTTGATTGAAGCTGATTTTAAGATTAGCATTGGGAGTTAAACTTTTAAATGTCACCAAACGTTACCAAATAGTGTCTGCGCACTATTTCAAACTAGATTTGTAAGGGGAAACTTGATGTCACCAGGACAACACAATTTCCCCTCCTGACAGGACAATTCGGGACATGTACATGAATCGACCATCTTTGAAGGGGCAGAGAAGAGTGATCTCACTGTTATATGGTGTCTTGGTGTGAACAGGCCCAGAAACAGATCTAATCTCTTTTTAGGAGTTCCTGGTGGAAGCAGGGAGCACTCCTAAGAGAACTGAAGAGCTTCTGCATAGAATTTCAGGGCGGCACGGTGGTGCAGCGGTAGAGTTGCTGCCTTACAGTGACCGCCGAGCCGTAGACCCGGGTTTGATCCCAACTACGGGTGCTGTCTGTACAGAGTTTATACCTTCTCCCCGTGACCGAGTGGGTTTTTTCCGAGTTCTTCTGTTTCCTCCTACGCTCCAAAGACGTACCGGTTTGTAGGTTAGTTGGCTTGGTGTAAGTGTAAATTGTCCCTTGTGTGTGTGTGGAAATAGTGCATGTGTGCGGGGATCGGGCGGTCGGTGTGGACTCGGTGGGCCGAAGGGCTTGTTTCCGTGCTGTATCTCTAAACTAAACTAAACTAAAGTTCATAACATAGAAACAAGCACTTTGGCCCAACTGATCCATGCTGACCTTTTTAAACCACAGCATCTCATGTCAGATTTGGAGAATTTGCATTAGATTATCATGTTGTCACTTAACAATATTGGAGGAGGAATACAGAACAAATATCGGTATGTTTTTGCTGCTTCTATTGAGAAGGGTAAATTAAATTTGTGAGTCACAAATACTTTTCCGTGGCTAAATTCATTGACAGTAAGCAGTCTAATGGGATGAGATCACATTGTTATTTTAACGTGGCCATTAATCTGTTTGCTTCAAGTCCATTATTGTCAAAATAGTCTTGAAAAAATAACATGTTTTTTTATGTTAAATGTAATTTTATCCCATAAGTAACATCATGCTCTGAGTAACTGGTGGTAAAATTCTCATTTGCTATCGGTAAATAGATATTTTTATATTGGTATAAACTGGATCATGTTCTGTACTAGTCTTACTGCTGTAAATTATTGTGGTATTAAAAGTCACAAATGGTTTATATCTAAGCCAGATGTTGGTTTTCAAGTGTCCTTTAATCTATTTATAAGGTTGCTCACAAGCACTTTTCTAATCGTTAATATAAATCTAGCGAAATACATTTCCTCTTGACAAACCATAGGTGCCTTGTCACGGGTGAATGAAGACGGCAGACTGCAAATCTTCAGTCCTTATTGACACTCAATAGCCAGTTAATACAGATTTAACAGTTAGTGGAAGTTTTGATTTCAGGTGTCTCATCCTATAAACATCGAAAATAGGTGCAGGAGGAGGCCATTCGGCCCTTCGAGCCAGCACCACCATTCATTGTGATCATGGCTGATCGTCCCCAATCAATAACCCGTGCCTGCCTTCTCCCCATATCCCTTAATTCCACCAGCCCCTAGAGCTCTATCTAACTCTCTCTTAAATCCATCCAGTGATTTGGCCTCCACTGCCCTCTGTGGCAGGAAATTCCACAAATTCACAACTCTCTGGGTGAAAACGTTTTTTCTCACCTCAGTCTTATATGGCCTCCTCTTTATTTTAAGACTGTGGCCCCTGGTTCTAGACTCGCCCAACATTGGGAACATTTTTCCTGCATCTAGCTTGTCCAGTCCTTTTATAATTTTATATGTTTCTATAAGATATCCCCTCATCCTTCTAAACTCCAGTGAATACAAGCCTAGTCTTTTCAATCTTTCCTCATATGACAGTCCCGCCATCCCAAGGATCAATCTCGTCAACCTACGCTGCACTGCCTCAATCACAAGGATGTCCTTCCTCAAATTAGGAGACCATAACTGTACACAATACACCAGATGTGGTCTCACCAGAGCCCAATACAACTGCAGAATAACCTCTTTACTCCTATACTGAAATCCTCTTGTTATGAAGGCCAACATTCCATTAGCTTTCTTCACTGCCTGCTGTACCTGCACGCCAACGTTAAGTGACCGGTGTACAAGGACACCCAGCTATCGCTGTATCTCCCCCTTACCTAACCTAACCCCATTGAGATAATAATCTGCCCCCTTTTTTTTGCCGCCAAATTGGATAACCTGTTTCATTCTTCCACCTCACCAGCAGGGCTATTGTTGTGGATAGATACACTTGGGTGGCACGGTGGGACAGCAGTAGAGTTGCTGCCTTACAGCGCTTACAGTGCCAGAGACCCCGGTTCGATCCTGGCTATGGGTGCCGCCTATACGGAGTTTGTACTTTCTCCCCGTGACCTGCGTGGGTTTTCTCCGAGAACTTTGGTTTACTCCCACACTCCAAAGACGTACAGGGTTTGTAAGTTAATTGGCTTGGTAGAAGTGTAAAAGTTGTCCCTAGTATGTGTAGGATAGTGTCAATGTGCAGGGATCACTGGTCGGCGCGGACTCGGTGGGCCGAAGGGCCTGTTTCCGTGCTGTATCTCTAAACTAAATTAAACTAAACTAAACTGAACAACAAAGCCACAGATTATTTTAAAAGACCCCGTACCTTCAATGTCACATCCCAGTAACTCCATCCGTAGTCCCAACCCAGCAGGTGATGCCCGTTCGGGGTAGATACGGATGTACCTTGTCAAAAGTGGTTCAAATTTCCGAACTTCTGGTGTATCATAGTTTGTATTTCCTTCAAATATCTGGACAGTTTAGAAAAAAAACCAAATCAGATATTAGTTGAATGTGCTAACAGAAATGCACGGCACAGATAAAATATGCACGCTCCTCAAATTAGTTTTTATTTTTTGTCATCACACAACTGTTTGCCAATAGCGAGCAAATTTTAGGGTCTGAAGAAGGGTCTCGACCCGAAACGTCGCCGATTCCTTCGCTCCATGGATGCTGCCTCACCCGCTGAGTTTCTCCGGCATTTTTGTCTACCAACGATTTTTCCAGCGTCTGAAGATCTTTCTTAAAAATGTTAGTGTCACGTCGTTGAGGTCCTTTACATGTCATGCAGCAGGTCATGGCTCAGGAAATGTTCCATAGTCTGGAGGTCCCGTCCGCACTGGCAGTCTGCCGCATCTTCCGTATATCCCCACTTCAGTATGTTCGATTTGCTCCTCCGCATGCCTGTCCGCAGTCTGTTGAGACCTCGCCAGGTTATCCGTACTTGGTTGGAACCTGGTCGGAGTTTCTCAGAGGGATTCGACTGCTCAAATTAGTTGCATCATATGCAATATATTTTCATGACCCAGTAGCATTTCCAGCCAAACCCTCCCCCCCAAAATAAAATTACAGTGGAAACCTAACTGTGGAATTATGACAATGAATATAGGAATGCATAATCAATTAGCAGAGCTATTTGAAATTTATCATTGGTTTTCCCACTGAGGGTAAAATCTAAAATAAACAAACAATACTGTTTCACCATGAATGGACTAGTCATGCATCATGCTGTAGTTTTTTTTCCTTTGGTAGTTCTTGAAAAAGGACTGCACCTCTGGGTGCTACTGAAGATCATTTAAAAAAATCACATCTTTAACATATCTCCAATCTTTTTTTTATAATAATATTTTTATTCGAAGCATGTACATGTCATAATAAAAACACATCTTGTATATCAATCACACCTTGCTAATAGATAGGAATCCAACTATCAAAATAATAGTGGTCCTCATTTATCAATTGTACATTAACTCTGCTTCTATTTGGGGTTTTTTTTTATAGATAGAAAGTGAGAAGGAAAAAAAAGGCACAATAAAAAAGAATGGAGTAATTTACCGATAATACAACTTTGGAGATAGGTCCGTAGATTATAAAACATATTTATTAATCTAATACATATCTCCAATCTTAATATTTTTATATTTAATATTTAATATTTTAATCTTAATAATAATTGGGGTAATATCTTAATATTTACTCCAAAGACATATGTATTCCTAAATGTACTCCAAAGATGTACAGGGATGTAGGTAAAAAGGTTTAGTGTGTAAATTGTCCCCAGTGTGTGTAGGATAGTGTTAATGTGCGGGGATCGCTGGTCGGTGCGGACTCGGTGGGCCGAAGGGCCTGTTTCCGCGCTGTATCTCTAAACTAATATCCCAACAATTTAGCTGGACATGATTCAGGTTTCAGTTGATAAGTGCCAAACAAAGTTATCTGTGCCAACAGTGGCCACTGCAGACAGGAGTTAAACTATTAAACATAATAACCAAAGCATTGATCACATGGATGCTACATGTTCAATGCCTTGTGCCAATTCCCCGTACAAAATAAATGTGTGCAAAGTGTACTAATCGGCATCTCAATTTACGGAAACATGCTGTGATTTAAGAAAGTGCCACAAGAATTTTACCACACAAAGTTCATCCCCATTTAATTGCGACAAATGCAAATAGTCACATCAGTGTATTGTATTCTACTTTCAAGATTAATTCCACTTAAGTCAACTGAAGGTAATGTAGACTGATATGTTTCCACAAAGCTGTACTTCAAAATCATCAAAATCATGGAATCCAACCAGCTATGGGCAGAAAATGTGTTGGTTGTGTTTGAACGGACCCGAGCAGACGATTTTTCGCAGAAGGATGTGGTATTAAGAACGTTTCAATGAAATTTGTGTGTGTGAACTACAATCGTTCTTTTCCAATCTTTTTCAAACTTCTCCTGCCCACCGACACTCTGGATTGTCCATTGGCAATTAATGGAGTGAAGTCCATGGGCGAAGCTGTGTAAGAAGTTAAACCGATCACACGAGTTAAAAAAGCACTGCACCTACTCCGTATGGATGTCACCCAAAATAAATGGTGTCATGCTGCTTAAAATCTGAGACTAGGACTCTGCCTTTACATGAAAGTGTTCAGCAAACCTTCTGGACTTGTTTACAATCCAGTAGCACAAACATTTTTATTCAAACTGCAATGTGCTTGGCCAAATGCACAATGCAAGTAAGATGCAAATATTTTGGAGCTTGTCTGTTTGCTAAACAAAGGTTGTCCAGATTTTCGTCTACGCGCTGGATCCTTGCATTTTAATAGATTTGGAATTTGCCTGCTTGTCACACACAGATCCTTCGGAAGCGCATTTGCATTTTAAGCGCACTTCACAAAGGCTAAATGCTCATTCTGCATGGTATCAATGGCCGGCAGCAAGGAAATCAGTGTCTTATGTGTTCTGACTGGGAGGAAAGAATAGAAAGTATTAATTAAATAAATGAAGTGGAAATCGCCTTTGAGTTACAAACGTGCCAAATGTGACAACAGAATCTTGGCATAGTGCTGTTTATGTGCATGGGTTCTTTTGTGCTGCAGCACTTGAGACATTAATTTTAGTGACAGCATCATGGCCAGAGCTGAACTCGGAGGTCTTGCTCCCTTTAAAAAAAAAAAAATATTCACGTCTAAAGCTGCGATCACAGTCTACTTGCCTTGGGCTTCGGGCTGCCAGGACTTGTTATCAACTTCCAGTCCGATCCGTTTGTGCTGTACCCGAGTTTGAACTTCCTCATGTAGACTTTATTATCCCTCTGCTTCACACCTTGGATGACCAGGCTCCGCACCTCCTTCTCCATTCCCAGGTCTACCTGAATCCACTCGTTATTGTATGGCCGATGGACTGGCTGCAGCGCCCAACCTTGGCGACTGGTGAGAAGGCGGGCATGTTCGGGACCCCAATATCGGTCCATGGATGATGAGGCTGTGATCTGGTTATCAGTGATGAGTCCAGATACCATTCCTAGCATTCCAGAACAGGGGTAATCTACAGATCAACAAGTTAACGGCCATTAGTGAAGAATGAGGTAATGTTTTTTTATTTATCACGAAGATGCATTTACAATGATCAGGCAAACAATCTATTGGTTGCACTGTGGAATTAAAACAAATCTGAACAGAACAAAAAGCAATGCATTTGAGTTAAAGCTCTAATGGTAAATACATGGATGACACATTTTCCTGTTCAGTTCTACGGCATGGTATTACTTTCTAATCACTTACTTGAAGACTGTCTCACTTTCCCGATTTACTCACAAACTATCCCGAGTTTTCCCCGGAGAATTACGGTAATAGCCGTCCAAAGGTACTCGGGGCTATTTATTTTAACTCGTGGACATTTTTCAACATGTTGAAAAAACGTCCCGACTTACCTGATGCCCCGAGTTCCTGCGGCTGGCATTACGAGCCGCTACGAAACATCTACGGACTCCTACGGACTCGCTACCGACATTGCTCGACATTCCCCGAGTTCGAATCAAGGGAAAAACTCGGGAGAGTTCGTGAGTAACTCGGCAAAGTGGGACAGGGCCTTTAGTATTAACAATCGGGTTTTAGACACAAAATGCTGGAGTAACTCAACGGGACAGGTAGCATCTCTGGATAGAAGGAATCGGTGACATTTCAGGTCGAGACCATTCTTCAGACCCGAAACGTCACCCATTCCTTCTCTCCAGAGATGCTGCCTGTCCCGCTGAGTCACTCTAGCATTTTGTGTCTATCTTCAGTGTCAACCAGCATCTGCAGTTCCTTCCTCCACATTACTTCTTCAGACTGTGAGTCTGGTGTGAGTCAGGGGATCGAGTTCTGTTTTCAAACCAAACACTGTGGATGTGGGTAGGAATTACTTATGCCAAATATATGATAACATTAGTTCTTGTTTTAATTTCTCAGTTTACTTGGCTAAAGCGTAATCCTGATATTTTTCCCATCTGCGGAGATTATCTGAGAAATAGGAAGTATATATTTAACATTGAACAGAGCAATTCGCTAAGATTCCGATTGGCTAGTGGCAACGATAAATTCTCTGCACCGATGAGTTATTTTGAAAGTAGAATGCAAATGAAATCGATATCTAATCTACTGCAGAAGTGCAAGGCATCTGGGGGAAAAAAAAAGGGCTCTCAAAAGAGATTCCTATACAGGCCCTGGCCTCTGTCGCCAGGAGCGGCACGGTGGTGCAGCGGTAGAGTTGCTGCCTTACAGCACTTGCAGCGCTGGTGACCCGGGTTCGATCCCGACTACAGGTGCTGTCTGTAACAGAGTTTGTACGTTCTCCCCGTGACTTGCATGGGTTTTCTCCGAGATCTTCGGTTTCCTCCCACACTCCAAAGACGTACAGGCTTGTAGGTTGATTGGCTTGGTATAAGTGTGAATTGTAAGTTGTCCCTAGTGCGTGTGTGGGATAGTGTTAATGTGCGGGGATCGCTGGCCGGTTGCGGACGCGGTGGGTCGAAGGGCCTGTTTCCCCACTGTAGCTATAAACTAAACTAAACTAAATCTCAAACATTAGCAGGTTTGCGGCACATCCTGTCAAACTTGGGGTTGCTGATTGAAGTGCACTTTATTAAATTTTGAGTACTGCGACAACATTTCATTACGAGAAGAGCTACATTTACATCTGCAGCTGTTTAAGTCATTAATCATGATGGATTTTACAAGATAAATGGTAGCTCATTATTAATGAATTATACCTTGGCTCTTCTGTATGCACATTTAAAATATATATACTGTTACATTAAATATATGCCCATCCATGAAAACATAGGATTTAGTAATAGGCCATTTGGCCTAACTAGTCCATGACAGTCTTTATGATCTGTTTGCCCATGCTCCCATTTTTCCTCATCTATACATATCAGTATCACACTCTATACCCTCCTTCATATAGTTGTCTTGCATTCCTTTAAATGTATCTATATTATTTGATTCAATGACTCCCTGAAGTAGTGAGTTCCACATTGTCTCCACTCATCTGACATGAACACTGCTGCACTGGTGAGTAAGGCAAGGCAGTGCTTTTACCACCTCAGGCAGCTGAGGAAATTCAGAGTCTCTCTGAGGATCCTTCAATCCTTCTACTCTGGGGCTGTAGAAATCATCCTGTCCGGAAACCTCTCGATCTGGTTTGGGAACAGCTCTGCCCAGGACAGGAAGGCTCTGCAGAGAGTAGTTTGTTCGGCCGAATGCACTATGGGAACTACACTACTCACCCCCCTGCAGGACCTATACACCAGGAGGTGCAGATCCAGAGCCAGCAAGATAATGAAGGACCCCTACCACCCCAGCAACGGACTGTTCCAGCTGCTACGGTCAGGCAAACGCCTCCGCTGTCATGCTGTGAAAACAAAGAGGATGAGACGGAGTTTCTTCCCACAGGCCATCAGGACTGTAAACTCTTATCTCACCAGGGACTAATTTACTGTTGTGTCTTTTTTTTAAATGTAAATGCTGGTTCTGTTCGGTTCTGTTGTTTTGCACAATCCCGCAGGCATTGCCACTTTCATTTCACTGCACATCTTGTATGTGTATGTGACAAATAAAGTTGACTTGACTTGCTTCGACTTCTTGGTGACTACTGTATAACAAGGGCCTCTGGTTTTTCTCTTTCACTCCACCCGAGTCTTTCACAATGTTAAAGAGATCTATTTGGTTACCTTTCAACTTTTTTTGTGTTCTCAACATAAGGTGACCATTCTATGTATCCTTTCCCGATATATATCACATTATATCTTCAAATTCCTGATATCATCCTTGTCTCGCCGACCCCTCCTTATCTTTTGGAATAATGTGTAAAATATAACAGCATGCAGCATGGTCTGAATGTATCAAAGTGTGATCTAAATAGAGTTTGATCCAGATTTATGGTGTTCTTTATGGCCTGGCTAATTTGTGTAACTTTTAGTGACTGGTGTTTCAATGGGAGAAGTTGTTTTCAAGAGAGAGTTAGCTTTAGCTCTTAGGGATATGGGGAGAAAGCGGGAACGGGGTACTGATTTTAGATGATCAGCCATGATCATATTGAATAGGCTCAAAGGGCCCAATGACCTACTTCTGCACCTATTTTCTGTGTTTCTATGGTGGATTTGTAATCTGGGATCGCTTTGTTTCTCAACCCATCTAGTCTTTTACCTTTCAAGAAATAAGTAACCTCCGTATTCCTACCAACAAACAAAATAGATCAGATTTATCTGTGTTGGACATCATTTACCAGTACAGGTACTTCTGCTGTCACACATGTGACACATGTATTGGATATAACAAGATTGATAAATTAGGGGGACACTATTTGTATTACATGGGCCCCATTAGTTATAATGTGATTTCAAATCGGGAACGAGAAAACAATGTAAACATTATTTTGGAAACTGCCAAGCAGAAAAAAAGCTGTCTTGTAGAAAAAAACTGATCCATGAAGCCTCCCCACAGCAATCAGCCACCATTGTCTCATAAGAGGACAGCTGCTACTTTAACCATGGGGAGCCATTGACATTGACAAGCGATCACTTCTATGGCCACCTGTGCATTAATACTTATCATACAATGTAACATACAGACTTTAGTATTTTTAACTTACAGTAACAAAAATAAACTTTTGAATTATTTTTGAAAATCCTGGGGCACAAAATAACTTTGTCTTTGTGAGTCTGAAACTATCTAGCCCTGTTCCCCCATTGAAACAATTGTTTTTATACTCTGATTTTCTGCAATGTGCAGTTTCTTAAAACCACAACTTTCACATTATAGCAGAACTATCAATATTTGGTAACTCACACCACCCCCCCCCCCCCTCCATATTCTCCTTGCAACATAGATATCAATGTCAAATTTAGAGCTTGTTTTTAATCCCAGAGTCTAAATTTTAAAGTAATGTTGAGTGGGAGTCCCAGCACTGAGCTTTGTTGAACATCACTATTCCCATTGCAAACAGATACCCTTTGTTCCCCTTCTCCGTTTATACAATCCTCATGCCAGCTACCAATCTATTATACTACTTGCATCCTGATATTACCTTCTCTACTGATCTATTAGAGTCATAGAGTCTTACAGATCGGAAATAGGCCCTTTGGCCCAACTTGCGCACACCAATTAGCATGTCCCCTCTATATCAGTCCCACCTGCCTGCGTTTGGTCCTTATCCCTCTAAACCTTTCCTAACCGTGTATCTGCCTAAATATTTCTCAAATTATACGATAGTACCTGCCTCCAGCACCTCATTTCATGCAACCACCACCCTTTGTGCAAACAAATTACCCCTCAGGTTCTCATTAAACCTTAACTACCCCCCCCCCCCCCCTAAACATGTCTTCGGTTCTTGATTCCCCTACTCTGGGCAAACCAAACCTATTCCTCTCATGGGAAATAAGAAGGATCTCGGCTCGAAATGTCTCCCATTCCTTCTCTCCAGAGATGCTGCCTGACCCGCTGAGTTATTCCAGCATTTTGTGTACCTTCGATTTAAACCAGCATCTGCAGCTCTTTCCTCTCACGATTTTATAACCTCCATAAGATCACCCTTCATCCTCTTTTATTTGCTTTTAAATCCATAAATGGTCTTGCCCCGCCCTACCTATCTGAGCTTCTACACCCTTATACACCCGCCCGCTCTCTCAGGTCAGATAATCAGCTGCTCCTGAGTGGGCCTAAAACTAAGCGGAAGCTCAGAGGGGACCGTGCCTTTGCTGTGTCGGCACCCAAATTATGGAACGATCTGCCTCTCCACATTAAACAGGCCTCTTCTCTGTCTGTTTTTAAATCTCTTCTTAAAACCCATCTCTTCTCTGTGGCCTTTGATACGCAGTAAGATGTCGACTTTATTTGCTTGATTGGTTTCTTATTTTGATTGCTTATTGCATGGCTATTATTTTTACTCATGTTTTATGTCTTTTGATTTATTGTTGTATTTCATATGTGATTTATGCGCCTTATGTGAGCTGTTATGTTATGTTATGTTATGTTGTCTGTTTATGATGTCTTGTTTTTTCTTCTGTACAGCACTTTGGTCAACATTGGTTGTCTTAAAGTGCTTAACAAATAAAGTTGGATTGGATTGGATTGGATCCTCCTGCACTCCAAGGAATAAAGCCCTAGTCTGCTCAACCTCTCCCTATAGCTCAGACCCTCGAGACCTGGCAACATCCTCGAAAATCTTCTCTGCACCCTATCCAGCTTGACATCTTTCCTCTAACACGGTGACCAAAACGGAACGCAATACCCTAAAAGTGGCTTCACCAATTTCTTATATAACTGCAACATGACCTCCCAACGTCTATACTCAATACTCTGAACGATGAAGGCCAAATTGTCCAAAGCTTTTTTGACCACCCTATCTACCTGTGACGCCATGTCAACAATGGGGTTCCTTAACAAAGGTCTTTTGAAAACCTAATCTGAACCTTGACTGATCTCTCTGCTACCACCTCAAGAAATGCAATTAGATTAGCCAAGCACGATTTCCCCCCTTGAAATCCAAACCAACCATTGACAGTTTTTGTTAATGCTAGATGTCCTATCTTTCGTAGAAAATCTAATATTTCAACAACTATTAATGTTAAGCTGACTGCTCATTAATTTTGTGGACATGTTCACTTTCGGTTCTCAGAAACTAACACCACATTAGCTAACATCCAGTCCTCTGGCACAACAAGTCTTTCTAAAGAATTATTACGTGTGTGCGGCTGTGTATCTGCCATCTCCACCTTGAAGCCTTTTAAAATGCATGGACGCAAGCAACGCACCTGGTGTTATGCTCTTTAATTTGGTGGGTGTGCATAATCTTTGGTCTTTTTCTACTGAACAAGAAGCTATTTCATTACTCATTTCATCTTCCAATGCCATGTCCACCTATTGACTCCCCTGGCAAATGTGGAAGGGAAATTGTGATTTATTTCAGTTGTCTCCCCCACACTATCTGTGCCATTGTCCTGTCCATCTCTTAATGATCCTATTCCCATCCTGACTTTTCATTGCTATTGATGAATTTGCAGCACGCTTGACTATTTTGTCTTTTGTTTCTTGATAAATTAATTCCATTATTCCAAATTGCCGTCTTCTCTCATCATTTTGTATTCTTTTATCGCTGAATCTGATCTTTACGTATACCTCTTCCTTCCCCTCGATTATCCCCACCTTATTTAAAATGCATGACCAGATCAAATTATCTTCAGTCTAGGTCCAATATCTATTTGCAGATTCAGAAATGAATTGTCAATTCCCAAGATCTAAAAATGTCCTATTTCTCATTCGCAACCATGCAGTAACCTGATTGCGGTTTCCAATCCATGCTTAATTGCTGGTAGTTATATCATGTTCTCTCACACTCACAAGCAACACCCAAGACCTTATGGAACCCAAGATTGGTACAATTTACATTTCACAAAAGCTACCAGCAAAGGTCACTTGCATTACGCAATAAAAGATGCTGGGGCATGGATTTTTATAAGTCCATAAGTGATAGGAGCAGAATTAGGCCATTCGGCCCATCAAGACTACTCCGCCATAAACTCATGCCTGATCTATCTTTCCCTATCTTAATGCCATTCTCCTGCCTTCTCCCCATGATCCCTGACACCCATACTAATCACATATCTATCTATCTATGCCTTAAAAAAAATCCACTGACTTGGCCTTCACAGCCTTCTGTGGTAAAGAATTCCACAGATTCACCACCCTCTGACTAAATAAATTCCTCCTCATCTCCTTCCTAAAAGAACGTCCTTTAATTCTGAGACCTCTGGTCCTAGACTGTCCCACTAGTGGAAACATCCTGTCCACATCCACTCTATCCAGGCCTTCCACTATTCGGTAAGTTTCAATGAGGTCCCCCCCTTCATTCTTTTAAACTCTAAATGTTATAGGGGTTCTCCAGTTTAACGCTGAATGGCTGATGGGCGATCACACTCCATACTCTTCCTCCCTTGGGATTGCAAAAAACCCTTAAATGAGTCCACGCATAACCCCAGGGGCTTGGGAGGGTATGTGTAGGAAGGAACTGCAGATGCTGCTTTAAACCAAAGACTGAAGAAGTTTGAAGAAGGGTCTCAACTCAAAACGTCACCCATTCCTTCTCTCCAGAGATGCTGCTTGTCCCGCTGAGTTACTCCAGCATTTTGTGTGTCTACCTAGTGACAATTAAACCACTGGATTAGGAGAAATATCAAATCTTTTCACTAATGCTGTTAAGAAAAGGAAGCCTGATTTTATCCAGGCAAACCAATATTTGACTAGATGTATCAAGGAGGGCGATCCTAAAATGCCTTTGAAAATGGGCTTGCTGTGCCTTCAGCTTAGGGGCAAATGGGGAAGGAAAACAAATGCCAACTTGAACCCTAGCACTTATACCCTCTGAACAAATAGATCATAATTTATACATCTTTTTATGTTCAGAGATCTTTTTGAGTTTCCAGATTTGTTATTGTGTGGGGAGGGGAATTAATAACTTTTCTTGTTGTGGTTGTGTATTTATTGTAAATGATGTGAATTTGCACTGTGTGTGTGTCTATAAGACATTTAACACAAATAGAGAAGATTTTTTTTTATCCCAATGGGACCAGGCTGCATTTGAATCAGGAGACTAAGAGGGGAAAATAATTCTCCATTTGCTGTGCAGTTGTCAGAAAATGTGGCACCCAATGTACACACTATCATGGCCTACCCGATGAGGATTGCATTAATCGTGACAGTGGAAGAGCCTTAAGGGCCTGTCCCACTTGGACGACCTAATCCATGAGTTTAGAAGACCCTAGACGATTTGAAAAAAATGTCAAGGTCGTGTTGACTCGCCAAAGTAAAAGACCTCCTACGACCTCCTACGACCTCCCACGACCCCCCTCGACCTCAGTCTTCCATACCTAAGACCAACTATGACTAGCTACGAGTGGAAAATTATCACATGATAAAATTGTCATGTTTGCATTTTTTTTCTTGGGCCAGTTACCGACCTACGACTATCTACGACCATCTACGACTACCTACGACTACCATCACAACCTACTACGACGTACCTACCACCTACCTGCTAGCAAAAAGTATCAATTTTTTCCATGCCGACCGTTTTTTTAAAACTCCTGGACATTTTTTATCAGGCTGGAAAAAACGCCGCAACCTCATGCTTCCTCACGAGCATGAGGAAGAGTTACGAAGACCTCCTACGACCTCGTGGCGACCATGCTGCGAGTATGAGTCAATGGCAAACACGGCAGAGGTCGCCCATTAGGTTGTGAAAGTGGGACAGGGGCTTAAGAGACAGGACATGTATTTTACACCATACTCAAAAAATAGGGCACGCCTTATAGGGAAGCACGACAATGAACTTGCAGGATGGATTACATGATCACTACTCTTGTAAGTGGTTTGGACAAACTATCTTCTGGTTCAAAAGCAAAAAAATGCAATCATGGCACAACAAAGTTAGTGATGAAAGTGCAGTGGAGTAAGCACCTGGATCATCCAGATCATTTTACTAATCCTACAGGCAGAGGCTGCAGCTCCTTACAATGCATCAGATTCAGTTACAAAAGTCAGACAGATCAAATGTCATGTGCTAGGAACCAATTTTTTCCAACTTTAAAAGTCGCATCATTGAGAAGATCACTCCCCGATAAACTTGAACAGTTCACATCTTTTTCAAAAAAAATTATGAAAATCGTAAAAAAAATATCACCTGTCTAAAAATAGTCAACACATTTGCGGAATGTGATTTTTTTTTACTGCTCAACTTTAAGTAACTTTGCATTCAAGAAAGTTGATCCGGACAGCTTCTCAATACACAATGTGACATTTTTTAAATATCTAAATCCTGGGGCTTCCTATAAAAACGTGGACATCCCCAATTCTTGACTCTGACAACCAGGATTGAAATTTCTCAATGAAGGAGGAAGAATAGACAAAAATGCTGGAGAAACTCAGCGGGTGAGGCAGCATCTATGGAGCGAAGGAAATAGGCAACGTTAAACAAGGAGGAAACATCAATTTGCTTTGGGCAAACAGATATTCTACATTTGCTGTTTTTTCTCAGGTGCCCGTGTTGAAGAGATTTAGACAGGGTGATCATTTTGTCCGAAGATATTTAATTTACTAAAAGGAGAAGGTGCAGTGAGGCTAACCGCAATAAACAGCTAACGGTTTATTAGTAGTACATTGGGTGTATTGAAGTGAAGAGAATAGTTTAACGGCATTCATAGAGGCAATTTCTTTACCTGCGATCTTGCATCCATATATTTCAAGGCGAAGTGCAATGCCATTCTCCCACGTCTGTGGTCTTATCCGCAAATATCGTGTCAGGATTTTCTGAGGAAACTGCCTTACGACTGTATCATTGGGGCTGCTGTTGCCTTGAAATACCTGCAAAATTAAAGCCCGCAATCAGCCTCGGACAAATATTCTCAACAGGTAAATCTAGAATTCTTCAAGTTCAGAGTCGGCTTGTCATAATGCTATGTGTAGGAAGGAACTGCAGATGCTGGTTTAAACAGAAGATAGACACAAAATGCTGGAGTAACTCAGCGGGACAGGCAGCAACTCTGGGGAGATGGAATGGGTGGCGTTTCGGGTCGAGACAACCTTTGGCGCCATTTTCAAGTCCCAGTTGCTGTAAGTGCAGGGATCTTGAAATGACCATGTCATTCTGATGTCCTGGCGGCGTCGCAGGGTCGGCCCAACGGTCTAACACGGAGCTACGTTGCTTAGAAACATAGAAAATAGTTGACGTTTTGGGTCGAGACCCTTCTGCAGACTGATTCAGGCTGAAGAAGGGTCTCGACCCGAAACATCACCCATTCCTTCTCTCCAGAGATGCTGCCTGTCCCACTGAGTTACTCCAGCATTTTGTGTCATAATGCTATAGTATGTAGCTCGTGCCAAGGTACAGATCCAAGAGCTGGCAGTCCTTGAGATTCATCAGCTTTATGGGCTTCAAAGGAGAGATGTTTTGGCCCAGACTTTTCTCACACAACATCTACGCCTTCCACTAACAATTACTGATTGGGAGCACGAATCCTATCTGCCTCAGTTGCTCCCTACTCCAAACATGGTAACTAAATCATCATTTTCCTATATGTGGGAAGGAACTGCAGAGCTGGTTTACACTGCAGATAGACACAAAATGCTGGAGTAACTCAGGGGGACAGGCAGCATCTCTGGTTAGAAGGAATGGGTGATGTTTCGGTTCGAGACCTTTCCTCAGGATGAGGACTGGGGTCTCGACCCGAAATGTCACCCTTTCCTTCTCTCCAGAGATGCTGACAGTCCCGCTGAGTTACTCCAGCATCAAGGGTTAACAAAAATATTGGGGAAACTCAGTGGGTGAGGCAGCATCTATGGAGCGAAGGAATAGGTGACGTTTCGGTCGAGACCCTTCTTCAGACTCAAGCATTAAGGGGATGGTTCTCAGAGACTATCTATCATAGAAACATAGAAACATAGAAAATAGGTGCAGGAGGAGGCCATTCGGCCGTTCGAGCCAGCACCGCCATTCATTGTGATCATGGCTGATTGTCCCCAATCAATAACCCGTGCCTGCCTTCTCCCCATATCCCTTGACTCCACTAGCCCCTAGAGCTCTATCTTACTCTCTCTTAAATCCATCCAGTGATTTGGCCTCCACTGCCCTCTGTAGCAGGGAATTCCACAAATTCACAACTCTCTGGGTTAAAAAAAAAATTCTCACCTCAGTCTTAAATGGCCTCCCCTTTATTCTAAAACTGTGGCCCCTGGTTCTGGACTCGGCCAACATTGGGAACATTTTTCCTGCATCTACCTTGTCCAGTCCTTTTATAATTTTATATGCTTCTATAAGGTACCCCCTCATCCTTCTAAACTCTAGTAATACAAGCCTAGTCTTTTCAATCTTTCCTCATATGACAGTCCCGCCATCCCAGGGATCAATCTCGTGAACCTACGCTGCACTGCCTCAATCACAAGGATGTCCTTCCTCAAATTAGGAGACCAAAGCTGTACACAATACTCCAGATGTGGTCTCACCAGAGCCCTGTACAACTGCAGAAGAACCTCTCTACTCCAATACTGAAATCCTCTTGTTATGTGGCTCTTGTTATCCTGTGACTGTAGCATACGCCTGCACTGAGACATTCCTTGCACCACATTCCTCCATACTGGTAGACTGCCCTCAGGGTATGCTGATCAAACCCCGGGAGACAGGAAGATTAATTTAACTAAAATTTTAATTTGATGACAATACTAACTTTAACAGATTTATTCGCTCATAAGATTGGTCAGGTAAATATTATATCCAATCTCACTTTACTCCAGAATGGCGTCTCAGTGGGAAGATAAGGGCCGACTATTAAGGACTTGGAGTCATCGATATGCCAGAGCAGATAGGGATGATAGATTTCCTTACCTGAAGGACATTAATTTAATTTTGAAACCCAATGTGTTTTTCAACAACAGTACTCTAGCTTATTTATTACCATTAGTTTAGTTTAGTTTAGTTCAGCGATACATCGCGGAAACAGGCCCTTCGTCCCACCAAGTCCGCGCCATCCAGCGATCCCCGCACACTAACGCCATCCTGCGCACACCAGGGGCTATTTACAATTTTTTAACAAGCCAATCAGCCTACAAACCTGTACGTCTTTGAAGTGTGGGAGGAAACCGGAGCTCCCGGAGAAAACCCACGCAGGTCACGGGGGGAACGTACAAACTTCATACATACGTTCTCTATACATGTATTCAAGAGATAGTTAGATTTCGCTCTTAGGGCTATCAGAATCAAGGGATAGGGGGCGAAAGCAGGAACGGGGTACTGATTCTGGATGATCAGCCACGATCATATTGAATGGCGGTGCTGGCTCGAAGGGCTGAATGGCCTACTCCTGCACCTATTGTCTATGTTTCCATACAGCACCCATAGTCAGGGTCAAAACCGGGTCTTCTGGCACTGTAAGGCAGCTACTCTACCACTGTGCCACCGTGCCACCCTCACGCTAGATTTTCATTACTGATTTATCTTAGTATTTGAGCCTACATTTCCCAGTTGTCAAGATGGAATTTGAACTCACGTCTCCAGACCAAACACCCAGGCGTTTGGTTACTAGCACCGTAAATGAACCAATCCACCTGTAAGACCGCTTTGTTAGATTCAATGTTGCTCAGAGGATAATGAAGCCTCCAGTCAAGATTCAAGAGAATGCCCTTCAACCAAATCACTCTCTGATAATCTCAATCCTTTACTCTAAATGTATCTCAGCTGGCACAATTTTACATTCTGGACTAGAATCAATTGAAGTCTATCCTGAGGCAAACACATTTTTTTTTATGACTGAGAACCTTAACAGACTGATAAAAAAAAAAAGATCTTTATCAGTCACTGGTATGACTTAATTTGAATATTCGTCTCTGTGGAGAGTGGAGAATTGAGTGTAGGACTAAAATAGTTTAATTGTACAATCAGCACTAAGGATTTTCGACATCTTTCATATCTTTTGTATGTCATTGAAGTGTGATTACTTCAAGGTGTATTGTCTGCTATCAGCTGTGGTGAACTTAAATCCCAAGCGGGATAAAGATCTCGAGTTCTATTTAACTGTGTTGCTACGGAGACGTGCAAGTAATTCCAGCTGCTTAACTCTGTGCATTCTTATTCCTACGTCCAGCTGTTAATGATGCAACAGCATTGAGGAAAAGCACCAATTCAATAAAATGGTGGCAATGTGCAAATCTTCTCCACTGTACATTTACTGCCTTTACTTCATCGACAAATACCTCAGTGAGTGAGGCAGTTAAAATTAACTATAATATTGAAATACTTAGAAATGTTTCATCCACAGAGAAGTTGATGAAGACAGAACCAGGGATCACTGTTTAAGAATAAGGGGTAGGCCTTTTAGGACTGAGATGAGGAAAAACTTTTTCACCCAGAGAGTTAAGAATCTGTGGAATTCTCTGCCACAGAGGGCAGTGGAAGCCAATTCACTGGATGTTTTCAAGAGAGAGTTAGATTTAGCTCTTAGGGCTAACGGATCAAGAGATATGGGGAAAAGGCAGGAACGGGTACTGATTTTGGATGATCAGCCATGTTCATATTGAATGGCGGTGCTGGCTCGAAGGGCCGAATGGCCTACTCCTGCACCTATTTTCTGTGTTTTCTATGTTATAGGAGGATGAAGTCAATGGTTCTCTTTCTGCCGAAGGTAGACACAAAAAGCTGGAGTAACTCAGCGGGTCAGAGAAAAGGAATGGGTGAGGTTTCGGGTCGAGACCCTTCTTCAGACCGAGAGTCAGGGGAAAGGGAAACAAGAGATATAGACGGTGATACAGAGAGATATAGAAAAAAATGAATGAAAGACGTGCAAAATAAGTTTCGGCCTGTGTCCACTCACCTACTCACTTAGCAAATAACACAGTCTTAAAAACATTATGGGTTCTGCTTGTCCTATCCTTCTGAGGAAGAGAGTTCCAAAGATTCACGACCCTCTGAGAAAGAAACTCTCTCCTATTGAAGGTTCAACCCGTTATTTCTATTGAGTGACCTCTGTGTAAAGAGTGGCTGCTTTCAGTTCCGGGACCTCAATACCAGTTTGATTGAGACTTAACTGATCTACTGCACCATTCATCCCCTGGGTTTGAAGAAGGGACTCAACCCGAAACGTCACCCATTCCTTCTCTCCAGAGATGCTGCCTGTCCCGCTGAGTTACTCCAGCATTTTGCGTCTACCTTCGATTTAAACCGGCATCTGCAGTTCTTTCCTGCACGTTGGGCAATTAATGACGATTTTGATCAAATTGGACAGGTTCAGGAATGGCTCGGAGATTAACTCCATCAGATCATTGCGCAGATGCTGATGATAAAATCATCACTGCAGGTCAGAGATGCGCATTCAAGTTAGTTTTTTTCAAAGATTTGTTATCTTTATGTTGCCTGCTTTATACACCGTATGATCCAAATCTCCACTCGGGAGAAAGTGGGTTTTGGTTTTAAGCCAAACTTTAGGAATTCAGTTTCACGCAACACAGGCCAATGATTAAGTACAGTGTGAAGGTGGTGAAGTGTAAGAGAGTGGCTGCCTTTGGATGAGATATCTGACCAAGGTTCCATTTACCCTGTTGTGGGGAAGACCCCACGGTTCAAAGAAGTGCAGAGTAGCAGAGAGTGGAATTCTTTGCCACAGAGTGGAACTCATTGCCGCAGAAGGCTGTGGAGGCCAAGTCAGTGGTATTTTTAAGGCAGAGATAGATAGATTTTTGAATAGTACCGGTGTCACAGGTTATGGGGAGAAGGCAAGAGAACGGGGTTCGGGGGGAGAGATAGATCATCTGTGATTGAATGGCGGAGTAGACTTGATGGGCCGAATGGTCTAATTCTACTCATAACACTTGTGACCTTTTCTCAAGCATTCCCACTGACGAGAATTCCTTAACCAACGGCAAAATAAAACAGATGCAGTAGATCCATGATTCCTAATTGAGAGCAGGTTAAGAATGCCAGTTGTACATCACAGCAAACTGCTATGCTCCGGGACTGTTTGAAACAATTACCATTTAATATTGACATGTTTGAAAATAATTTAAACAGATTGAATAGGTCCCACTGAGTCTTCTCACACAAAAAGTGATTTTGAGCTTTACACCAAAGCTATTAATGCACGAGAATAAAAATCATTTAGGATTCATTCTGCTTATATATTCAATCATTACTTGATAGCCATTTTCAGTTGAGACTGCCATTCATTTATTTATATTTAAGAGATTACAGGTGGCATGAGTTTATGCATTCAATTTGGGTTAAACAAGGAGCTGGTTAACTATTCAGATTTGGAAGTTATTTTAAATAAAGTCATAGAGTGATACAGTGTGGAAACAGGCCCTTCGGCCCAACTTGCCCACACCGGCCAACAATGTCCCAGCTACACTAGGTACACTTGCGCTTGGTCCATATCCCTCCAAACCTATCCAATCCATGTACTTGTCAAACTGTTTCTTAAACGATGGGATAGTCCCAGCCTCAACTACCTTCTCTGGAAGCTTGTTCCATACACCCACCACCCTTTGGGTGAAAAAATTACCCCTCAGATTCCAATTAAATCTTTTCCCCTTCACCGTGAACCTTTGTCCTCTGGTACTCGATTCCCCTACTCTGGGCAAGCGATTCTGTGCATCTACCCGAGCGATTCCTCTCATTATTTTACACACCTCTATAAAATCACACCTCATCCTCCCTGTGCTCCAAGGAATAGAGACCCAGCCTACTCAACCTTTCCCTATAGCTCACACCCTCTAGTCCTGGCAACATCCTCATAAATTTTCTCTGAAGGCCAAGATGCCAAAAGCCTTTTTGACCACCTTATCTACCTGCGACTCGACCTTCAGGGAACCATGTACCAGTACTCCTAGATCCCTCTGCTCTACAATGCTCCCCAGATGCCTACCATTCACTGTGTAGGTCCTACCCAAGTTAGACTTCCCAAAATGTAACACCTCACAGTGGGGGGAGTGGAGGGGTGGTGGGGGTGGGTGGGGGGTTGGGTGTGGGGGTGGGTGGGGGGGTGGTGGAGGTGGGGGTGTGGGGGTGGGGATTAGGGGGTGTGGGGGTGTGGGAGGGGGGAGGGTTGCATGGACAGGGGGTGGGGGGGGGGGGGTTGGGGGTGTGGGGGGGGGGGGGGTTGGATAGGCAGGGGGCTGTGGGGGGGGGGGGGGGGGGGTCAAGTGAAAGCATTAGATACCCTGAACTAAAATAGGCAATTGTGAATCCAGGTATACATTGCAGAAATGTGATCGGGTTAAATAAGCACGTTTTTCTTCAACATATGTTGTCTATTACTGTAGCTATTTGCTCATTCATTGTAATCTGCTGGATCATGGTCTTTGGCAAGGAAGAGTGAATGAATTCTGCGCATTAAATGGATTCTGTGAACTTTAATTGTTGACCCACCCAAAGTAATAATATCCTCCAGTGTCCACCAATGAGGCAATCCTTTTATATATTTTAAGAGAAAATGAACAAGGTAGTAAGATATTTTTTAGTATTTAGTTTAGAATTCCAGCGGAGAAACACGGCCTTTCAGCCGACCGAGTCTGCACCGACCAGCGATCCCTGCACACTACCACCATCCTACACGTACTAGGGACAATTTTACATTTATACCAAGCCAATTAACCTACAAACCTATACCTGTGGGAGGAAACCAAAGATCTCAGAGAAAACCCACACAGGTCACGGGGAGAACGTATAACCCTCGTACAGACAAGCAGCCGTTGTCAGGATCGAACCCGTGTCTCTGGCGCTGCAAGGCAGCAACTCTACTGATGTGCCACCGTCCTTCCCATAATCCATCTTGTACTTTAGTATTTCTTCTGTACTACTTCAGATTGCACTGAAATCTTTGCACTATTCTGCTGTTTTGCATTTGTTATTGTACTTATCCAAGTTCACTCTATCCTTAATGTTTACTCTACGAGTTTCATGCGAACAAAGATTTTAAATGACAATAAACTAATCTGAATCTGATAGACACTAAAAGCTGGAGTAACTCAGCGGGTCAGACAGCATCTCTGGAGAAGGAATAGGTGACTTTTCAGGTCGAGACCCTTCTTCAGACTCTGAATCTGAATGTGATATTGGTTCTGAGAGACGATTTTGATATTTTAAAGTGAATTGTAAATGAAAGTTGTGTTGAAAGGAACTGCAAAATGCTGGTTTAAACCGAAGTTAGACACCAAAATGCTGGAGTAACTCAGCGGGACAGGCAGCATCTCTGGAGAGAAGGAATGGGTGACGTTTCGGGTCGAACCCTTCTTCAGACTGAATGGAAGTTGTTGTTGTTTGCGATGCATCTAATCAGATTTCTACCTCTGACGCACCACATGACTTCAGCTCCAGGAACACATGCACCCTGCACAGATGTGAGTGAATGAATGCTCACGTACTCATTATCACACAAAACGCCATTCAGCCCCTGTTCCACACCAGTTCCTATAGCAGAGTAATCCTATCAGTCGCAAACCTCTCTCCTTACACTCTCTCCTCCTCTCATGCAACGTATTCTTCCTCAAGTGCTAATCAACCTACTGTTTCCACAGATGCATTGTATTGTAATTGGGACAGTTTCTTCCCAGCTGGGTCGATGGTTGAAAGGGTCAAGAACTTCAAATTCCTGGGGGTGCACATCTCTGAAGATCTTTCCTGGTCCGAGAACACTAACGCAATTATCAAAAACGCTCATCAGCGCCTCTACTTCCTGAGAAGATTACGGAGAGTCGGATTGTCAAGGAAGACTCTCTCTAACTTCTACAGGTGCACAGTAGAGAGCATGCTGACCGGTTGCATCGTGGCTTGGTTCGGAAATTTGAGCGCCCTGGAGAGGAAAAGACTACAAAAAGTAGTAAACACTGCCCAGTCCATCATCGGCTCTGACCTTCCTTCCATCGAGGGGATTTATCGCAGTCGCTGCCTCAAAAAGGCTGGCAGTATCATCAAAGGCCCACACCATCCTGGCCACACACTCATCTCCCTGCTACCTTCAGGTAGAAGGTACAGGAGCCTGAAGACTGCAACAACCAGGTTCAGGAATAGCTACTTCCCCTCAGCCATCAGGCTATTAAACCTGGCTCGGACAAAACTCTGATTATTAGCAACCACTTTCTGTTATTTGCACTACCAGTTTATTTATTCATGTGTGTATATATTTATATCATGGTATATGGACACATTTATCTACTATTTTCTGTGTGCTTAAGCAAAGCAAGAATGTCATTGTCCTATACAGGGACACATGACAATAAACTCACTTGAACTTAGACCCAGATTGCAGTGCTGAACTACTATCTACCTCATTGGTGATCCTCGGGCTATCTTTGATTGGACTTTGAAGGTAGACAAAAGTGCTGGAGAAACTCAGCGGGTGCGGCAGCATCTATGGAACGAAGGAAATAGGCGACGTTTCGGGCTGAAACCCTTCTTTAGACTTTGGACTTTGCTGGCTTTACCTTGTACGTGTATTCCCTTATCAAGTATCGACACAATGTAAATGGCTCGATTGGAATCATGGATTGTCTTTCTGCTGACTGGCTAGCACGCAACAAAAGCTTTTCACTGTACCTTGGTACACGTGACAATTGACTGGACAGAACTAAACTTAACTCGTAGAAGGCATTCTAATGGGATGCATCACAGCTTGGTTTGGCAACATCTTTGCTGCAAGAAATTTGTAGAGTTGTGGATATAGCCTGCCCATCGCACAAACCAGTCTACCCCCACCCCCCCCCCCCCCCCCCCCCCCCCCCCCCCACCCCTTCATGGACTTCATGATGCTCCTCATGGAAAGAAGCCAACATAATCAAGAACCATTTTCATCCCTGTCTTTCCCCCTCCCCCCCTCACCCATCAGGTAGAGTATACAAAAACTTGAAAGCATGTACCACCAGACTCATGAACAGCTTCTTCCCTGCTGTTATCAGACTAATACATGGTCTTCTTGAGATGCAGGAATCTGTGCTGGGACCTCTGTTGTTAATGATACATAAAAATAACTTGGGGACAAATATAGATGTTAGTAAGTTTGCAGATGACACAACAGTTACTGGAGTTACAGAGAGTGAAGAAGGCTGTCAAGGGATAAAGCAGGATATAGATCAGGTACAGTTTGTGGCAGACCGAAGATAGGCACAAAATGCTGGAGTAACTCAGCGGGACAGGCAGCATCTCTGGATAGAAGGAATGGGTGACATTTCAGGTTGAGACCCTTCTTCAGACTGAATCAGGGGACGGAGACACAGAGATACAGATAAGTCAATATTCATACCACTGGGTTGTAAGATGCCCAACTTCACTGTTCTCTATATATTCTCCATATTGACTTCTCTAACTTCAAGTAACCTTTGCCTTT
Organism: Amblyraja radiata; assembly: GCF_010909765.2. NCBI lineage: Eukaryota > Metazoa > Chordata > Chondrichthyes > Rajiformes > Rajidae > Amblyraja > Amblyraja radiata. The sequence continues at coordinate 9,833,112 of NC_045957.1, forward strand.
TCTGCTCTCTCCATAACTCCCCCCTTCTCAGTTCCCCGACTAGTCTGTCTGTCCTTGTTTACATTTTAACTGTTTGCTTTATTGTTACCTTCTCCTACTAACAATGATCTATTCTCCACTTTCCTTGATTTTTCATCCACTTTGTCGTGTTTTCACACCTTACACTTCCTTATCTCTGTATCTCTGTCTCCCCTGATTCAGACTGCAGAAGGGTCTCAATCCAAAATGTCACACTTTCCTTCTATCCAGCGATGCGGAAGTGGCGGCACTGCCCTGGCAGCAGTGGCTCGCCTGCAGTCCGTTTGTTTTTACTTTTTTGTGTTGTTTTTTTTCGTTTTGTCTAGTTAAGTTTTTGTTTTTTAGGTTGTGTTTATGTGGGGGGGTTGAAACGGGGCTTGTTGTCTCTCCCTTCGGGGGAATGCGACTTTTTTGTCGTATCCCCCTTCTCTGCCTCCGTCTGCGCTGAGGCCTAATGGCGGAGCTGGCGACCTCGAGACTCCGGAGGCAGAGCCAGTCAGGACTTGCCCTGGGCTCGCTCCCGTGAGGGCGGTCCGGCTCGGGGCTGGACCGGCGCTCCCGTGAGGGGCTGTGACGCTCCCGTGAGGGCGGCCTGGCGCGGGGCTGAGACTCTCCCGTGAGGGGCTGTGGCGCTCCCGTCGGGGCGGCCCAGCCCGAGGGTGGAATGGCGTTCCCTTCAGAGCGGCCCAGCTCGAGGGTGGTATGGCGCTCCCGTCGGAGCGGCCCAGCTCGAGGGAGGTACGGCGCTCCCGTCGGAGCGGCCCAACTCGAGGGAGGAATGGCACTCACGTGAGGGCGATCCGGCTCGGGGCTGGAACGGTGCTCCGGTGGCTGGGACGGCGTTCTGGCGGCGGTGACCTGAGTCCGGGGTTCAGCCGCGGGCCAGCGGCTGCGTTCGCTGGACTGGAGGGCGGCAGCTTCGAACACCCCGGGCCGCGGTGTTTGAGCCGGCCCGTTTGCGGGGTTCGGTGAGCCGCGGGACTGGTTGTACCATCGCCCGGTGGGGTATCGCCTCAGCACAGAGGGAGAAGAGGAGGGAAGAGACTGCAGCCCTAAGATTTTTGCCTCCACCACAGTGAGGAGGTGTTTGGATGTTAATTTGTGTTTGTTGTTGTTTATTATTGTATTATTGTATGTATGACTGCAGGCACGAAATTTAGTTCAGACCGTAAGGTCCGAATGACAATAAAGGTAATTCTATTCTATTCTATTCTATTCTATGCTGCCGGTCCCGCTGAGTTGCTCCAGCATTTTGTGTCTACCTTTGACTTAAACCAGCTTCTGCAGTTCTTTCCTACACAAGAATCTGTCAATCTGTGGCTTAAACATATCCATTGACTTGGCCACCACAACCTTCTGTGGCAAAGAATTCCACTGATTCACCACCCTCTAAAGAAATTCCTCCTAAAGGAACGTCCTTTAATTCTAAGGCCTCTCCACACCCAATATTCCAACAACTTACCTTTTGCTTATTCTTTTCTTTCACTGTGATCCAGTCTTCACCATTAGAACTCACATCAACCTTGTAGGTCAGAATGTAATACATCCGCCGGGTTTCTTGGGAGACAGCACCTTGTGTTGCTATTGCAGAGATGTACTGCAGGAACCCCAGGTCTACCTGCAGGATTAAAAACAGCCAGAGATTGTTAGGCATGTTTATAATTGATGATATCATGCCTTAATTCAAATTATATAGAATTAAAAACATGGCCACAACTCTTACCAATGTTTCCAAGTAGTCTAATGAAATCCAAATTGTAAAATAAAATTACCCGTTTATTTATAAAGTCATGTCATTGAAATTAGGCCATTCGGCCCATCAAGTCTACTCCGCCATTCAATCATTCCTGAACTATCTTTCCCTCTCAACCCCATTCTCTTGCCTTCTCCCCATAACCCCTGACACCCGTACCAGTCTAAATAAGGGTCTCGACCCGAAACTTCACCCATTCCTTCTCTCCAGAGATGTTGCCTGTCCCGCTGAGTTCCTCCAGCATTTTGTGTCTTATCTTCAATAATCTATCAATCTCTGCCTTTAAAAATATTCTTTGACTTTGGCCTCCACAACCTTCTGTGGGAAAGAATTCCACAGATTCACCATCCTTTTATGGGGAGTTTATGCTTCTTATTATTCTATAGTTGATGCAGAGGTTGTTACTATCAGATCTAAAGCAAGCTCTGGTACAGAATAGGTGTCCATTTTGTCCTTCTGTAATGGATCGATTCTTTTGCTAGAAACCCTGCATTTATGAATTTATTCTTAAGTTCACTGTTAGCGTGATTGTCAGTTATGCGGGTGCCGCAAGCCCTTTCTCCTTCACTGACATCTGTGCCTTAGATTAAATCTTCCTGGATTTCTTATGCAAGGAGGTCAGTCAGGAATTGCAGCTGGAGTTTGGCTCAGCTGTCTGGTTCAACTGAAGTTGGGGCAGTTCATGAACTCAGAATGAAAGACGCATGGATAGTTGGTCGCTGCTGGAGTAATCGAACCTCTCATCTGTCTCCTTGAAGCAGATAAGAAAAGAAAAAAGGATGCACAGAATCTATTGCCCAGAGTAGGGGAATCGAGGACCAGAGGACATAGGTTCAAAGTGAAGGGGAAAAGATTTAATAGGAATCTGAGGGGTAACTTTTTCGCACAAAGGGTGGTGGGTGTATGGAAAAAGGAGGAGGTAGTTGAGGCTGGGACTATCCCAACGCTGAAGAAACAGTTGGACAGGTACATGGAAAGGACAGGTTTGGTGGGATATGGACCAAGCACAGGCAGGTGGGACTAGTGTAGCTGGGACATGTTGGCTGGTGTGGGCAAGTTTGGCCAAAGGTCCTGTTTCCACACTGTATCATTCTATGACTATGACTCTAAAATGGAAAACAACAAAGGTTATGTCGCCTACTCCTTCGCTCCATAGATGCTGCCTCACCCGCTGAGTTTCTACAGCATTTTTGTCTACCTAAGATTACAGAGGATGCAGGTCTGGAGAAACGTTGCCCCCGGTGTTTGTAACACTTCTCTCGGAGTTTACAACACTTCTCCCTTTTTTTTGCAACACTTTGCTGAAATTGGTCCTAAACTAGAGGGGCTTGCCAATATTGTTTCTACCTCATCTCATCCCAATGCGTGCCCTCTTCTGCAACATCCATACTCAATCCCAAATCCAATCTATTTATTTGAACACCAGAGTAACTCAGCGGGACAGGCAGCATCTCTGGATAGAAGGAATGGGTGACGTTTCGTGTTGAGACTCTTCCTTTTCTCGACCCGAAGCATCACCCGTTCCTTCTCTCCGGAGATGCTGCCTGTCCCGCTGAGTTACTCCAGCTTTTTTTTGCGTCTATCTTCAGGATGTGGCGAAATGCAGCTTTTCAAAAAAAATCAAAAAATGTATTCAATTATTAAAAATAATATTTACAATACAATAAAACGAAACAGAACCCACCACCATAATACAAGACAAACAAATATCTAAATAAACTACTGTACAACTATGTTACAATCCTTGTCGAGGATGCATTCAACCCCCCGCGGTCGAAATGCAGCCTTGGAGGAGAACACACATATTAAACACACGACTATGTCTTTAGAAGGCCGATAAATGCCACGTTGTGTCAACGACACCCCGAGTTTAACAGTAAACCCCCCAAGGTCCCTTGTTGTTGGTTTACCAAAGAAAATCAGTTGCCCCAATGTTTTGCCGGAAGAGTATTGTACAGTTATTGTTTCCGTTCATTCCCCATCTCTGCTAATGTTAGAAACATAGAAACAAGGGTACATCAATACCAATGCTTAAAATGTGGATTGCAAGTATGTTGGACACCGCTCATCTTGAAGAAATGCGATTCCTCCTAATGGATAAATCAGACCAATTCATAACGAGTTGGTCTCCATTCGTCGTTTTTTTGGAATCATATGGTGCAACACAACTGTAAAAAATAACTGTTTCAGGACTGGACGAGGGTTGGTCAAGATTATAAATAATGATCTCCTTTTCTTTTTTATTTTATTTTATTTTCTCTATTTTCTCTCTCAACTTTCTTCATTTACTCGTTTTCTTTTTTCACACACTATATATTTCACATCTTTCTATCCTTTACTATCTAACTTATTTTTCTTATTCTAATCTTTTTTCAATGTAACAAAAAAAAAAAAAGAAGAAGTTGTACATAAAATGCATTATGAAAATATATATTAGGCACTTTGGTGCCATATGACTGTACTTACTTCTAATAAAATAAAATATTAAAAAAAAAAAAAAAAGAAACATAGAAACATAGAAAATAGGTGCATTCGGCCCTTCGAGCCAGCACCGCAATCCAATATGATCATGGCTGATCATCCAAAATCAGTACCCCGTTCCTGCTTTCCCCCCATATCCATTTAACCCTGAGAGCTAAATCTAACTTTCTCTTGCAAAAGACCAGTGAACTGGCCTCCACTGTCTTTTTTGGCAGAGAATTCCACAGATTCACAACTCTCTGGGTGAAAATGTTTTTCCTCATCTCAGTCCTAAAATGGCTTACCCCAATGCTCAATGGTTCACTTGCGTCTGTGAGATTCTGAGCGTATGATAGGATGTGAAATTAAAATAGCGATCAGAGGCTGCGATTGAAAGCTGCCCCGCGAGCAGAGTCTGAGTGGGAGACTCGGTGCTGGAGGGCTCAGCGAGCCACACATCTGCTCATGATTTGGATTCACATACAAGAGAAATCAAACGTAAATGCTACCGATTCCTCTCCTTTGCAGGGTTCAGGATGTAACATATTGTTAACTAATCGGACCTCATGAGGGCATGCAGGCCGGTCGGTCTGCAAGCCCACAAGATGTTTTCAACTATCGTAGAGCATGGAAACATAACGCTGAGCACAATGCAACTGGAGCTGATAAAAGTTATTTCGTAGCTGGGACAAATGGATAATCCATCATCTTCACATGGTGGGTTCTGAGCCTTAATCTAATGACTATGCACAACAGCTTGCTTATATATAGTCACTGTGGAATGATCAAGACACTATTAGCTTTGAGATTTCTTTATGCAGCAACGTCCAATCCATCTGCTGCGTATTTTTCTCGTCGATATGTTTGAAATTTTTTAAAAAGCGATCGCCATACACAAGACTGCAATCCATTAAAACAAAGCACCTCTTCTGACTTGGCCCATATTATCTTTCTGTATTGTTAACTCTTAGCAACCTCAGCTAAATGAACAAATGTATTATTTTTTCAGCTGAGTGCAGGGATGAAGAGGTCGTAGGAACTCCTTTGGCTCCTGACCCCGCTTTGTCATTCCAGACTGCAGTGGGAGTTGCGCTTAACTTGGGGGTACTTTGGCCTCAAGGCTCCTCCACTTAATGACCATATAATGAGGGACAAGCCATACATCCAGCATGTGGATTAAAGTGTTAAGGGGTCTTATCACATTAGCAACAGTTTGAGGACTTAGTTCTGCATTACCATTGAGGCCAGATTGTAAAAGCTGCTTCAATGTATCTCCAAAGATAGACACAAAAAGCTGGAGTAACTCAGCGGCTCAGTCAGAACGTTTGTTGGTTGGTGACGTTTCGGGTTGAGGCCCTTCTACATATTCCTTCTCTCCAGAGATGATGTGTGGCCTGCCGAGTTACTCCAGCTTTTTGTGTCTATCTTTGGTTTAAAATCAGCATCTGCACTAGATATATCTCCAGCTGTGTGTAGAAGGTTGCCACATTCACACAGCCGGAGATATATCTACGTTTTTAATTCAATCTGGCCTGTAACTCTCCACTGCAACCTTAAATAAAGGACATCTCTCTTTTGTGCTTGGTGTATGAATATTGCCTGCAAAAATGCACTTTGTTACCAACACTCAATTACCCCAGGAGGATCGCAACAGGCCATCTCTTTAAACCTGTGTAGGAAGGAATTGCGGATGCTGGTTTAAGCTGAAGATGGACACAAAATGCTGGAGTAACTCAGCGGGACAGGCTGCATCTCTGGAGCGAAGGAATGGGTGACGATTCGGGTCGAGGCCCTTCTTCAGACTGGACCCGAAACGTCACCCATTCTTTTTCTCCAGAGATGCTGCCTGTCCCGCTGAGTTACTCCAGCATTTAGTGTCGATCTTTTACATAGACATTATTGTCCTGGAGAGAAGGAATGGGTGATGTTTCAGGGCAAGAACTTTCTTCAGACTGTATGTTTTCATGTGAGTGCTGTTGCCATGTTAGGTGGAGAATTCCCGGGTCTTTGGCCCAGCAATAATCCACCTCGTGGGTCCAACAACCCTTCACCTTCAGAAGCATTCAAAAACTTTGTTGAATGAATGAACTCGAGGATCCTCCAACAACCTATTGGCAGGTATTCCTGCATGAATGCTGTGGAATCGCTGTGCGTTGCTACAGGCACACTTCATCTGAAGAAAAGTGACGGATTCAATGGCAAGAATATTTCTGCAACTTAAGGACTGAAGTTTTCCATTTGTTTAAGTAGCAAAGTCCAAAGCCAGCTGGCATTTTTGCGGGTAATGCCAGCAGATCACTGTACAACAATAAAAAGGGGAAATCCGATAAGATTCCTTCACACAGCAAGTTGTTTTAGTTTACTTTAGTTTAGTTTAGAGATACAGCGCGGAAACAGGCCCTTCGGCCCACCGAACCTGCACCAACCAGCGATCCCCGCACACTAACACTATCCAACACACACGAGGGACAATTTTTGTAGACATTTTATACCAAGCCAATTAACCTACAAACCTGTCGGAAAGAACTGCAGATGCTGGTATAAACTGAAGTTAGACAGAAAAAGCTGAAGTAACTCAGCGGGACAGAGAGCATCTCTGGAGGGAAGGAATGGGTGACGTTTCGGGTCGAGACCCTTCTTCAGACTTACAAACCTACAAACCTGTACGTCTTTGGAGTGTGGGAGGAAGCCGAATATCTCGGAGAAAACCCACGCAGGTCACGGGGAGAACGTACAAACTCCGTACAGACAAGCACCCGTAGTCGGGATCAAACCCGGGTCTCTGGTGCTTTTGGAATATAATGTGTGACTAGATTGAAGAGGCGGTTTCAGTAAATAACTCTCACAGCGCGATTAATAATATACTGTAGCTGAAAAGGAAACATTTGCAGGTCCATGGCGAAATAATAGAGAAATGAGATTGATTGCACAGAGCTGGCAACAGCATAAGGGCTGAATGAAGAGTTTTGTTTCCATGACCATAATGCCATTTTAACTACCTGGTTGTTTGTCTTCTCTGGCATTAACCAACACATTTTACCAATGCAAGCATTTAAAAATATCAATTATTGCCACAAAATTTGCTAAATTATATTCCATTAAATGTTTCCAGCCAGACAAAGTCGAATGTTTAGATTTTAATCAACAGGATATGGTTGAGAACTTCATGTTCCCAGGGGTAAATATCCCCTACAATTTGTCCTGGCCCCAGCACATTCATCATCTGCCCACGAAAGCACACTGTTGACTCACCATAAGGTAGGGGCAGAATTAGGCCATTCGGCCCATCAAGTCTATTCAATCACGGCTGATCTATCTCTCCCTCCTAACCCCATTCTTCTGCCTTCTCACCCTTAACCATTGACACCCTTACTAATCAAGAATCTATCTATCTCTGCCTTAAACATATCCACTGATGGCCTCCACAGCCTTCTGTGGCAAAGAATTCCACAGATTCACCACCCTCTGACGAAATAAATTCCTCCTCATCTCGTTCCTGAAGGAATGTCCTTTAATTCTGAGGCTGTGACACAGACTCTCCCACTAGTGGAAACATCCTCTCCACGTCCACTCTATCCAAGCCTTTCACTATTCTGTACGTTTCAATAAGGTCCCCCCCTCATTCTTCTAAACTCCAGCGGGTACAGCAGGCCCAGTGCCGACAAACGCTCATCTTGCTCATAAAACGAAGGAAATTCTGCATGTGTCCAGTGACTCTTACCGATTCCTACATGTGACAATAAGAAATCAAAACCATAATCAAAATGTTACCTTTCTCCATCCGAGACTTGACTGGACCAGCGATGTTTTTCACCACAATTATTACATTATAAACCATTTCCTTCTATATAACAGAACGACTAGCCAATAGAATGTTTTTTGCATAATTGCTATATTTTTAAAGCAAACAAATTGCAAAGTAGAAAGCTCCAGTTTATTAGAATCTGCGTTGAAACTAATCCCTAGAATATTTTCTCCATTTCATCACATCCTGCTTGTGTGTAAGTTTCACCAGAGCATCACACTATTCCACAAGATTCAGTGTTGAGGCCAGATCTGCAATCCCACAGGATGTTTAAAGCTTTCAGCTCAAGGCCAGGTACCTGGTGATTTTAAATAGAAAAAGATCGATCATGCCAACAAGTCTGTTCTTGTGCTTTTGTAGTGAGCAATTGAAAGCAGCTCGGTCCGTGCAAGGGTAGTGACTGTGGGCTTTAGCTAGGCAAAAACATCCCAACATTTAAGAAACAGTTAGACAGGTGCATGGATAGGATGGTGAATCTGTGGAATTCTTTAACACACAAGGCCAAGTCTAATTCTACTCCCGTCACTTATGACCTTATGACCGGTTTGGAGGGACATGGACCAAAGGCTGGCAGGTGGGACAAGTGTAGCAGGGACATGTTGGCTTGTGTGGGCAGGTTGGGCCGAAGGGCCTGTTTCCACACTGTGTCACTCTATGACTCGAGACTCTATGAAAACAACGTGTGGGGACCAAAGGGAGGTGGATAGAATAAGATAGCAGTTGTCTGACTCACAGTTAACTCTCTCAGGAATCAGTTCACAAGTGCTGCCAGAGTCAGTGTAGGAGATAAACTGCTTGGGAAACAGCGTGGATGGAAAGCAGTTGATGAAGAAAATCTATTCCACCCAAACGTCGACTGACGTGGTAAATTAAGATCCATCAGGATGTCAGAATAAATCAACATGGGATATCCTCAAATTCCAGCATTCCACTCTATGCAGACCTTTCCAGCTGCATGAAATTCCGACAAAGTTCTTAGCTCATCTTACATCCCTTTTGGAGACACAACCTCCCTTTGAACATCCCAGAATCAGAAGCTATCGGATATCACACTCAAACATTCATCTTCCTAAGGTCATAAGGTCAAGTCTTAAGTGAACGGAGCAGAATTAAGCCATTCGGCCCATCAAGTCTACGCCATTCAATCATGGCTGATCTATCTCAACCTCCTAACCCCATTCCACTGCCTTCTCCCCATAACCTCTGACACCCATACTAATCAAGAAACTATCTACCTCAGCATTAAAAATATGCATTGATGGCCTCCTCAGCCTTCTGTGGCAAAGAATTCCACAGATTCACCACCCTCTGACTAAAGAAATTCCTCCTCATTTCCTTCCAGAAGGAACATCCGTTAATTCTGAGGCTATGACCACTGGTCCAAGACTCTCCCACAAGTGGAAACATCCTCTCCACATCCACTATATCCGGGCCGTTTATACTTATCGTGAGTTGGCTATTGGTGTGTGAAGGTGTTTAATTAACTTTATCTAAAGGAAGGACGCATTTGCTCCTATATTTATTAATTTTATTTGTAAAATTTATAGCTCAAAGAATATTGAATTGGTTTGCAATGACATGGTTAAAAATAGAGCGTGGAAAGTGATCCTTGTTATGCCTAGTTGAGTATTGTCACGCATGTCCAAATATCTGTGATGGCAACTATGAATTGACATAAATGACAATGTCACACAATTAATAATGGAAGTGCTACTGTTCCGCGCTGACAGTTTTTATTGCAGACGGACTGGCAGTGTATTTCACTTGTAAGAAGGAACTGCAGATGCTGGTTTAAACCGAAGATAGCCACAAAATGTTGGGGGTAACTCAGCGGGACAGGCAGCATCTCTGCTGAGAAGGAATAGGTGACGTTTCGGGTCAATCTGATGAAGGGTCTCTACTCGACATGCTGCTGGTCCCTTTGAGTTACTCCAGCATTTTGTGTCAATGTTTGGTATATTTTGTGTGTTGCTTGCAGGCAAGGTGAATGATCGAGGGAAAGTGCGGCCTTGTTTTAGACCTGTTCAGAAGAAGCCACCGTTCCGGTGAATGGATTGGGAGGCAGGGAGGACCCAAAATGCAGACAGTAAGAGGAGCGAAGAAACAGATGGTATCCATCAAAGATGACGCTCAAGATGGGATGTCAGAAAAATAGCACAACTGAGATCTGCGATAAAGTGCTATGAGCATGTCCATTTACTTGGAACATTTACCATGCGTGTTAGGGCTGATAGCATTGCAGATGTCATAGTTGACACTGTTTAAGAACAAAGTGCAATCATCCTCAAGCATGTAAAAAGCAATTAATAATAGAATTATATCATGCCAGAAACCTTCAGTAAATGTCCCAATTGATGAGAATGTTGCCAATAGTGCATTTCAACTTAGCATGAATCAAAATCCCAGTGCTCATAATCAGATGCCGGAGGAGAGAATTGAGGATTAAAATTTCAGTCTGAAGGGCAGAGTAGTAAGTCAGCGCAATTTTGGAATATTCTTGCTCAGAGCTTTAGGAAATGCGTGATTGAGGAAACGTTCAAACACAGGTCGTTGAAGGTCAAGAATCTACTTTTGAGAAGGCAAGGAGAGTTGTGAAAGAATAGAAAGCTTTGCAGATCAAGGTGCAGGTGCCGGAGTCAGTAACAGCCACATCAGCCATTTCTCCATCATGACCTGGACCAAAGGTGGTTAAGGGTGGTTTTGGCTTGAAGCCAGTTGAGCACAGGGCCCAAGAGGTGCAAAGAGAATGGGTCATATGATTGCAAAAGGGGGAAGGCCCATCACCAATGTCAAGGAAACTAGGTAGCTGGTTGTGGTAGCCTCCAGCCTCATATGGTGACGGCACTGGGCCTATATTCGCTGGAGTTTAGAAGAATGAGGAGGGGGTCCCTACAGATTAGTGAAAGGCTTGGATAGAGTGGATGTGGAGAGGATATTTCCAGTAGTGAGAGAGTCTAGGACCAGAGGTCGTAACCTCAGAATTAAAGGTCACACTTTCAAGAGCGGAACTCGCTATCAAAACATGGAGGGGACGGGAGACACAATTTTTTGGCGGCCACGCGCGCATGCACACACTCACACACACACGCGCGAGGCTTCGGAGGCTCAATCCAGCGCTAAATGCAGCTCAACTCTGCCTGTCTCACCGGGTTAACTACAGCCCTGTGTGGACTGACTGGATACCAGCGCTGCTTCTCCGCGCTGGCCATATTTCCCGCAAGCCCAGGCAGGTTAACCTGGCGGGACAGGCAGAGTGAGCTGGGTTTAGGGCTGTTTCTCTGCGCTGGCTGTGGGCCTGGGGGCACAGCTCGCATCTGACTCCCGACCTCTCTGGCCACCCGAGGGGGGGGGGGTGCTAGGGCGGGGACAGGACAGTGCCGGAGACCCGGCCGGGATCGATCCCGGCTGCGGATGAAGCGCAGATCTGTGCCACATCTCCCTCCTCCAATCACCGCACTCTATCCTCAGTCCCACCCACCCCCACCCCCAATCCTCCCTCCTCCAATCACCGCGCCCTAGATCAGCAGTCCTACCCCCACTGTCTCGCGAACAGCGGAGATTTTAAAATACGGATCACAAAAACTTGGGGGGGGGGATATCCCCCACCTCACAAAACATGGGGGGGGACGTGTCCCCTCTGCCCCCCCCCCCCCCTGGGTTTTCCGCCCCTGCGCACTTTTAGGAAGGAGATGAGGAGGAGTTTCTTTATTCAGAGGGTGGTGAATCTGTGGAATCCTTTGCCGCAGAGGCAAAGCCAATGGATATTTTTAAGGCAGATGTAGATAGATTCTTGATTAGTACGGGTGTCAGGGGTTATGGGGAGAAGGGAGGAGAATGGGGATAGGAGGGAGAGATAGATCAGCCATGATTGAATGGTGGAGTAGACATGATGGGCCGAATGGCCTAATTCTACTCCTATCACTTATGACCTGTCCATTTAAAGTCACCGAAGATAAACACAAAATGCTGGAGAAACTCAGCGGGACAGGCGGATTCTCTGGAGAAAAGGAGTGGCTGACGTTTCAGGTCAAGACGCTTCTTCAGATTGAAGAAGGGTCTCGACCATCTGAGGATCTTTGTGCTTCTACGTTCCAGCGGTTTAAAATATTTCTGGCCCGTCGCGTTAACCAGGGAATGTCCACTCCTCTGATCTGTGGAAACTTCAACTGGCTTTTCAGTTTTGTCCAGTTTCAATCATAGAGCACCAACCACCGAGTTATATCAAGAGAGACACACAAATGCTGGAGTAACTCAACGGGACAAGCAGATTCTCTGGAGAGGAGGAATGGGTGATATTTCGGGACAAGACCTTAAGGGCCTGTCCCACTTGGGCGACCTAATCCGCGAGTTCTAGCGAGTTTGCCCTTGACTCATACTCACAGCATGGTCGACACATGGTCATAGGAGGTCTTCATAACTCTCCTTTATGCTCCTGAGTGGCCTCCGCGTACTCGAGGCCTCAGCTAGGTGGCGCCGTTTTTTCCCAATATGTTAAAAAATGCCCACGAGTAAAAAAAGGTCGCCATGGAAAAAAATCGATAACTTTTTTTACTCGTAGGTTTAGTCGTAGTAGGTCATAGTAGGTCGGCATGTTAGTCGTAGGTAATCGAGGGTAGTCGAAGATAGTCATAGATAGTCTTCATCATAGTTGAAGGGAGGTCGAACGGAGGTCGAAGGAGATCGAAGGAGGTCGTCTTCACTCTCCACTATTCAGTGTCCAATTTTCCCGAAGTTAGTCTTCAATGTAGTTGAAGGAGGTCAAAGGAGGTCTTCAACATGTCATTTTGAAAAACCCTTCTAAACTCGCCAATTAGGTCGCCCAAGTGGGACAGCCCCTTTATTCCGAAAAGTCACCCATTCCTTCTCTCCACAGATACTGCCTGTCATGCTGAGTTACTCCAGCATTTTGTGTCTATCTTGGGTGTAAATCAGCATCTGCAGTTCCTTCGTCAACATTTAAACCAGCCTGAGGTTAGAGTTGAAAGAAAATTTACCATCTGGCACCAAGTTGCAAAAGGAAACAAAACCTGACCTCACAATGCCGTGCACAGTTTGCTCATGGCAAACAAAGTTGTCCAAATACCACCCAGTTGACAATGATGAAGAGGAAAGAAGGAAAGATCCATTTATACCACTGATGGTGTCGTAACAGAAGACTGCAGTACATTAAAAAAAAACAAATAAATAGTGCAGGAGGGAGCTGCAGATGCTGGTTTAAACCAAAGATAGACACAAAATGTTGGAGTAGCTCAGCGGGACAGGCAGCATCTCTGGATAGAAGGAATGGGTGGCATTTTGAGTCGAGAAGAAAAAGGGTCTCGACCTGAAACGTCACCCATTCCTTCTATCCAGCGATGCTGCCTGTCCCTCTGAGTTACTCCGGCATTCAAATAGATAGATTGGACTTGGGAATGAGCATGGATGCTGCAGAAGAGGGCATGCATTGGGACGAGTTGACGTAGAACCAATATTGGCAAGCCCCTCTAGTTTCGGACAAACTTCAGCAAAATGCTGCAAGAAAATAGGGAGAAGTGGTGCAAACTCCGAGAGAAGAGTTCCAAACATCGGGGGAAGTGTTGCAACGTTAGGGGGAGTGTTGCAACATTAAGGGAAGTGTTGCAACATTAGGGGAAGTATTGCAATATTAGAGGAAGTGCTGCAACGTTAGGGGAAGTGTTACAACAGAGGAAGTGTTGCAACATTAGGGGAAGTGTTGCAACATTAGAGGAAGTGTTGTAACATTAGGGGACATATTGCAACATTAGGGTAAGTGTTGCAACATTAGAGGATGTGTTGCAACATTAGGGGAAGTGTTGCAACATTAGGGGAAATATTGCAACATTAGGGGAAGTGTTGCAACATTAGGGGAAATATTGCAACATTAGGGGAAGTTTTGCAACATTAATAATAATAATAATAAATTTTATATTTAATGGGCGCCTTTCATACAAAATCTCAAGGACACCTTACATAGTAAAACATATAATCAGAATAAAATAAGTAATAAAGACATCACAGAGACACAAATTAAAAAACAGAATTCATTCCAAAAACAGAAAATCAAAAACACAGTGTGAAGAGAGAGCAGCGGCAACCAATTCGTGCCAGCGTCCACTCTCTCTTCACGGCAGCCATCTTGGACACAGACTTACAGGATTACATTAGACAAAAAAATCATCCCCCCACAATGGATACCACTGTGGAGGAAGGCACAATGTCCAGTCCCCATCCCCAGTTCACCCCAAAGTCAGGCCTATTGAGGCCACCGCAATTGCCTCTACGGAGGCCCGATGTTCCTGGCCGTTCTCACCGGGTGGTCTTGCCCCGGCGTCGGGAGAGTCCTCTCGGCGGCTGGGCCACCTGGAACGGCCGCTTCCTAGCTTGAGACCGCGGCTTCCGGAGCCGACAAGGACGCACCGAGTTGGAGCTCCTAGGCTCCCGATGTTAAAGCCGGCGCCGCCCTCTCCGCTCCGCAGACCCGCAGCCCGGGGATGTTGCTCTCGCCGGTCCGGCTCACCAGAGCTCCAGCGCGTCGCTCCAGCGCGGCGACCCAGGCAAGGCATCGCCCGCTCCACTCCGCTCCGCGATAGCGCTCCAACACCGTGCCGCCACCGAGGCCAAGCTGCTGGGCGGTGCCCGCCAGGAAACGGCGCTCCAAGCCCGCTGGTAGGCCACGAGGACGGGTCAGCGGGCAGCCCGGAGAAAAAGCTGCCACACCGACCAGGTAGGGACCTAGAAATAAAGTTGAGACCTACCCCCCACATTAAAAAGTCCATATCCCCTACAAACGAAAAACAGGACTCACTAAAAACTATTAAAAAAAACGAATTAAAACGGACGGCTGCTGGCTAGCAGCCGTTCACCAAGATGGCTCCTCCTCTGACCAAGATGGCTCCTCCTCAGCATTAGAGGGAGTGCTGGTTCATTTGGGGAAGTGTTGCAACATTAGAGGATGTGCTGCAACATTAGGGGAAGTGTTGCAACATTAGGGTAAGTGTTGCAACATTAGGGGAAGTTTTGCAACATTAGAGGGAGTGCTGCAACATTTGGGGAAGTGTTGCAACATTAGAGGAAGTGCTGCAACATTAGGGGAAGTGTTGCAACATTAGGGTAAGTGTTGCAAACACAAGACGTGTCACAAACACTGAGAGAAGTGATGGACACACGGTGAGAAGTGCTTCAAACACTGGGAGAAGAGTCGCAAACACCAGATGAAGGTTGCAAACACGCGGCCAAACGGAAGACCCGGTGGGTCTCGGCCTGCAGGAGGAAGTGGCCGAGCCAGTCCTCTGCTCACTGGACCCGGTGGACCGCCGGCCTGGAATGGAGAGGCTGCCGTGTTGGCCCCTGCTAGTCCCCCGAAGTCCCCCGGAGGATGGATCCGGCGACGATGGGCGAGGAGTCAGGCAGGCAGGAGAGGAGAGGGAACCAGGGTCTGCCCTGCCGAGCCCTAGTGGTCGGCTGTGGGAGGCATCCCTGGGGGAACATAGGTGGACAGGCAAGGAGAGGGATGTGGCAGCCAAGGAAAGAGATGTCTGGAGCCCCCGCAACAGCCTGGGACATGCCATGAATAGGAACCCCTCACTAGATCAAGAGTGTGGACTTCTAAAATGGTGACAAAACATGGCACCTCTTGCATGTGGGGCTCAGCAGACTCATTCTGTACACTAGATAATCAGGGGTCGGGGGGCTATGGCAATACTCTGCTGCAAGGTACAACACTCTGTTTGTTGGGTAAAGAATTTCACTGTGTTAGCACTTCGCACGTGGAACAATAAAAACACCATTGGACGATTGAAAGACCAGAAGTGCTACAAACACAGAGAGGTATGCTTTCAACAAGGGGAGAAGTACTGCAAACATTGGGAGAAGTGGTACAAACACAAGACGTCACGGAGGCATAGAGTCACACAGCTATATTTACATCATCTGGAGCCCGCAGCTAACGATGAAACAAATATCTCTGCCAGGGTCCTCGCAATGTCTTGCTAGCCTCCCACAATGCCCGCAACTGCAGGTCAGCTCCTGGGGATTTATCCACCTTAACATTCATTTATGATCGCTTCACCTCCTCCTGGGTAATCCAGATATAGTCCAGCACTGGGCGGCACGGTGGCGCAGCGTTAGAGCTACTGCCTTACAGCGCCAGAGACCCAGCTTCTATCCTGACTACAGGTGCTGTCCGTACAGAGTTTGTACGTTCTCCCCGTGACCTGTGTGGGTTTTCTCTGAGATCTTCGGTTTCCTCCCACACTCCAAAGACGTACAGGTTTGCAGGTTAATTGGCTTGGTGTAAATGTAAAATTGTCCATGGTGTGTATAGGTCAGTGTTAATGTGCGGGGATCGCTGGTCGGTGTGGACTCGGTGGGTTAAAGAGCCTGTTTCCACGCTGTATCTCTAAACTAAACTAAACATTACTACTCATTTGCCTCAGTCGCTTATTTTCCATAATCTCCGCCACAGTAAATACAGATAGGGTATAGATGACCAATCTGCTGTGGCTCGGCACATGGGTGACCAAGTTGAACTTGTTTGGAGTTTATTCTCTCCCGATTACCTTTTTTGCTCTTCATATAATGTCTTAGGATTTTCCTTTATCTTACCTGCCACAGCTGTTTCATGTAAACTCATGTGTGCCAACTCAGGCTGGAGTGTGGCAAAGTCCAGGAAAAGTTGCTGCAAACACAGAGGGATATTACAACCATCAGGGGGGGATGTATTGGAAGCGCAAGAAGTGCCGCAAACTCCGGGGGGAAAAAAAACGTTGCAACGCCGAGAGTAGCATTGCAAACACCAGAGGTGTCGCAAACGTGGGAGAAGAATCCCACGCAGGTCACGGGGAGAATGTACAAACTCTGTACATACAAGCACCTGTAGTCAGGATGGGACCTGGGTCTGTAGCGCTGTAAGGCAGCAACTCTACCGCTGTGCCACCGTGCCGCCCAATGTTCGATGGCTTGGGACCAAGAGCATTTGTGCAAACGTGAAAGTGTGCCTAGATGCAAAGCCACCGCGGAACTGCATCATGAGGCCCATTTTGGAACCATGTCACTGGGGCAAACCAAGCTACGTCAAGTTTCTGCGAGTACAGAATTGAACTCGCTCAGAAAGGTCCTTTTGGATTCGGTCAAGTTTGAAGAGACGGAAGGGGAGGAGCAATCTCCAGATTCGACTAAACTGGAACAAGGATTGGTGGTTGCATGGAATGTGAGGTCCACAGTGAAGCTGTCTCAAGATGACAACAGAAAGCAGTAGAGTCAGACAGACTCTATATTAGAGAACAAAGACACATGAAGGGTGTCCATGAAACGGGTGGAGTGCAATGGCTGCCAAATGTGAGCTGGTTTCTCCACCATCCATGCAAGAACAGCCCATCACCTGCATAAGTGGGGGATGACAGAGACAGCCCTGCTTGTGACTGCAGGCATCCAGACCAGACCATCCCACACATAGTGAATGACTGCCCAGAGGCTTTTCCCTGGTGGCATGGATATCTACTTTTGATCTACAACTTTAGGCTGTGCACGACGTACGCAAAAAGTAGAAGGGGTGTCCAAGGAGACAAGAGCATCTAACAATCAGTGCCTCATGATCCAGATGTTCCAGGGTATAGTGGAGATGTGGGCCAAAGGGTTCCATGAAAAGGTGTCCAAAACACACAGAAACAAAACAAGATCACGTAGGAAGGAACTGGAGATGGTGGTTTACATTAAAGGTAGACACAAAATGCTGGATTAACTCAGCGAAACAGGCAGCGTCTCTGGATAGAAGGAATGGGTGACGTTTCAGGTCGAGACACTTAAAAGATGGTTGCCGTGCAGGTCAGTTTTTGAGTGTAACCAAATTGTATGTAACCCAAATCCATTTCTCTCCAAGGATGTTGCCTGACTAGCGGAGGTCCTCCAGCAGAAAGATGGAGACCCACGAAACAGCAATTGCTGGAATCTTGAGCAAAAAAAAACAAAATATTGGTGGAACTCGGCAGGTCAGACAGCATCTGTGGAGGAAATGGACAGATGATGTTTCAGGTTGGGACCCTTCTTCAGAATGTGCACTGTCTGGAGAAAGGTCCAGACCTGAGTTCCTCCAGCAGTTTAGGATTTATATGGTTGTACTTTGTAATGCAATGACATAGAAGTTGATAGACACAAAATACTCCAGCATTTTGAGTCTATCTTCAGTGTAAACCAGCATCTACAGTTCCTTCCTAAACATACAAGTTTACATAGAAACATAGAAAATAGGTGCAGGAGTAGGCCATTCAGCCCTTCGAGCCAGCACTGCCGCCATTCATTATGATCATGGCTGATCATCCAGAATCAGTACCCCGTTCCTGCTTTTTCCCCATATCCCTTGATTCCATTAGCCCGAAGAGCTAAATCTAACTCTCCTGAAAACATCCAATGAATTGGCCTCCACTGTCTTCTGTGGCAGAGAATTCCACAAATTCACAACTCTCTGGGTGAAAAAGCTTTTCTTCATCTCAGTCCTAAATGGCCTACCCCTTATTCTTAAACTGTGACCCCTAGTTCTGGACTCCCCCAACATCGGGAACATTTTTCCTGCATTTAGCCTGTCCAATTCCTTAAGAATTTTATATGTTTCTATAAGATCCCCTCACATCCTTCTAAATTCCAGTGAATACAAGCCCAGTCGACCCATTCTTTCCTCATATGTCAGTCCCACCATCCCGGGAATTAACTTGGTGAACCTACGCTGCACTCCCTCAGTCGCATGTCTGCGGGTTTAAGAATCATGAGGACTGCTGGCTTTGTACAAGATCATACAAGATACAAGGAGATGATGATACAATAATGATACAAGGTTAATTCCCGGGATGGCGGGACTGTCATATGCTGAGAGAATGGAGCAGCTGGGCTTGTACACTCTGGAGTTTCGAAGGGTGAGAGGGGATCTCAATGAAACATATAAGATTGTTAAGGGTTTGGACATGCTAGAGGCAGGAAACATGTTCCCAATGTTGGGGGAGTCCAGAACCAGGGGCCACAGTTTAAGAATAAGGAGTAAGCCATTTAATATGGAGACGAGGAAACACTTTTTCTCACAGAGAGTGGTGAGTCTGTGGAATTCTCTGCCTCAGAGGGCGGTGGAGGCTGGTTCTCTGGATGCTTTCTAGAGAGAGCTAGATAGGGCTCTTAAAAATAGCGGAGTCAGGAGATATGGGGGGGGAAGGCAGGAACGGGGTATTGATTGGGGATGATCAGCCATGATCACATTGAATGGTGGTGCTGGCTCGAAGGGCCGAATGGCCTACTCCTGCACCTATTGTCTATTGTTTATTGTCTATCATAGCGCTTGTGTACCTTGCTCCCAACTTAATTGGTGACTGACTGCCACACTAAACAGCTGGAGCTCTGTGGACACCACATTACAAGTAAGTTGTTGTTACAATGTAGGGGCTGCAACTATTGACCCAAAACGTCACCCATTACTTCTCTCCAGAGATGCCCGCCTGTCCCGCTGAGTTACTCCGGCATTTTGTGTCTATCTTAGGTTTAAAAGGATGCTGTCCGGACCTGACCATTTTAGTTTAGTTGTGAAGGATAACTAGCTAGACTGGAACAGAGGAGGCTGAGGGGAGAGTGAATTATCAAAAGCCTGGAGGAAGCAAAAAAAACCTGAAAGGGAACTGATTAGATTAATTAGTGGAAGGATTAGAGCGGGGTTAAGGAAACTTGTTTCATACAGAGAATGGCAGGGCTGTCTGAAAATACGGTAGAGGCAGAACCCTTCATTACATTTTTATACAGATGTACGAGTGGGGCAGTGGGGATCAGGGGTAATGGACCTGTGCTGGAGGGTGGGATTATTTGATCATTTTACACAAGATGGGCTGAATTGCATCCTTCTGTGCTGTATGTTTCCAATGATTCGAACATGAGCAATTGTGTTTAATTATCCAAGCGAATGAATGAGTCTCAGTGATACTAAGACCAGTTCAGAAGAACTCATAATAAGCCCCATAAATCAAAATGATGTACTTTTGGAAAACACACACCCGCAGTCAATGGATACTTGTGATGCACATTTGCAGAACATTCAGTTGGGTGCCTAGAACAAGTGTTAGTTTAGTTTATTGTCACTTGTACCGAGGTACCAGGCACGTGCCGTGAATAATTAGTCAGGGTAGGCAGTGGCTTTTAAAAATCTTCAACACCGCGCATGCACAGATTATTCTCTCCCCGGCGAGCTGTCAGTCGGCTTTAAAAAATCTTGGAAACCGCAGATTCTCTCGACTTTTATCAAGTAATTTGTCTTCTATAGGTCCTATCTCTTAATAAAGTATTTAAAAAATATAGCTCAAAGAAATTTACTTACCATATTATTTGTACACAAAATCCATTCTCTCTTTGTTTCCTGTTGTCCCAAGCTGTTTTAAATGCTCTAATTATTTTTGTTCCTTTGTGCTGTTGAAGTTCTTTAAGTTCCGGCGTTGGTCTGCCATTTTTAATTATTTTGGTCTTTTCCTCGTAAGTTTGCTTCGAGAAACTCTTCAGGCAATCGCTATCCATCTTTGAAAAACCCGCCAAGAAACTTGCGCGTGCGCATGCGCAGGAGGCTGGTGCGCGTGCGCAGTGTGCAGCGCAGCACATGCGCGCAGTCCACGGACCGTTGCCACTGATGGCTTGAAGCAGCGTCGACGGCACGTGAGTAGCACATACTTCCGCGTTTTAAATGTACTGCGGAAGAAAGCCATGGGAGAATTATGCCTCCCGTCATTATTTTATATATATAAAATATATATAAAATATATATAAAACATATATAAAATGGTCATAAATAGTAAAGGCACAGGAGAATTATGCTTCCCTAAGAGATCAATCTCTTAGGGAAGCATAATTCTCCTGTGCATTTACTATTTATGACCATTTTATATATGTTTTATATATGTTTTATATATATTTTATTTATATATAAAATAATGACCATTTTATAATTTTAGTCAGGGTAGGCAATGCCTACCTTGCCTACCCTGATGGCACGTGCCCGCGAGGTACAGTGAAAAGCTTTTGTTGCGTGCTATCCAGGCAGCAGAAAGTCAATATATGATTACAATCGACCCATGGTGGCCAGATACATGATAAGGGAAAGACATTCAGTGCAAGGTAAAACCAGCCAAGTCGCATCAAAGAAAATCCGAGGGTCACCAAAGAGGTAGATAGTAGTTCAGGGCTGCTCTCTGGTTGTGGTAGGATGTGGTTGTGGTAGGATGGATCAGTTGCCTGAAAACAGCTGGGAAGAAACTGTCCCTGAATCCATCAGTCTGAAGAAGGGTTTCGACCTGAAACATTGCCTATTTCCTTCGCTCCATAGATGCTGCCTCAACCGCTGAGTTTCTCCAGCATTTTTGTCTACGTGAATCTGAAGGTGTGCGTTTTCACACTTCTGTACCTTTTACCCGATGGGAGAGGGGAGACGAGGGAGTGGCCAGGGTGCGACTCGTCCTTGATTATGCTGCTGGCCTTGCCGAGGCAGCGTGAGGTATAAATGGAGTGGAATCCCTGTCATATGTTAATTTAAGTCTCTTCTGCAAGCTAGTTTATAGAGAACTCAGCAGATGGCAGATTTGGCCCGCTGAGAATTCTACAGTCTTCCCTGTAGATCTTATGAAAGGTATGTTTAAAAAAAAAAAAAGAAAGTAACGGTTAAAATGAAGGTAATATTCAAATTAGATGTTAGATTAAAGCACAATTTGCAAAGTGTGAAAACATCTGAATTCAAAAGCAGGTTTGGGCAAATTGCTGGGAATAGACACATACTACTTTTATCTCATCATGCTACCTACACCATTAGCAAAGGTCATGTTCCTTCTGATCAATGCACAATCAGTATCCTTCGCCTAGCAATAGCAACCACCCTTTGAAGTTGCACAACATTGATGCATCTCCAACCATTACGTGAAACTAGGGATTGTATTTCCTGCACCCACTGGAACGACACAGGCAGGCTGATGAAAAGAAAGTGAATTCTTTCAGGTTGTTTTGGATGAAAGGAAACGATTAGAGGAATAGATCGGGCAGATGCACAGAGTCTCTTGCCCAGAGTCGGGGAATCGGGGACCAGCGGACATAGGTTTAAGGTGAAGAGGAAAAGATTTAATATGAATCTGAGGGGAACCTTCTTCACACAAAGGGTTGTGGGTGCATGGAACAAGCTGCCAGAGGAGGTAGTTGTGGCAGGGACTATCTCAACATTTAAAAAACAGTTAGACAGGTACATGGATAAGACAGGTTTGGAGGGAAATGGACCAAATGCAGACATGTGGGACTGGTGTAGCTGGGACATGTTGGCCAGTGTGGGCAAGCTGGGCCGGAGGTCGTGTTTCCACACTGTATCACTCTATGACTCTATTAGGATGTGTAGGTAGTAACTGTAGCTGCTGGTTTACACCGAAGATAGACACAAAATGCTGGGGTAACTCAGCGGGACAGGCAGCATCTCTGGAAAGAATGAATGGGTGACGTTTCAGGTCGAGACCCTTCTTCAGACTGAGAGTCAGGGGAGTGGGAGATGCTGATATATGGAAGGGTAAGGTGTGAAAACGAGAGACCAAAGGGGACGAAGCTGAGGATGTGTTTCATATTTATTAATAATATTCACAAGTTGCGGATGTAGCTGGCAATGCCAATATTTATTGTCCATCTCAAATTGTCGTTCAGCTGAGGAAGCAGCTTCGAGTCAACCATGTCCGAGTCAAACATGAACCAGACGGGGATTAGATGGCAGAATTCCTTCCCTGTAGGAAATCCGTGCATCAGATGTTTTTATTAAGTAATGGCTACATTTACTGTGACTTCCTTTTGAAGATATCCAAATTGATTTAATTATTCAATTTGTAATCTTGCAGTTGCCATGAGGGGATTCTAATTCACATCTCCAGATCAATAGTCAAGTCCTAATAGTCTTGGGGCGGCATGGTGGTGCAGCGGTAGAGTTGCTGCCTTGCGGCACCAGGGACTTGGGTTCAATCCTGACTATGGGTGTTGCCTGTGCGGAGTTCGCATGTTCTCCCTGTGACCACGCGGGTTTCCTCCGGGTGCTCCAGTTTCCTCCCACATTCCAAAGACGTGCGGGTTTGTAGGTGAATTGGTTTCTGTAAATTGTCCCTAGTGTGTAGGATAGGATTAGTGTACAGGTGATCGTTGGGCAGCATGGACGGGATGGGTTGAAGGGCCTGTTTCCATGATGTATCCCTCAACTAAACTGAACTAAAATGCTGTTGGAAAGAACTGCAGATGCTGGTTTATACCGAAGATAGACCGACAAAATTCTGGAGTAACTCAATGGGTCAGGCAGCATCTCTGGAGAAAAGGAACAGGTTACGTTTCAGGTCAGAACCTTCTTCAGACTGAGAGTAGAGAGAGAGGGAATAAACTAGGGGTGAGTTACTCCAGCATTTTGTGTCTAAACTAAAATTCTGGCTTCTCATCCAGTTGGGTCTAACGAAAGGTCCTGACCCAAAACATCATCTATCCATTCCTCCACAGATGCTGCCTGACAAGCTGAGCT
The DNA here is from genome assembly GCF_010909765.2 of Amblyraja radiata. NCBI lineage: Eukaryota > Metazoa > Chordata > Chondrichthyes > Rajiformes > Rajidae > Amblyraja > Amblyraja radiata. The sequence goes on from NC_045957.1 coordinate 9,856,680, forward strand.
ACTCCAGCGCCTTGTTTTTGGCTCAAGATTCAGGCATCTGCAACTCTTTGTGTGTCTCTCTCTTAACCACGATGCCACCAAGCACTATCCTAGCGCTACAATATTACGACGCACTCTATTTGTGAAGAGACATGCTGGGGAAAAGTGTCAAGAAGAGGTGCTTTGCATTGTTGGATGTTACTAGGTCAAAATACTGGCACGTCATTTGGCAGCTTTGAAGGTGTGTCTTCATGGTCATAGACCATGATATTTGCGGAGAAAGACCATCTTGTTGAATTCATTCAAATGCATCACCAATATCAGTCTTGCCATTCAACGTCGAACACAGTTTGTTTTTTCAAAAACTATAAATACTGCAATAATTTCTTCTGAAAATTCGCAAATAGATTTTTAAAAAAAACATTATTTTTGTTTAAATCAGTTTAGATGCAGATGGATAAGTCCACAGTCACACGCTTTGAACATGTTGGTAGCAAGTAACAGGGTAGGAAGGAACTGCAGATGCTGGTTTAAACCCAAGATAGACACAAAATGCTGGAGTAACTCAGCGAGACAGGCAGCATCTCTGGAGAAAAGGAATGAGTGATGTTTCTAGTCGAGACCCTTCTTCAGACTGAAGAGGGGTCTCGACCAGAAACATCATAAGTTCATGTGATAGGAGTAGAATTAGGCCATTCGGCCCATTAAGTCTACTCCGCCATTCGATCATGACTGATCTATCTCTCCCTCCTAACCCCATTGTCCTGCCTTCTCCCCATAACCTCTGACAACCGTACTGATCAAGAATCTATCTATCCTTAAAAAATATCCACTGACTTGGCCTCTACAGCCTCCTGTGGTGAAGAATTCCACAGATTCACCACCCTGCAGATGACGGTTTAAACGTCACCCATTCCTTCTGGCCTGTGCTGCTGAGTTACTCCAGCATGTTGTGCCTCTCAACAAATGAATGAGTACGCTTTACAAGTTGCATCATAAGCAGCTGACGACAAAGAATGCTAATTCTCCGGCACGTCCAGAAAGGCTTTACATCAGAATCAATACCAAATAACCCAGTGATGTATTCCATGTCTAGCCATCCTTGGGCCTCTGCTATAAGATTAATAATAATGGATCTTTAAATTATTAAGTCAACATTTGGAGCAGAATTAGACCTTTGACTAAAAACAGATGCGGGATCTCTTACCCTGACAACTGATTGGTTATGGGGATTAGACCTGCTATGATACAAGAAGTATGGTCCTTCTTTGTTCTTTGAGACGGATATACATTTATTTTACCCTGAAAATTTAGTTGACTCCTTTTACAATTAGAAAAAGACATGTCTGTGCACACTTTATAATTGTGGAATTTATGACTGCAAATAGCTGCTGCAAAATGAATTAAAGGGCAAGCCGCCGCCCCAATGGGTATATTCCGACCAGTCTAAATCCCAGGATCAGCCATTGCTCTTGAACTGAGGAAACATCGAACATTTCTTCAATCGAACGTGTCCAAAGACAGGTAGCTCGATTTATTACTAACACCTATGAGAGAGAAGCGAGTGTGAATTCTCTGGGGTGGAACCCTCTCCAAGACAGACGTGAAGCTCACCGTTTGACCTGTTTTTACAAAATGTTAAATGGTCAGCTCGATGTAGACTACAAGACCTACACCAAACCCAAACCAATTAGGAGCAGACGAGGGCATTCGATCCAATTTGTGATCCCAGCTACAAAGACAGATGTGTACAGCAATTCGTTCTTCCCCCGCACAATTAAAGCATGGAATAATCTCCACCCAACTATAGTTACCCAACCAGATGCAACTAAATTTAAAGTAGCTCTTTCTTTCCAATAACCCTTTCTGGCTTAAGCCCTCCCTTCACCACCTCCAGTTTAAATTCCATTTGGGATATTTTGGAGGACCAAGAAACCAAGAACCAAGAAAGCAGCTTGAACTGAGGGGACACATCTCTGTCACCATCTCTGTGGAAATGAGAGACACAAAGAGCAAGAGTAACTCAGCGAGTCAGGCAGCATCTCTGGAGAGAAGGAGTACGTGACGTTTCGGGTTGAGACCCTTCTTCAGACTGTGGAAATAAGTAGAAGCAGTTCTCATGAACTCCAGCCTGAAGGAGGGCCTCGACTCGAAACATCACCTATCTCTCCAGAGATGCTGCCTGACCCTCTGAGTTACTCCAGCTCTTTGTGCGTCTATCTCTTGAAGTGAGGGTGAATTCAGGAGGTAACAGAGGATGCAGTTCCGTCCGCATCTTGTGAAAATTATTAATACATTTAAAATCGATTGTTCCAGCCCCAATTATGAATTTAAAAAAAATGTTTATTCCAGACACGAGGCCACAAACAGTGATGTGACAATTATGTGCTGCCACCTTTTTTTTAAAATCAATAACAATGCTCAAAGATTTTTGAGAATGATTTTCAGGGCCTTCTCTCTTGGTTGACTGGTCAATCTTCTAGGAAACTCAGGGCCATATGAATCTGTGAAATTCTCTGCCACAGAAGGCAGTGGAAGCCAATTCACTGGATGTTTTCAACAAAGAGTTAGATTTAGCTCTTAGTGCTAACAGAATTTGATTTGATTTTGATTTTGTTTATTTATTCCGAACAAGTAAAGACATAAATAGGAATAAATAACAACAACAAAATCGAAATAGTCAAACAATTGGACATTCCAGACAATATTTGCAAAGCAATGAAAAGCATAAAGCAAATTTTAAATGTCCAACACTTTTTCTTTACAAGCTCGAAAAGGAGTGAGAAGAAGAATAACTTATTTAATCTCACCCCTTCTCCCTAAACCCTTCTTCCATATTTAATAATTAATTAATTGATAATAATAATACCCCAGACAAGGGATATAGGGAGAAAGCAAGAACGGGGTACTGATTTTGGATGATCAGCCATGATCATATTGAATGGCGGTGCTGGCTCGAAGGGCCAGACGAATTACTCCTGCACCTATTTTCTATGTTTCTATGAAAATGATGTTGGGAGCGTTTATACGGACCTTCAGGGGCCTCCATGGCTGTGTGTCACGGCCGTGGCTAATGTTTGAGATGAGCTACTGGAACATTGTTCGTCCTAGACAATAGTCAATGGGTGCAGGAGTAGGCCATTCGGCCCTGCTTTGAAGTAGGTGATGTTTGAATAGCAAGGATGTGTGACATCGCCAGGGTACCCAGTAAAGGGCCTGTCCCACGATGCGAGTTTACCCAAGAGCTCTCCTGAGTTTAAAAACAAATCGAACTCGTGGGGCAGAGTTGGAGGAAATGTCTGAGTTACCCATCCCTACAATTAACATTTCTCAGCATGTCAGAGAGAAATGATGCTGGTGAAAGCGAGCAGCAAAGTCATGGAACTGATGCTTTTCATGGCATTTTCCATCAATCTCAGTTATGTGACTGATTGTAGAAGGTTGCATGCTCGGAAATCCTGTTTGATGCTTGGATTGGGGACATTTGCCTTTGCCAGTTCAAAGCTGGAAATTCTCATCCGTTGCACGCATCTCAGATGGCAGCAGGAAAAAAAATGACCTTAGTTTATTAATGACATTCAGTGTTAAGCGAGAAAAAGTTGTGGCTGTGTTTACCTGTATCCATTCTTTGTTGGTGTCTTGTGACGGTGTCCAGGCGTTTTCCGGGTAATTCAGTCTTGATCTTTCCGACGACCAGTATAAATTGTAATTGCTCGAGCTCAAAATTTGATCAGCGTGAATCTTGCCTGATTCCAAGCCGAGCGATTCGTTGCATTGAATATCTGGACATAAAAAGAACAATCAATCAATCAACCTTTATTGTCATCTTGCAAAGCAACAGTTGTACAGTGCAAAATGAGTAGACGTTTCCCAGGGAATACCGGAGCATCGCACATGAGGCTTAAAACATTTCACACATAATAACAGTAAAAACAATCCAGTCCCTGATGAAACAGTATAAATAGTTAAAAGCAGGTAAAACAGCAACATTAAAATACAGTGAAAACAGTCATTAAAATGTCCAGGGCAGCTGATTTGAGCGGCCAGTGCCTGAGTTATTAAAATGTCAGTGCAAAGCCGCAGAATCAGACGGAGTGACTGTTTAGCAGCCTCACAGCCTGTGGCAGGAAGCTGTTTAGCAGTCTGGTAGTCCGGGCTTTGATGCTACGGTATCTCTTGCCTGATGGCAGGAGATCCAGGTGTCTTTAGCTATTCTCAGAGCTTTTTTCAGACAGCGGCTCTGGAACAGTTCTTGTACCGAGGGTAGGGAGACGCCAATGATCACACAATACACAAATATGAGCTCTTCTCATTACTGTGACTGATCGAGGATGAAGATGCTCTCCTCGATTGTCCCTCTGAAAGGGAATGTTTTTGTTTTATAATGTTCAAATTTGCCCCCCAAAAAATTCTGCCTTCCGCTGAGAAGCCGAGGCCAGAGTCTCGCGGGCCGGAGCCTCGTGGCTCGACGGAGCCCGCGGCCATCGGCGCCTGGGTTGACGGAGCCCGTGGCTGGGGCCTGGGTCGGCGCCACAGAGAGGACCCGGCAGCGTTAGCGGTGAGTTCAGCATGGCGGTCGATGCTGGCGTTGAGCGACGGACGAGGACGGGCAAGTGGGAGTGAGGGCGCTGCAGCCGGGGGAAGGAACAGAGGAGATCCCGGCGTGGGGGGGACCACCGTGAGGGAGGGGGAGGGGGGAAGAACAAAGGGGGAACTGGCACGGGATGGGGGGGGAATTTGGAACTTTGTAAGCGCCCTTTGTCAGCGACTATTCGCATACCTTGGGTATGGCAAGCAAAGAGTCTCACTGCGACTTGTCACATGTGATAATAAAGTACTCAATTCAATTCAATTCAATTCAATTCAATGAAGTACGATTTGAATTCAATTATCATTTTAACCCTCATTCTCTCTCTCCCTCCACAGTTTGTTCCTCCTCTATCCTGAATGTAGTTCTGTTGGTATTAGCTGTTGTCCAATGTGTTAATATCTGGCTGTGTTAATGGCCAATATAACTCCTGGGATAGACACAAAATGCTGGTATAACTGAGCGGGACAGGCAGCATCTCTGGATGGAAGGAATGGGTGACGTTATGGGTCGTGAACCTTCTTTCTGAGCTGTTCTCTCTCTCTCTCTCTGCTGGGATTCTTTCACTGGGAGCACATTGGTAACTTGTGGAATTGTTCTTCCAATAATGCAATGCCAATAGAACGGGAATAATTCAGAGGGAATTCCTATCGAATGTGAAATGAGAAATTTAATTATGGGACATATGCAACGAATTGGACGAATGTATCCACTGTAGCAGAGAGTTGAGTAAATAGAGGATCGTAGATTTTAAAATCAACAGTTGACAGACTGGAGGGGCATTGAGTTTTATTTTCTGTTGAAAGAGTTTTGTAGGTCTGGAACTTAGTCATACTGTAGCTAGCTCAGTGCTGGAGGGGAGAGTAGACTCTGGGATGGATGTGCTTGAGAGGCGTATGAGGCACAAGGTGCAGGTCATCCTGAAAAACCCCGGGCATCCCCTCCATATAATTCTGGAGAGTCAAAAGAACACTCGGAACAACAACCGGCTCCTCTCCCTGCCCTGTAGAATGGAGCGGTTCAGGAGATCCTTCACCCCTGCAGCCATTAGATTTTATAATTCGGACCGCTAGGCTGTAGGGGGATGCATTTTGCGATTTTTAATTTTTAATTTTAATTATTGGTCTCAATTAAGTATTTATTGCTCTCAGGTAGTGTCCACATTGTATTCTATGTATTTTCTGTCTGCGTTCATTTTGAATCTGTGGGTTTGTTGGTTGGGGGCTTCTGGACATCTGAATTTCCCTGAGGGGATCAATAAAGTATTTATTATTATTATTATTATTATTATTATTAGATAGTCATATCGTGATACAGTGTGGAAACAGGTCCTTCGGTTTAAACCAGCATCTGCAGTTCCTTCCTACACAGAAACTTCATTTCCTGCACATCCCTTCTCATGACATATCCATCCATTCTGATTCTGAATAAAGACATTTCTCTACTCTCCTAGGAGAACAGCTGCTTTTTCCTATCTTTTTGCAATCAATTTTTAGAATTGCCCATTCTACTACCCCTTAATCCTTTCTAAAAATCTCCTTCTAAACTATGCCGCCTGTTTCACCCTCCCGCTCTGCCTGCCACAACTCTAAAACATCCCTCATGGTGCTAACCAAGCACAACTGGTATTATTAAAAATCCATATCGGCAACCTTCACTTTCCAAATTCCAGGTGATTTCATAGTTCGGCATTCAAAATCTTCCCTTTGTCAAACGGAAACAAAGTTACAAAATGAAGGTCACTGAAGCAAAAAATTGGGGAGAATATATAAAGCGATGATGACTTGCCACCACCTCAACAAAACTAAAGGGCCTGTCCCACTTGAGTGTCATTTGCGCGTCATTTACGCGACATAATTTACGCGTCACGATGCACGACGCGCACGTGATGGCGTAGACGGTGACGTGTGGTCACTGCCTCAGGATTTTGGTATTCACAAAATCTTCGCGCGCCACCTGTGTGACGCGCAAATGCCGCCCAAGTGGGTCAGGCCTGTTAAGCTGCTGCAGTGTGCGATCATCTTTATTCGCCCGACTTGCACACACATGTCCCAGCTACACTAGTTTACACCCATTTACACTTGTTCCATACATTCACCACCCTTTGTGTGAAAAAGTTACCGCTCAGATTCCTATTCAATCTTTTCCCCTTCATCTTAAACCTATGTCCTCTGGTCCTCGATTCCCGTACTCTGGGCAAGAGACTCTGTGCATCTACCCGATCTATTCCTCTCATGATTGTATGCATCTCTATAGGATCACCCCTCATCAGTGCTTTCACACGTCAAAAAAAAAAAATGCCTGATATAGAATTCCAAATTACTTGGAATTTGACGGTATTTCCAGACCCGGTAAGCTTTCCCCAACTGAGCATGTGCGACTGGTGCCCCAACTGCGCACGCACGGATACCGGGCCCACTGCGCATGCGTGGGAGACGGTGTCCCTACCGCGTCACCGGCGCCATTTTCAATTGTGATGCGGCTGACAGGCGCGGATGGTCGTAAATATACACGTACATACTTTTCCGCAAATCATCCCGCGGCCCTGATAGGGCCCCTTCGTGTCTCCCCACGCATGCGCAGTGGGCCCGGTATCCGCGTGCGCGCAGTTGGGGGAGGAAATTACCGGGACAGGAAATTTCCCGAAATTATTTCCTTTCCCGAAAATTACCCGAGGACAACCAGAGTTTCCCGAATTTCGGGTAATTTCCTTCAAAGTGGAAACACTGCCCCTCATCCTGCACTCCAAGGAATAGAGACCCAGCCTACTCAACTTATTGCCGGAAATAAAGGTATAGTCTGAAACCTTTCACCAAATAAAACAAAATAAGAGATATAAGTATTGACGCAAGAACACTGACAGAAATTGACAGTTGCTGGGCATATCTTCTTAAGCTTCACATACAATAGACTGAACTGGCTCCATCTGAAAAAACTTTTATGCATCAATAATTCAACAGCTACCATCGACCCAGGTGCGATCAGTCAACGTGTCCCCTGGAGAATCACTCCAAATCATTCTATCTCAAGGTCCACAATGTATTTAACAGGGCTGGTGAATGTCTAAAGAGTTGTATGAAAAGAAGTGTTCTTTCCTTTGTGCAAATCGCATATCCATCTTTGTTCACAGAGATTTTCGGCATTTCTGAGTTTATCTTTGCAACTGATAGCATCTCCTCAGAAAAGGCTTTAAAAGGTAAACCATCTCCTCCAGGTTGCCATCAGTAAGGCAAAGGTTTCATCTTCCAGTCTTTTAAATGTTAACGGTGCAGGCAGAGGAGATGAGTTTAATTTCATAAATTCATAAATTCATAAGTGATATGAGCAGAATTAGGCCATTCGGCCCATCAAGTCTACTCCGCCATTCAATCGTGCTGATTTGCCTCTCCCTCCGAACCCCATTCTCCTGCCTCCTCCCTATAACCCCTGACACCCGTACTAATCGAGAGTTTATCTTTGGGACGGCAGATGGCACAATGGGCTAAGTGTTCGGCTGGCAACCGGAAGGTAGCCGGTTCGAATCCCGCTTGGAGTGCATACTGTCGTTGTGTCCTTGGGCAAGACACTTCACCCACCTTTGCCTGTGTGTGAATGTGTCTGAGTGATTGGTGGTGGTCGGAGGGGCCGTAGGCGCAGATTGGCAGCCACGCTTCCGTCAGTCTGCCCCAGGGCAGCTGTGGCTACAGAAGTAGCTTACCACCACTGAGTGTGACTGAGGAGTGAATGAATAATGCGATGTAAAGCGCCTTGAGTATTAGAAAGGCGCTATATAAATCCCATCCATTATTATTATTATTATTATTATTATTATTATTATTATTATCTCTGCCTTAAAAATATCAATTGACTTGGCCTCCACAGCATTCTGTGGTATCTTGTCGGCATAGACATTGTGGGCTGAAATGACTGGTCTTGAACAGTGCTGTTCTGTGTTCAATTATAATTCCACAGAATGATTCGTTATTAACAATGGTCAAATATTCTTTCCAACCACCCTTCCCCATTACTGATTTTCATGTTGGATGATAAAAAAGGCCAGAAACATATGGCAGTCACAGTCACCACAATTGGAAGAGTGGCCAGTAATACTCTTTGTTCTGAAGACGTCACAAAATGCTGGCGTAACTCAGCGGGACAGGCAACATCTCTGGAGAGAAGGAATGGGTAGCGTTTCAGGTCGAGACCCTTCTTCGGCATCTTTGGATAGAAGGAATGAATGGGTGACATTTCGGGTCGAGGCCCCTTCTTCAGATTGAATAATTAGATGAATCAGACTGAAGAATCAGAGATGCTGCCTATCTCGCTGAGTTGCTCCAGCATTTTGTGTGTCTATCTTCGCTGTAAACCAGCATCTGCAGTTCCTTCCTACGCCTACTCTTTGTTCCGACCCACCAACAATATCAAACGCGAACAAATAAGGGATAATAAAATCCTCCACGTGGTTTTGTAATATAAACTTTCGAACGGTATTGAGAACCACACAGCCTCAGGTACATACTTAAGCTGTCAAGCCCAACTATATATAATATCAACAAGCTGGCATGTCAGACGTTTGGACATCAGAAATGACTGTTGATACAATTTGCGCCATTTCTGTCACCTCGAAGCGAATCTTTAAATCACTGGCGGTCAGACGAGAAGCAGTTCTTGCTGGCTTTCACTGTCATTTTTGTTCAATAAAGGTCATAATTAATGCTGTCAGAATCTACGACTTCAGCAGTTCTGCCAAAAACATTTCTCTTTGAATCTCACTCCTACTGTATCTAGCTTGCACTGAGACTTTTTGTCAATGCTGCCTAGGAGACAAGATAGATTGCATCAAGCCAAATGGAGGACAAATGACACCTACGCTAATGTTCATATGAGCTGTGGTTCATATTAAACCCTTCCATTAAAAATCAATAATGACTCGCACGTGAAGCACTAATATAAAGGCAAAATATCCCCAGGTGCAACACAGTGCAACATCGCTCAAGGTGGCTTCTTTCAGATGAGGCAAGGTTTGTTCGGACGGATGTGAAAAAAAGATTCCATTTCAGGAAACAAAAGAAAAACCACCATCTCTCTGACTCTCAATGCGCATCACCGATAGCAGAATAACTACCCATTCATCACATTCTGTCGTAGTGAAAGCTTGCTTCCTGCTAATTAATTGCCCTGCTTTCTAACAGAGACTGGATACTTCCTTTGAAAATTAATTTGTTGCTTTTCCTCTCTTATGCCTACCTCTCTTGGATGTGGTGAGATGTGATGTCAAACGAGGGGGTCGCGCTTTATCAGTGGCACTTAAACAATGCACAACGTGCGTTAGAAAAAGTTGGCCCTTAGGCCCATCGTGGGGTATCTGCTGCTTATCACGAGGAAAATGTCATGGGATGTCCACATCAATGTGTGGCCCCCTTCCCCACAATACAACATTCACAAACCAGAGAACATTAACACAAACAAACGAAAAGACAGACAGACCATTGGCAAGGCTGCCATCGCTGAAGGCGCCACCCGTCATAAGATCACTAGGTCACAAGTGATAGTAGAATTTGTCTACTCCGCCATTTAATCATGGCTGATCTATCTCTCCCTCCTAACCCCATTCACCTACATTTCCATGAGGTCCCGTCTTCGCCCCATAAACTTGACACCCGTACTCATCAAGAATCTATCTAACTCAGCCTTAAGTTTATCCACTGACTTGGCCTCCACAGCCTCCTGTGGCAAAGAATCCCACAGATTCACCACCCTCTGACTGATGAAATTCCTCCTCATCACATAGAAACATAGAAAATAGGTGCAGGAGTAGGCCATTCGGCCCTTCGAGCCTGCACTGCCATTCAATATGATCATGGCTGATCATCCAACTCAGTATCCTGTACCAGCCTTCTCTCCATATCCCCTGATCCCTCAAGCCACAAGGGCCACATCTAACTCCCTCTTAAATATAGCCAATGAACTGGACTCAACTACTTTCTGTGGCAGAGAATTCCACAGATTCACCACTCTCTGTGTGAAAAAAAAAAGTCTAATCTCGGTCCTAAAAGACTTCCCTCTTATCCTTAAACTGTGACCTCTTATTCTGGTCTTCCCCAACATCGGGAACAATCTTCCTGCATCTAGCATGTCCAACCCCTTAAGAATTTTGTACGTTTCTATAAGATCCCCCCTCAATCTTCTAAATTCTAGCGAGTACAAGCAGAGTCTATCCAGTCTTTCTTCATATGAAAGTCCTGCCATCCCAGGAATCAGTCCCTTAGTTCTGAGGCTATGAGCACTGGTCCTAGACTCTCCCACTAGTGGAAACATCCTCCCCACATCCACTCTATCCAAGCCTTTCACTATTCTGTACGTCTCAATGAGGTCCTCCCTCATTCTTCTAAACTCCAACGAATATAGGCCCAGTGCCGACAAATGCTCACCAAACACAGTTTAAAAAACATACTTGCAATCCCTTCACACATACATTGTCACAGAGACATGATATGTTTGATATAATGGAATTTATCATTTAATTTATTCTATCTTTCTTTTTTCTTCCATTTTCTCAGCTTCTTTCCAGCTCCATAATTGCAGGTTGGGATATTTGACTATTCAGGGCAGCAGCCCAGCTGTGTTTAATATTGTACCTGATTAGACCTCACATCCAAGATAGACCCAAAATGCTGGAGTAACTCAGCGGGACAGGCAGCATCTCTGGAGAGAATGAATGGGGACGTTTCATTCATTTGTTTCTCTATCTCTCTACATCACCATCGATATCTCTCGTTTCCCTTTCCCCGGACTTTCAGTCAGAAGAAGGGTCTCGACCCAAAACGTCACCCATTTCTTCTCCCCAAGAGATGCTGCCTGTCCCATTGAGTTACTCCAGCATTTTGTGTCTGTCTTCAATGTAAAGCGGCATCTGCAGTTCCTTCCTGCACCTTAAATTACCAGGTGCAGATGTAATGCATTTCACCTTATCACTAAGAGCATGGGAGAGGATTGTAGAGGCTCTGGATATGAATGATCAATATTCCCTGTAGAGGATTCAGTCACGGAAAGGATGTTGGTGTCAGAATGAATGATTGGTAGTAAAAAAGGATTCAGTCAGGGAGAGAACAGTATTAAGACTGTGATAGTGGAAAGCATTTTATCGGGATGCATCACAGCTTGGTTTGGGAACAGCTCCATCCAAGAACGTAAGGAATTGCAGCGGATTGTGGACGCAGCCCAGACCATCACACAAACTAACCTCCCTTCCATTTGTGCCTCACGCTGCCTCGGCAAGGTCAGCTGCATAATGTCGCACCCTGGCCAATCCCTCATCTCCCCTCTCCAATCAGGCAAAAGGTACAGAAGTGTGAAAACGCACAACTCCAGACTCAGGGGCAAGGTTTCCCCCAGCTGTTATTAGGCAACTGAACCATCTTACTGCAACCAGAGAGCAGTGCTGAACTACTATCCACCTCATTGGTGACCCTCGGACTATCTTTGATCGGACTTTGCTGGCTTTATCTGGCACTAAATGTTACTCCCTTATCATGTATCTATACACTGTGAATGGCGCGATTGTAATCATGTATAGTCTTTCCGCTGACTGGTTACTTCACACTCACATGTTTCCTCAATGTGAAGGTAGACAAAAATGCTGGAGAAACTCAGCGGGTGAGGCAGCATCTATGGATCGAAGGAATAGGTGACGTTTCGGGTCGAGACCCTTCTTCAGACATGTGGGGGTAGGGGGGGCATGAAGAAGAAAGGAAGAGGCGGAGACAGTTGGCTGTGGGAGAGCTGGGAAGGGGAGGGGAAGGAGGGAGAAAGCAAGGACTACCTGAAATTGGAGAAGTCAATGTTCATACCGCTGGGGTGTAAACTGCCCAAACAAAATATCAGGTGCTGCTCCTCCAATTTATGATGGGACTCACTATGGCCATGGAGGAGGCCCAGGACAGAAAGTTCGGATTCGGAATGGGAGGGGGAGTTGAAGTGCTGAGCCACCGGGAGATCAGGTTGGTTAATGCGAACTGAGCGGAGGTGTTGGGCGAAACGATCGCCAAGCCTGAGCTTGGTCTCACCGATGTAAAGCAGTTGACACCTGGAACAGTGGATGCAATAGATGAGGTTGGAGGAGGTGCAGGTGAACCTCTACCTCACCTGGAAAGACTGCTTGGGTCCTTGGATGGAGTCGAGGGGGGAGGTAAAGCGACAAGTGGAGCATTTCCTGCGGTTGCAAGGGAAAGTACCAGAGGAGGGGGTGGTTTGGGTGGGAAGGGACAAATTGACTAGGGAGTTACGGAGGGAGCGGTCTCTGTGGAAAGTCGCAAGGGGAGGAGATGGAAAGATGTGGCCAGTGGTGGGATCCCGTTGGAGGTGGCGAAAATGTCGGAGGATTATCTGTTGTATGTGGCGGCTGATAGGGTGGAAGGTGACGACAAGGGTGACTTTGTCCTTGTTATGAGTGGGGGGATGGGGAGTGAGAGCGGAGCTATGGGATATAGAGGAGACCCTTGATAGAGCCTCATCTATAGTCAAAGAGGGGAACCCCCGTTCCCTAAAGAATGAGGACATCTCCGATGCCCTTGTGTGGAATACGTCATCCTGGGTGCAGATGCGGTGTAGACGGAGGAATTGGGAGTAGAAGATAGGGAGTCCTTACAGGAAGCAAGGTGGGAAGAAGTGTAGTCCAGATAGCCATGAGAGTCAGTGGTAGTAGATTTCGGTCAGTACTCTGTTACCTGCGATGGAGATAGTGAGGTCTAGAAACGGTAGGGAGATGTCGGAAATGGTTCAGGTGAATTTGAGTGCCGGATGGAATTTAGTGGTGAAATGGATGAAGTCAGTGAGTTCTGCATGAGGTAGCACCAATGCAGTTGTCGATGTAGCGGAGGTAGAGTTCGGGGATAGGACCAAGGTACACCTCGAACAAGGATTTTTCGATGTACCCTACAATGAGGCAGGCATAGCTGGGGGTAAGGACCATCTCTGCTAGGTGGAGGAGAGAATCGGTAGATGGGGATTGGCTGGTTCTTCGGTCGAGGAAGAAACGGGGGGCTTTAAGACCCTCCTGGTGGGGGATGGAGGTGTAGAGTGACTGGACATCCATAGTGAAGATGAGGGAGTGGGGGCCTGGAAAACGGAAGTCATGGAGGAGACGAGGAGCGTGTGAGGTGTCTTGGACATAGGTAGGGATTTGACCAGGGGGGATAGGATAGAGTTTGTGGTTGTAGTTGGAGGGAAGGGGAATCACAGAGAGGGGGGGGGGGCAGTGAGAGAGGGGGTTGTTAAACTGACTTCTCCAATTTCAGGTAGTCCTTGCTTTCTCTCTCCTTCCCCTCCCTTTCCCAGCTCTCCCACAGCCCACTGTCTCCGCCTCTTCCTTTCTTCATCCCACCCCTACCCCCACATAAGTCTGAAGTAAGGTCTCGACCCGAAACGTCACCTATTCCTTTGCTCCATAGATGCTGCCTCACCCGCTGAGTTTCTCCAGCATTCTTGTCTACCTTCGATTTTTCCAGCATCTGCAGTTCTTTCTCAAATGTTTCCCCATTGTGCTTGCTTTTTGGCTTTGATGTAAGTCCCAACCTCGTCTGAGATGGTGTCAGGATATCTGGAGGCATCCCCGTTCTACTTTAAATGCTGGTTTTCATTAATAACCAGTTACATATGCGCTTTGTTGCCAATGGCCTTAAACCCAATCAAGTTCCCACCCCAATCACTCCACTCCAAGTCTGATCATTTCCTTCACCAACCCAATCACCAACATCATCAAACACATCATGTCTCCGTGACATGTATGTGTGAAGGGATTGCAAGTTTTGAAGTCTGAAGAAGGGTCTCAACCCGAAATGTCACCCATATGCTTTATGTTACCTTATATACCTTCAATGGAAGGTAGACAAAAATGCTGGAGAAACTCAGCGGGTGAGGCAGCATCTATGGAGCAAAGGAAATAGGGAGCCTATTTCCTTCACCCGCTGAGTTTCTCCAGCAATTGTGTCTACCTTCGATTTTCCAGCATCTGCAGTACCTTCTTGAACATACCTTCTATGGCAATTGTTATATGATAGGTGGGGGTAAGGGCGAGATGTGTTATTCTTGCCACCCTCTGTGTATAAACAGGCTTGCTCTGAACCATTTGAAGCTCCTGTGTTGAAAGCCTCCCATTGCACACAGATTGATCCATCTACAAGTAGCTGTTTCCAGTTTGCTTTAGCTAAACCTGCTGCAGTCCAGTAAAACTAGCCCTCGAACCTTTATTCCTAGTTTGCTTTCGTCTTTTCCCATGACCGTAATAAATCAAACTGCATCGCGATCACCACCACAAAAATACCTTCCACTAGCCTGGCCACATTCTCTTGTACTATCTTCAGAATTGTCTCGCCTACTGTTTGCTTTGGTATAGGGCGGCATGGTGGCGCAGCGGTAGAGTTGCTGCCTTGCAGCGCCGGAGACCCGGGTTCGATCCCGACTATGGGTACGGAGTTTGTACATTCAGCCCGTGACATGCGTGGGTTTTCCCCCGAGATCTTCAGTTTTCCTCCCACATTCTAAAGACGTGCAGGTTTCTAGGTCAATTGGCTTGGTGTATGTGTAAATTGTCGCCAGTGGGTGTAGTAGGATAGTGTTAATGTGCGGGGATCGCTGGTCATTGCGGACTCGGTGCACCAAAGGGCCTGTTTCCACGCTGCATCTCTAAACTAAACCAAATTAAACTATAGCTAATGGATGATTATTAACTTATGAGGCACACTGGGGAATTATATGAAAGCAAGATGTACTTTTGCCTTGCTGCTGGCAAAATCTGGCTCAGTTGGTTCTGTAAGGGATGCTGTTGAACCTGAGTGAATCCACATTATCAACAATAAACATCAGAGTAGTGGCTGCTCCATATAATCTAACTCAGTACGTCAACGTCGTTGATATTGTCCAGCAATGAACGGAGAAATCCATCCAAACCAAATGGTGACGAGCAATCGGTTTATACTCACTCTCTGAGAAATTCTTCTGGACAACGGAGTAGTTTGCAGAGAAGCCATCCCTGGCGATCGCTGTGTCTGTGTGCAGCGTTAATGACAGGATACCCGTGACGGGGTGAATGCGGTCTGGAGCGACCTGGCCACAGAAGCGTCCGATATGAATTCCAACTGAGAAGAAGGGAGAGAAAAAAAAAAAATAATAATTCAGTAATTCAGTTCAGTTTATTGCCACGTGTACCGAAGTACAGTGAAAAGCTTTTGTTGCGTGCTAACCAGTCAGCGGAAAGACAATACATGTTTACAATCGAGCCATTTACAGTGTGCAGATACATGATAAGGGAATAACGTTTAGTGCAAGGTAAAGCCTGCAAAGTCCGATCAAGGATAGTCCGAGAGGTAGATAGTAGTTCAGCACTGCACTCCGGTTGAAATCTGAGCAGATACCACCTTATCCCAAGGAGATTTTCCTGCAGGAAGGCTGCGAGATTTCACCAGTCGAGTGTTTAGCGCAACATTTATAAGGGGAAATCACCTTACTACCAAACGCTAACAAGAATGTATAATGCAGAAGGAAGCCACTCGGCCCAACATGACTCAATGTGTAGGAAGGACATGCAGATGTTGGTTTAAATTGAAGATAGACACTAAAAGCTGGAGTAACTCAGTGGGACAGGCAGCATCGCTGGAGAAGCATCAGTCTGAAGAAGGGTCTTGACCTGAAACGTCATCCATGCCTTCTCTCCAGAGATGCTGTCTGTCCTGCTGCGTTACTCGGCTTTTTGTGATTCAATGTATAGTTCACATCAGCCTCTTCCCACTCGTTCATTTGACCCTATCAGCAATTCTTCTCCTTTCTATTAAATCATTATCTCCTTGAATTGGTCCCTGTTTATCATAACCAAGTTCTACTCACCCTCTAGGCAAGGAAGGTTTTCCTGTATTCCCCGAAGATAGACACACAATGCTGGAGTGTAAACCAGCATCTGCTGTTCCTTCTTACACATTGCCCCTGAATTCCTCCCTAAGTTTATCAGTAATTACTGTATGTATATGGCCCATGCTACTTTTCTTTCCTACTTGAAATTACCCCTACATCCAACAATTAACCGATGTTGCAAATTTGATTATTTCCTTTCTAAGGAAGCCCAGCCTGTTTTCTTCCTCCAAGATAAGTAATTGAACTGCTTCAAATATAACGAGTGGCTCCGTGGTGCAGCGGTAGAGTTGCTGCCTTGCAGCGCTTACAGCTCCAGTGACCCTGGTTCGATTCCGACCAAGGGTGCTGTACTGTACGGAGATTGTACGTTCTCCCCATGACCGTTTGGGTTTTCTCAGAGATATTCGGTTTCCTCCCACACTCAAAAGACGTACAGGTTTGTAGGTTAATTGGCTTGATATGAATGAAAAACTATCCCTAGCGTGCGTAGGGCACTGTTACTGTGCGGGGATCGCTGGACGGCGCGGACTCGGTGGGGTGAAGGGCCTGTATCTCTCAACTAAACTAAAACTATTTGAGGAAGTTTGAGTGGTTATACAAGCTATTAAAATTAAAGGTTAAGGTGCTTGACGTTAGTGAATGCTATTAATTCAGCAAACTAAGAAGGTAATGTAAGGGGTGTTCCACTTTTTATATCATGGCCCCTTTGTCAGGATTTTATTTATTTTTAATAAATATGTGTCAGGCTGGGGATAGACAGCTGCAAGACAAGACGAGAATAGGACCTCCAGGCACAGGGACTAGAGAGTCATATTCCAGCAATCAGGTGGCTGGTACTGGAGGAAAAAGTTTGGAAAGCTTATGAGGGGATTGGAGATTGTTTCTGTGCAAGTTCAGATTTAGAAAGAAAAGTAGGTTGGCTATTTATGTTTATTAGCATTTAGGACTTAGGTATTTAGGAATAGTGAAAGGCCTGGATAGAGTGGATGTGGAGAGGATGTTTCCACTAGTGGGAGAGTCTGGGAATAGCGGTCATAGCCTCAGAATTAAAGGAGGTTCCTTTAGGAAGGGTATGAGGAGGAATTTTTTTAGTCAGATGCTGGTGAATTTGTGGAAATCTTTGCCAAAGAAAGCTGTGGAGGGCAAGTCAGTGGATTGTTTTACGGCAGAGATAGATAGATTCTTGATTAGTACGGGTGTCAGGGATTATGGGGAGAAGGCAGGAGAATGGGGTTAAGAGGGAAAGATAGATCAGCCATGATTGAATGGTGGAGTAGACTTGATGGGCCGAATGGCCTAATTCTGCTCCTATCACTAATGAACATGAACTTGATGGGCCGAATGGCCTAATTCTGCTCCTGTCACTAATGAACATGGTTCATCCTTAGTTGACATTGAGAGGGTGATATTGTGCTGCCACCCTGAACTGCTGAAGCTATGTCTCAGTGCTGTGAGACCTTTCCAACGTGATGTCAATAAAGCATGTTCCAGGAGTGATTGCAGATTGTGCATTAGCAGTCACTCGTGTAACAGGATTTAAGTACCCATGCAGCATTTCAAAATGAATACTGAATGCAAGATAGTGCATGTGAATGTAGGCGGTAAGGTTAGCATGCTTATGGATAACACCAGGAGGAAGGTTGTCCAAGCAAGGAGGGAGATCTAATGGAAAGTTGGGCAGAGCATTGGCAGATAGAATTTAATCCCAACTAGTGCATTTTGGGAAATCAAATGAGGATAGCACCTATGTTTAGTTTGGTTTAGAGAAACAGGCCCTTCGGCCCACCGAGTCCGCGCTGACCAGCGCTCCCCGCACATTAACGCTATCCTACCCACACACTGGAAGCAATTTACACATTTACACCAAGCCACTTAATCTGCAAACCTGTACGTCTTTGGAGTGTGGGAGGAAACCTAAGATCTCAGAGAAAACCCACGCGGTCACGGGGAGAACGTACAAACTCCGTACAGACAGCACCGGTAGTGGGGATCGAACCCGGGTCTCCGGCGCTGCAAGCGCTGTAAAGCAGCAACTCTGTAAAGCCGCCCAAGTGAAATATGAGGTGCTGCTCCTCCAATTTGCACCGGGCCTCACTCTGACAATGGAGGAGGCCCAGGACAGAAAGGTCAGTGTGGGAATGGGAGGAGGAGTTAAAGTGTTTAGCAACCGGGAGATCAGGTAGGTTTAGGTGGACTGAGCGGAGGTGTTCAGGCTGAAATTATCTGGTGAGCGATATGCCAGTAATTTGACTTAACCTGTCTATAACTATCCTTTCCTTCAAGGTTAGTAAAAGAGGAAAAACTTCACAATCTTTACACATTGAAAATGCAGATAAAAATATCGGCTCGAGGCAGAGTCATACAGTGATTATCATTGGCACAACCGCGTCCAATTAAGCTTCAAAATCTTCTTGGACGACAACATTACATCTCCTTCTAAAGCACAGATTAGGAGGAATTTCCAATGAAACACCACAGATTTGATGGGCCGAACATCATGCTTCCATGCTGTGCCTTCTCCGTGACTTGGGCGGCACGGTGGCGCAGCGGTAGTGTTGCTGCCTTACAGCGCTTGCAGCACCGGAGACCCGGGTTCGATCCTGACTACGGGTGCTGTCTGTACGGAGTTTGCACGTTCTCCTGTGACGTGCATGGGTTTTTTTCCCAGGATCTTCGGTTTCCTCCCACACTCCAAAGACGTGCAGGTATGTGGGTAAATTGGATGGTGTATGTGTAAATTGTCCCTAGTGTGTGTAGGATAGAGTTAGTGTGTGGGGATCCCTGGTCGGCGCGGACTCAGTGGGTTGAAGGGCCTGTTTCCACATTCTATCTCTAAACTAAACAATACATTGGCAGAGGATTAAAAATAATCACATGCCACGCCCCCAGTCAGGGACAGGAATTACGGCAAAACCCAGAGAAATTGGCAGCAAAAACCAAAGTGGAATTAATATCAGAGGTAGGGCGTAGATGTGTTGGAAGGAACTGCAGATGCTGGTTGAAACAGAAGATATGACACAAAAAGCTGGAGTAACTCAGTGGGTCAGACAGCATCTCTGGAGATATTCCAGTTTTTTGTGTCTATCGTAGGGGAGTAGAAATAAGGTCATAAGTGATAAGAGTAGAATTAGGCCATTTGGCCCATCAAGTCTACTCTGCCATTCAATGCTCCTGCTTTCTCCCCATAACCTCTGACACCTGTACTAATCAAGAATCTATCAATTGCCTTAAAAATATCCACCAACTTGGCCTCCACTGCCTTCTGTGGCAAAGAATTCCACAGATTCGCCACCCTCTGACTAAATAAATTTCTCCTCATCTTCTTCCTTAAGGAACATCCTTTAACTCTGAGGCTATGACCTCTAGTCCTAGACTCTCCCACCAGTGGAATCATCCTCTCCACATCCACTCGGTCCAAGCCTCCAAATGAGCTGGTGCTCCTAAATTTCTCCCTGCATTGCATCAGGAATGAGAAATGCTCTCAGATACACTGCAAAGGGACGCTTTTGCAGGTGCTTTTTCTGGATAAGATAATTTGCCACTAAAGCAGAGGGAACACAGGAGCGACTGCTCTATTGTATCATCTACTTTGAAGATATCATCTCAAAGGCTTATGAGCTTTTGAAGGATTTCACCTGGCCCGCGAAGAATATATAGATATATATATAAGCACGGCGCTTGTTGTAAAGGGCAACATGAATACTCATGTTGTGGGCAACTCTCTCTAGGACTCTGGAGAAGCTCTCTCACATGCAAACGGCACACAGAATGCTGCCAAGCACAGACTCCAAAGAGAAAAGCTGCCTTGGAGATTCAAGATTCATTGAAAACCACAGATCTCGGAGAAAACCCACGCAGGTCACAGGGAGAACGTACAAACTCCGTACAGACAGCACCCGTAGTCGGGATCGAACCCGGGTCTCCAGCACTGCAAGCACTGTATAATTCCCCTGTCCCACTTAGGAAACCTGAACGGAAACACCTGGAGACTTTGCGCCCCACCCAAGGTTTCTGTGCGGTTCCCGGAGGTTGCAGGTGGTTGCCGGAGGTTGCAGGTAGTGGAAGCAGGTAGGGAGACTGACAAAAACCTCCGGGAACCTCCAGGAACCGCACGGAAACCTTGGGTGGGGCGCAAAGTCTTCAGAGGTTTCCGTTCAGGTTTCCTAAGTGGGACAGGGGCAATAAGGCACCAACTCTACCGCTGCACCACCGTGACCCATTCCGCTTAAAAAGCACTGCCTGAAAGTTTATTAAAATACTTCACAGTCAATTTGAATACTAATGCACCCCTCCCCCCCCCCCCCCCCCCCCCCCCCCCCCCCCCCCCCCCCCTTCCCCACCCTCACCTTTAAGGCTTAGATTAAAGATTCTTTAGTAGCATTCAATTTGAGTGAAAGTCCCTGGTAATTTCTTGCTCGTGATTTGAAATGACAAAGCAAACCCGGGAGGATAGGTCAAATTTTTATTTTACTTAAGGCGTGTCTTGAAATACTGACGGAGAGCAAAACTACTATGAGGGATGGAAGATAGACACAAAATGCTGGAGTAACTCAGCAGGACAGGCAGCATCTCTGGAGAGAAGGAATGCCTCTGAGGAAGGCTCTCGACCCAAAACGTCCCCCATGCGTTCTCTCCAGAGATGCTGTCTGTCCCGCTGAGTTACTCCAGCATTTTGCGGCTGTCTTCGGTTTAAACCAGCATGTGCAGTTCCTTCTGACACATATTATGAGGAATGGTAATTGTTTAAGATCCTCCAGCCTTTGCTGTCATGATGTCTGACTTGTGCATTTGAAGCATTCTGTGCGTCAGAATCAACACATGATCGCTAAATATATCCTTACACCGCATTCACGTGACATTCCTTTGCCCAAAGCTTTGGCAGAGTCATTGACTGTTTAAAATGTCTAATTACGCTCGCATTTAGGGATGCGGTGGGGCTGCTCTGTGGGTCATGGTGAGTTTGTGGCGGTGCACAGGGATTTAATTTTGACTGTTCACGGGTGTAAATTGGGATCTAAACAGTTGCGGAGAATGACCTGCCCTGTGGGTGTCTATCGGTGCTCGATGATCAATGCACAGTGCCGCACGGTGGCGCAGCGGTAGAGTTCATAAGGTCATAAGTGATAGGAGTAGAATTAGGCCATTTGGCCCATCAAGTCAACTCCGCCATTCAATCATGGCTGATCTATCTCTCCCTCCTCACCCCATTCTCCTGCCTTCTCCCCATAACCTCTGACACGCGTACTAATCAAGAAATTACATTACAGCGCTAACGGTGCCGGAGACCCAGGTTCAATCCCGACTACGGGCGCTGTCTGCACAGAGTTTGTACATTCTCCCCGTGACCTGCGTGGGTTTTCTCCGAGATCTTTGGTTTTCCTCCCACACTTCAAAGACGGACAGGTTTGTAGGGTAATTGGCTTGGTGTATGTGTACAATTTTCCCTCGTGCGTGTAGGATAGTGTTAGTGTGCAGGGAACACTAGTCGCTGCGGACCCGGTGGGCCGAAGGCCCTGTTTCCGCGCTGTGTCTCTAAACTGAACTGAACTAATCTGAGCAGACCAAAGAGTGAATTGGGCCTGGGTGATGGGGCGAGGGTCAGGCTGGGAGATCGGTGCGGTGTTGAATAAATGGCTGAGCTTGAGATCCATGGGCTGAAGGGGAGCCATACTCCACTGCGAAATCCCCCCCAAGGTATGACTACTTTGAAGTTCTCCTCCTCTCTCCGTCGAGAGTTCTGCGACACCCTCTCTCACTGATTCTTCCTGCTCTCCAGCTCTACGACCACGTTTTAACCCAAACTTGATCTCTGTATGCTTCGTTGACACCTTCTCCTACCTAACAAAGATCTATCCGACACTTTCCTTTATCTCCGTCCCCTCTGAAGAACAAAGGGAAGAGATAAGACTTTTGCCTTCCATCACAGTGAGGAGGTGTTGGAGATTCACTGTGATGGATGTTTGTGTAAATTGTGTTAAGTGTGGGTCTTGTTTTTTTTTGTAACGTTAAGACTGTAGAAAATGCAATTTTGTTCAAACCAAGCTGTTTGAATGACAGTCAAAGGCATTCTATTCTATTCCCTGATCTCAACGAAACATTTTCTCATTTGTCTTCTCAAATGTCTCATTTTCACACCTTACATTTCCTTATCTCCGTGTCTTCCCTTCCCCTGACTACTCCCATTCTCGACCCAAGACATCACCCATTCCTTCAATCCAGAGATGCTGCCTGTCCCGCTGAGTTACTCCAGGATTTTGTGTCTATCTCCCATGTAAACCAGCATCTGCAGTTCCTTCCTATACATGCTAATTGTGTACAGCTTCAAGGGAGATCTCCTTAAGGATGGTCCCCATCAATGTTCTGCGTTACTGGGAGCTGCTCCATTGCAATGTGAGCCTCTAATCACAGCTTGGTTTGGGAACAGCTCCATCCAAGACCGCAAGAGATTGCAGCGAATTGTGGACGCAGCCCAGACCATCACACAAACCACCCTCCCTTCCATTGACTCCATTTATACCTCAAGCTGCCTCGGCAAGGCCAGCAGCATAATCAAGGATGAGTCGCACCCTGGCCCCTCACTCTTCTCCCCTCTCCCATCGGACAAAAGATATAGAACTGTGAAAACACACACCACCAGATTCAGGGGCAGTTTCTTCCCGGCTGTTATCAGGCAACTGAATCACCCCACCACAACCAGAGAGCAGTGCTGAACTACTATCTACCTCTTTGATGTCCCTCGGACTATCCTCGATCGGACTTTGCTGGCTTTACCTTGCACTAAAAGTTATTCCCTTATCATGTATCTACACACTGTAAATGGATCGATTGTAATCATGTATTGTCTTTCTGCCGACTGGTTAGCATGCAACAAAAGCTTTTCATGTGACAATAAACTAAACTGAATAAACTGAGCCTGCTTCTGCATGAACATCCTGAATTGTCTGGAAGCCAAGTCTGAATTGTCCAAGATTCCTGAAGTGACTTCCAAGTATGCACTGTGCGAAACTGGAATAGGCTTTCCGCATCAAATGTATAAAGAAAGTGAGGTGCGGTAGAGCTACTGTCTTACAGCGCCAGAGACCCGGGTTCGATCCCGACTACGGGTGCTGTCTGTACGGAGTTTGTACGTTCTCCCAGTGACCTGCATGGGTTTTCTCTGAGATATTCGGTTTCCTCCCACACCCCAAAGACGTACAGGTTTGTGGGTTAATTTGCTTGGTGTAAATGTAAAAATTGTCCCTAATGTGTGTGTAGGGCAGTGTTAGTGTGCGGGGATCGCTGGTCGATGCGGGGTCGGTGGGCCGAAGGGCCTGTTTCCGCGCTGCACCTCTAAACTAAACTGAAACGAAAAATCCAGAAGGACATTTGCAGTTTATGATATTTGCAACACATCCACTATTTTCCTTTGCAAATTATCGTTTTTCACTGAAGCTGAATCACGTAACAGTCAAAAACATGGCTGCACGACCTAATCCTTTGCATCGTTTCTCTTCTAACACCATCTTGTTTTCTTGCCTTCCAAACTCGCGTCAAATAACATGAGCCGCCACTGGCCTGTGAAAAGTAGCAATACTCCGATAATACTGTCAGACACGCTGCTAGACTAACCAGCCACCAGCTATTCTGGTCATTATTGTACATTTGAGGTGACTTCAGGAGTCCCCAGGGCCAACCCAGGGCAAAAAGCTCGCAGAATACAAGTCGTAACTATTTGCTTTTATTGCACTCACGGGCTACATCAGACAAAATTTCTCCAGGCAATCTGTAACAATGACTGTCTGCCTTTTTTATTGAAAGTCTGTGAATGCACTGAGTTGGAGAAATTATTATAATGATAAGATATGATTCCATATTAAAATAACTGCTTATCTTGCTGTTCTTAGACTCTGTCATTTGGGACCATTCTTCTTATCAGCTTACTTGCATTATTTTCTTGATATGATGCCATATTTCTCCTTAATTTCTCCTTGATCAATATATTCTCGCGCACGGGCTCAAGATATGCAATTATATTAAAATAATAATGCGGGCCAATTTATTGTCACATCCCTGGGCTTAGTGAGAATAAGCAATTTTGTTATCCCGTAATGACACCCACACACTGTTCGCCTGTCTCAGCTTTTCTGGTCCGCACGCAATTGAGAAAAAATAGATTTTAACTCTCTCATTTAAACAAGTACCATTCCACGTTAATGGGCAGAAATAATGGAATCAGGCACTCAGGGCCAGATGGCTACACCCCTGGTTCTGTTTTTAAAAAAAAGATTCCTCTTTTTTCTGACAGGCAGGAGAAGCGTTGCAGTAGCTCGAGCCCTCGGGCGCTCTTCCCGAGCGATTCCAAAAGGAAACCGGAAGGAAAAGCGGGATCAAACACGTGCCGAGACAAAGGTATTCCGCCCACGACCAACATGGCGATGACAAGGTCGATTTTGGGAGCTCGATTAACCATGTCGTTTCAAAGTAAAATGACGCAGAGCAGAGCGGAAACCTTTTCGGGGTCTTGTCAATAAACCTTTTGGGAACGAATGGCATTCAGCGCTATTGCGTTGGGCCAGGTCACGGTACCGCCCATGGTGGCGTTTTGATGCAAAGGGACAACTACTTAGGATAGACACAAAATGCTGGAGTCACTCAGCGTCTTTGGAGATAAGGAACGGGTGACGATTCGGGTCGAGACCCTCCTTCAGACTGAGAGTCAGGGGGAGAGGCAGACACAGAGATAAGGAAGTGTAAGGTGTGAAAACGAGACATCAAAGGGGATGAGGATAAAGGAAAATATAGAACAGATCACTGTTAGCTAGGAAAAGGTGACAACGAAACATACAGAGATCGAGTGCGGGTTAAAACTGGGTCGTGGAGTTGGAGAGCGGGAGAAATCACAGCGGGGGAGCAGCGAGAGAGGATGTTGCAGAAGTCTCGTCGGAGAGAGGGGGAGAACTTCAAAGTAGGCATTCCTTAAGGAGATTTCGCAGTGGAGCAGACAAAATGCATGGGAAGGAACTTGGGACACTGCTTCATCGCAGTGGAGCAGGAAGATAACTTCTTAGGAGGTCATGTCCGATCTGGCTGAGGCCTGTGGCATCATACCATGGTGGCTCAAGAGAGCGGAGAGGAATCACGGAAGGGAGCGTTCACTCACAGCCACAGTTCAGTTCAGTGTAGTTTATTGTCACGTGTACCGAGGTACAGTGTAAAGCTTTTTTGTTGCATGCTTGCAAGCCAGCACAAAGACAATACAGTGTACATGATTAGCATCAATCCAAAGATAGACACAAAAAGCTGGAGTAACTCAACGGGACAGGCAGCATCTCTGGAGTGAAGGAATAGGTTACGCTTCAGGTCGAGACCCTTCTTCAGACCCGAAACTTCACCCACTCATTCCTTCTCTCCAGAGATACTGATTTTCCCGCTGAGTTACTCCAGCTTTTTGTGTCCATCTTTGGTTAAAACCAGCATCTGCAGTTCTTTCCTACACATTACAATCAATCCATCTGCAATGTGTAGATACATAATAAGGTATATAGATACATGATACAACAACCATATAGAAACATAGAAAATAGGTGCAGATGTAGACCATTTGGCCCGTCGAGCCAGCACCGCCACTCACTATGATCATGGTCAAAAATCAGTAACCTGTTCCTGCTTTCTCCCCATATCCCTTGATTCCTTTAGCCCGAAGAGCTATATCTAAAGGGCCTGTCCCACTTACGCGATGTTTTCGACGACACTCCGGCATCCCTGTCATAGTTGCAGCAGGTCGCCGAAAATGTAAGAAATGTTGAAAATCCAGCGGCGACCAGAAAAAGGTACGACTCTTTGGGCGACTACTCACGAGTGGGCGGCGCGGCTCACGTCGCAGCGGCCTCTGCAGTCCGTCTGTCTTTTTGTTGTTTTTTGTCTCGTTTGAATGTTTTTATTATTTTTTTTGTGTATGTGTGTGGGTATGTGTGCGGGGGGGCGGGGGGCGGGGGGTGGGGGAAACTTTTAAAATCTATCCCCTGCACGGAGAACCCGACCTTTTCTCTGTCGGGTCTCCGTTGTCGTTGGGGCCTAGCACCGTGGAGCGTCCTCCAGCAGGAACGACCTGGGGCTCCAGTCGCGGAGCTGCGGACCTACTCACCATCGCGGAGCTGGCCGAGTTCGGAGCGGGTGGAGCGGTGGTGGCGCGCTGCTGCGACCCGACCCCGGGGATTCGGAGGCTTATCGCAGGTCTGGTGGACAGTGACACCGGGAGCCCGCGGGTCCCTGCTGGGAGACCCCTTTTCAGGGCTTCCGCAACGGCAACTTCTCCCGCCCGAGTTGCGGGGTTGAGGAGTACCTGGAGCGGGGCCTTACATCATCGCCCGACGTGGCTTGGAATGGCTGCGGGACTTTGCTAGCGCCCGCCGGGGACTCCAACAACAAGACCCGGAGCGTGGCCTTGCACCACCCGGCGCGGCGTTAATGGCCGCGGGACAATTGCCATCGCCCGCCGGGGGCTTTGACTTTGACTCTGACATCGGGAGGGGAATGGGAAGTGCAGGGGAGAGATAAGTCTTTGCCTTCCATCACAGTGAGGAGGAGATGCGCTGTGATGGATGTTTGTGTGGATTGTGTTGTGTCTTGGTTCTTTCTTGTGTGTATGACTGCAGAAACAACATTTCGTTTGAACCTCAATGGGGTTCAAATGACAAATAAATTGTATTGTATTGTATTGTATAAGTCGCCGAAAACATCGCATATGTGGGACAGGCCCTTAACCCTCTCTTGAAAACATCCACTGGCCTCCACTGCCTTCTGTGGCAGAGAATTCCACAGATTCACAACTCTCTGGGTGAAAAATGTTTTTCCACATCTCAGTCCTAAATGACCTACCCCTTAATTCTTAAAGTGTGACCCCTGATTCTGGACTCCCCCAACATCGGGAACATTTTTTCTGCATCTAGCCTGCGCAAACCCTTAAGAATTTTACATGTTTCTATAAGATCCCCTCACATCCTTCTAAATTCAAGTGAATACAAGCCCACTCGCTCCATTCTTTCATCATATGTCAGTCCCGCCATCCCGGGAATTAACCTGGTGAACATGGTCATGTTATATGTTGAACTGAATAGGGGTAAACCTGAACAGACACTAAGTGTTACTCCCATTGGGCCTAAGAGCTAGATCTAACGATATACTGTATACACGGTTCTATTGTATATCGTCCGCAAGCCTTGGGCTGCGGAATGCCCTGCAGGTCTGGCTTTAATTCTTCTGTGTGTGTCGGATAATGGTGCCGATCATCAAGTTAAGAAACGGCAATTAGGAGCGACGGACTTGGCCCACTGCCAGGTGGTACATGGTGTCGATCCGAGACACGGCCGTGGCTGCCAGCTCATATGTCTCGGCCGTTCCTCAGGGGGTCTCGTAAAGCAGTCCCCAAGAGCTATAAATTAGAGCACAACTATAAAAGGTGCCGATTTGAAAGTTTGACCGAGGAAGCTGTCCCCTGCGGTAAGTGTCAGCACAATTAGACAAACGTAACGGTGCAAAGCCCAGAGAGTGTTTTCAGGAGCAGGAGTAGCCATAAAAGATACACATCTCGGCTTTTATCATCCAGGAAGCTGTGGGGGGTTTTTTTTTGGGGGGGGGGGGGGAATAAAGGGAATATAGAAAGAGGAGGCAATGAGCATGTTTATTTCAGCCTCCTTGAATGTCAACTTTAGAGGTGGCTGCCTTTAATCAATCCATCCTTTAAAGACAACCTTTCGAGGCTCATTGACCCTAGTCAGATCTCAGAGCCTCCGAATTAAAGAACGTTCCCTTAGGAAGGGGATGAGGAGGAATTTCTTTAGTCAGAGGGTGGTGAATCTGTGGAATGCTTTGCCACAGAAGGCTGTGGAGGCCAAAGTCAGTGGATATTTTTAAGGCAGAGATAGATAGAGTTTTGATTAGTACGGGTGTCGGGAGTTGTGAGGAGAAGGCAGGAGAATGGGGTTAGGAGGGGAGAGATAGATCAGCCATGATTGAATGGCGGAGTAGACTTGAGGGGCCGAATGTCCCAATTCTGCTCCTAATCACTTGTGATCTTCTGATCAAGATGGCTCTGAGTGCAGAAAACTGTGTATTCAGCCACTGTCGCCATTGTCAATGCAAAGTAATGCCGGGGGAGAACCCTACCTTCCACTTCGAGCCTCTCCACCATTTCAATCAGTTCATGGCTGATTAGGATCTTGACTTCACAGAAACTAGAACATAGATCAGTAAC
Organism: Amblyraja radiata; assembly: GCF_010909765.2. NCBI lineage: Eukaryota > Metazoa > Chordata > Chondrichthyes > Rajiformes > Rajidae > Amblyraja > Amblyraja radiata. Next base: position 9,885,362 of record NC_045957.1, read on the forward strand.
AGCACAGGAACGGGCCGTGTGGCCCACAATATCTGTGCTGAACACGATGCCAAGCTAAACTAATCTCATATGCCTGCACATGATCCATACGCCTCCACACCCCTGCTGGCCATTGTACTAGAATTTAGAAGATTGAGGGGGGATCTTATAGAAACTTACAAAATTCTAAGGGGTTGGACAGGCTAGATGCAGGAAGATTGTTCCCGATGTTGGGGAAGTCCAGAACAAGGGGTCACAGTTTAAGGATAAGGGGGAAGTCTTTTAGGACCGAGATGAGGAAAACATTTTTCACACAGAGAGTGGTGAATCTGTGGAATTCTCTGCCACAGAAGGTAGTCGAGGCCAGTTCATTGGCTATATTTAAGAGGGAGTTAGATGTGGCCCTTGTGGCTAAAGGGATCAGGGGGTATGGAGAGAAGGCAGGTACAGGATACTGAGTTGGATGATCAGCCATGATCATATTGAATGGCGGTGCAGGCTCGAAGGGCCGAATGGCCTACTCCTGCACCTATTTTCTATGTTTTTATGCGTTGTGTTTTAAGAGTGTTGGCAGACCAATTTCCCTCCTAGGATGAATAAAGTTCTATCGTATCGCATCGTATCGTTCTCGTGCCGAAGATTAAAAACTAGTATCCCTCATTTCTGGTGGCAAGACAGAGGAGCCCGAGTTCAGAAATCTTAGGTGGAGCAAGGTGCTTTAAGCAGATCAAAGAATATTGACCTCTTTGAAGCACCTTGAACTCTACTGGGGCATGGTGGCGCAGTGGTAGAGTTGCTGCCTTACAGCTCCAGAGATCCGGGTTCGATCCTGACTACTGGTACTGCCTGTAGGGAGTTTGTATGTTCTCCCTGTGACTCACCGTGTGGGTTTTCTCCGGATGCTCTGGATTCCTCCCACATCCCAAAGACACGCAGGTTTTTAGGTGAATTAGCTTCTGTAAATTGTCCCTTGTGTGTCAGATATAACTATTGCACAGTGGTCGCTGGTCAGTGTGGACTCAGTGGGCCGAAGGGCCTGTTTCCACGCTGTGTCTCTAAACTAAACTAGATATATCCAAACAAAATTTTCCAAAGGAACATAGAAACATAGAAAATAGATGTAGGAGTAGGCCATTCGGCCCTTCGATCCTGCACCGCCATTCAATATGATCATGGCTGATCATCAAACTCAGTATCCTGTACCTGCCCTCTCACCATACCCCCTGATCCCTTTAGCCACAAGGGTCACATCTAACTCCCTCTTAAATATAGCCAATGAACTGGCCTCAACTACCTTCTGTGGCAGGGAGTTCCAGAGATTCACCACTCTCTGTGTGAAAAATGTTTTTCTCATCTCGGTCCTAAAGCATTTCCCCTTTATCCTTAAACTGTGACCACTTGTCCTGGACTTCCACAACATCGGGAACAATCTTCCTGCATCTAGCCTGTCCAACCCCTTAAGAATTTTGTAAGTTTCTATAAGATTCCCCCTCAATCTTCTAAATTCTAGCGAGTACAAGCCGAGTCTATCCAGTCTTTCTTCATATGAAAGTCCTGACATAACAGGAATCAGTCTGGTGAACCTTCTCTGTACTCCCTCTATGGCAAGAATGTCTTTCCTCAGATTAGGAGACCAAAACTGTACACAATACTCCAGGTGTGGTCTCACCAAGACCCTGTACAACTGCAGTAGAACCTCCCTGCTCCTATACTCAAATCCTTTTGCTATGAATGCTAACATACCATCGCTTTAAAATAAGTTTTTAATTGGAGATAATTAATTTATCTGTTATACCATACTTGCAGCCTTTGGAATCCCATCAGAAATACATATTTGTTCGAAGCAGCTTGGTAGAAAATGGTCTTCTGGGTGGATTTCCAAATTCCAGATCAACTATCTCTCATGTATTCCACACACTGAGCGTTTGGATTTTCACAGAAAGAACTGCACAGATTTAGGTTCCACTCCCATTTCCTTCTTGTTTTATCACTTCAAGAATGTTGGTGCTGGCAGCTGAATCATCCTACCACAACCAGAGAGCAGTGCTGAACTACCATCTACCTCTTTGATGACCCTCGCACTATCCTTGATCGGACTCTGCTGGCTTTACCTTGCACTAAACGTTATTCCCTTATCATGTATCTATACACTGTAAATGGATCGATTGTAATTATGGATTGTCTTTCTGCAGACTGGTTAGCACGCAACAAAAAGCTTTTCACTGTACCTCGGTACACGTGACAATAAACTAAACTGAACTAAGCTAAACTAAATCTACTCGAACCTACCATCCATACTGTCTTTAGCCTGACACTGGTTCAGGATACAGTCCAGGCTGAGTTCCATGCGGGAAAACATTCAGAAGCTTCACAGCATAGTGCTCGGTTTCACACCATTACACACTGACCTTTCTGTCCTAGTTCTCCTCCATTGTCAGAGTGAGGCTAAATGCAAATTGGAGGAACAGCATCTCATATTTCGCTTGGACAGCTTGCAGCCCAGTGGTATGAATATTGATTCTCTAACTTCAAGTAACCCCGGCATTCCCTCTCTCTCTATCCCTCCCCCACCCAAGTCGCACCAGCTTCTCATTTTCACCCAACAGTTAACAATGGCCTGTTTCCTTCTCTCCAGAGATGCTGCCTGTCCCGCTGAGTTACTCCAGCATTTTGTGTCTATCTTCGGTTTAAACCTGCATCTGCAGTTCCTTCCTGAACCCACCATTATAATATGTAGCAGCATGGATCCTGAGTATTCTACTGGCCATCTCAAACCCAGCAATTACCTGATCATGTGAAAACAAATATTGTGTCCATGGTAATGTTTTACATGTGAAAGTCATTTCTTATGTGCTTATATTTTCTAATTAAATCCATGTGCAGATACAAGTTGTAAGATGTGATTGTTCAAGAATTTTCCTCTAGATTTGGCAAGTCTGATGTATGTTAGTACTCAAAACATTTTTTTGCCAAACTCTTTTTTAAAGAGATTATTCAATTACTTTTTCACATCTCATCCAATGTAAAACACATTTATCCCAAAGTCACCTTATTTGCAGATCAAGAAAAATGTGAAATAGACCATTGTTAGCTGAGAGAAGGTGACAACAAAGCAAACAGAGATAAAATATCATTTCATTGGACGCAGAAAAAGCGTTTGATCAAGTAGTATGGGATTATATGATTAAAGTATTGCAAAAATTTCAAATGGGAGAGATCTTCATCGCATGGATAAAATTATTATATAACAAACACACGGCTAGAATATTAACTAATAATATACTATCTACGAAATTCCAATTAACAAGGGGCAATAGACAAGGATGTTCATTATCACCGCTGTTATTTGCTCTGGTAATTGAACCTTTAGATGAAAAAATTAGAACACACCCGGATATTTACGGTTATAATACAAAATATTCAAATAATAAAATATCCTTATACGCAGACGATGTATTACTGTATATCACAAAACCCCAAATCAGTATACCAAACATATTAAATCTAATTGAGGACTTTGGATCTTTCTCAGGATACAGAATAAACTGGAACAAAAGTGAAATGATGTCGATAAAACCAAAAGACTCAACACATCTCTTGAAATTCCCCTTTAAAATAGCCACAGAAAAATTTAAATATTTAGGAATTGAAATCACTAGAAATTATCACGCTATGTTTAATGCCAATTATAGCCCCTTACTTAAGAAACTAAATAATCCAATACAATTCTGGAAAATGCTCCCGATGTCTTTAATAGGTCGAATAAATGCTATAAAAATTATCTTTCTACCACAAATCCTATATTTATTTCAATCAATTCCAATATATCTTCCAAAAAAGTTTTTCAAAAAACTAGACTCAGACATTACAAATTTTATATGGGACTATAAATCCCACAGAATACAAAGAGCACACCTTAGTAAACCAAAAGAGATGGGTGGTCTAGCGTTCCCTAACTTTATGTACTATAATTGGGCAGTAAATATTGAAAATATGATTCACCTGCTGGATAACTCTGCCCAGCAGGTGGAATGGATTGTAATGGAGAGAGAGGACTGCTCTCCGTGTAATATAGGAGCCACTCTCCTCTCACCAATGAATCTGAATAACAAAAATTATAATAAAAATCCAATGATACATAGCACAATTAGAACTTGGAAACAAATAAAACAGAATCTAAAATTAAGAAATCTATCTCTTTTAATTACAATAGTCAATAACCCGTCGTTTAAACCCTCAATTATAGATAAATCATTTACACAATGGGAAAGAATGGGAATCAAAACACTCGGAGACTTGTATGAATTAGGAAAATTATTATCATTTCAACAATTACAACTGAAATATAATTTGAAAAATAATCAATATTTTAAATATCTTCAAATCCGTGACTATCTGAAAAAATACACAAAAGACTATCATAACATGCCCCCAGACTTATTGGATGAAGCCATGAAGACAAAGGCTGAATCAGCAAATCTAATATCATACTTATACAACATTATTTTAAATATAGAAATACCTACAACCGATGGTATTAGAAGAGACTGGGAACAAGAACTAGCTATAAAAATTTCAAAATAGAGCTGGGATAAACACTTACTATATGTGCATAAATGCTCGATCAACGTTCGACATACTATAATTCAATATAAAACATTACATAGACTATATTATTCAAAAACTAAAATAAATAAATGTTTCCCCAATGTCTCACCCATTTGTGATAAATGCCAGTCACAAGAAGCTACCATAGCGCACTCTTTTGTTTTCTGTATAAAAATCCAAAAATTCTGGAACGAAATATTTGAAATCTTCACAAAATTATTAAAAATAAAACTTGTACCAAAAGCAGAATGGATCATTTTTGGAATATCGGAAGGCACCCCCGAATTAAATGTGTTTCAAAAGAACTTACTTAATTACGGGCTAATAATGGGAAAAAAGCTTATACTCAAATTTTGGAAAAATGCTCTAATACCAACAATAAAAATGTGGATTTCAAACATGTTCGAAACACTACACTTGGAAGAGATGAGACCCCTCCTAGCAGGCAAAGCAGACCACTTCCAAAAGACGTGGTCTGCATTTACGGAACTATTACAAGCATAAGGTGCAATAGTAATTTAAAATATAAATGGTACCAGGATCTGGTAACGGGGGGTATAAAATAATTTTTTTTTAAAACACGGTTGTTATATCCTTTTTTGCGGAGTTTTGTGTTACAATAGAGCGATTGTTTTTCCTTTTTTTTTCTTTTCTTTCTAGGGTCTTATTTCCTTTCTTTACTTCCTTCTCTAATTTCTTCCCCAAGGGGCTTTCTTCTCCCAACACTTTCCTGCACCTTCACGATTCTTGCTCACTTTCCTTACTTCTTTTATTTCTACCTTTTTTAAAGCTCGAAAAACGAAGTGGTACAACAAAATGTAATAAGATATATGTGATGTGTGTTACTGTAATTTACTGTACTTCTAATAAAAAAAAAATTTTTTTTAAAAATTAAAAAATTAAAAAAGAGATAAAATGCAGTCGGAGACAGTAAGGCTGGTCAGAGAACCGGGAAGGGGGAGAGGAGAAGAGAGAGGGAAAGCTAGGGTTATTTGAAGTTAGAGAAGTCAATGTTCATACCGCTGGGGTGTAAGCTGCCCAAGCGAAATATGAGGTGCTGTTCCTCCAATTTGTGCTGGGTCTCACTCTGACAATGGAGGAGGCTCAGGACAGAAAGGTCAGTGTGGGAATAGGAGGGGGAGTTAAAGTGTTTACAAACCGGGAGATCGGGTAGGTTTAGGCAGACTGAGCGGAGGTGTTCAGCTGAATCTGTTTGCCTGGATCTCTGCTCTAAGCATGCTCACTGCCAGGGATCGTGTGTGTATGGGGCTGTGCGTAGGATGGGAAATGCCAGGTTTCCATCCGAGGTTGGCTGCTGCACCCGAGTTAGAAGGGAATTGAAATCGTTCCCTGGCTCCCAAGTGAAAAATCATTTCCTCACTCCATTCACCATCCAATAAGGAACAACTGGCGCCAATTCCAGCTGTGCGAGCTACATATGTCATGTTGTTTGGCACCTCGTGAACAATTGTTAAATGCAGCCGAAAATAGACACAAACAATTGGAGTAACTCAGCAGGACGGGCAGCATCTCTGGAGAGAAGGGTCTGAAGAAGGGTCTTGACCTGAAACGTCACCCATTCCTTCTCTCCAGGGATGCTTCCTGTTCCGCTGAGTTACTCCAGCCTTTTGTGTCTATCTTCGGTTTAAACCAGCATCTACAATTCCTTCTTACACATGTTAAATGTAGCCAATGTGTTATCCTATTTATTACTTATGATATTACTTGATTTTCTTTTGGTGTGCAAGCTGCCAGAAAAGTCTACCATGCTCTCTCCCTCCTTCCCCTCCCCCTCCCCCTTCCCAGCTCTCCCACATAGCCTACTGTCTCCGCCTCTTCCTTTCTCCCCCCCCCGCCCCCCTCACCGACATGAGTCTGAGGAACTCTGAAGAAGGGTCTCGACCCGAAACGTCGCCTACTCCTTTTCTCCATAGATGCTGCCTCACCCGCTGAGTTTCTCCAGCATTCTTTGTCTACGGAATACGTTAAGGAAGGTTAAGTTGTTACGTTAAAATGGCCACGTTAAATTGTCCCGGCGCGTAGGCAAACAAAAGAATCTTGGTCAGCGCAAACTTACGCTAGTCTAGAGATAGAGCGTGGAAACAGAGCCCATGGCCCACCGAGTCCACGCCGTCCATCGATCACCCATTCACGCTAGTTCTATATGTTCCCACATTCGCATCCTGCACACTTGGGGCAATTCACTGAAGGCAATGTACCTACAAGCCAGCATGTCTTGGTAGGTCAAGGGGCCTGTTTCTGTGCTACATCTCTCTACGACCATGAATCTATGAGGATATAGGTTTTTAGAAATGTCTGCTTGCTCAAATTACTATGTGTAGGCGGGATTACTGATTCAATTACTGGTTATCGTCCAATTGAGAGAGATACTGACACAAAGGTGCAAGAGTACAGGTTGGCAAAACAGTGAAATCTGGATGCTGAATTCGGAATGCCAAACACCAGGTGTGATCCCGTTCAATTGAGATTAAATGTGGGCATAGATTGAGAACCACTGGGCTGTGTGATTCTAGAAGATAGCTTGCCACAAATCCAACCCCAAGCTGGATCTTAATAATAATAATAATGGATGGGATTTATATAGCGCCTTTCTAATACTCAAGGCGCTTTACATCGCATTATTCATTCACTCCTCAGTCACACTCGGTGGTGGTAAGCTACTCTGTAGCCACAGCTGCCCTGGGGCAGACTGACGGAAGCGTGGCTGCCAATCTGCGCCTACGGCCCCTCCGACCACCACCAATCACTCACACACATTCACACATGGGCAAAGGTGGGTGAAGTGTCTTGTCCAAGGACACAACGATAGTATGCACTCCAAGCGGGATTCGAACCGGCTACCTTCCGGTTGCCAGCCGAACACTTAGCCCATTGTGCCATCTGTCGTCCCATCTTAGGGCAACTAACCCATCTAAAGAACAGTGGATAGTGAAGAATTCATAGAAACATAGATAATAGGTGCAGGAGTAGGCCATTTGGCTCTTCGAGCCTGCACCGCCATTCAATATGATCATGGCTGATCGTCCAAAATCCTGCTTTCTCCCCTTATCCCTTGATTCCATTAGCCCAAAGTTTAGTGCTATATCTAACTTGAAAAGAACCAGTGAATTGGGCTACACTCTCTTCTGTGGCAGAGAATTCCACAGATTCACAACTCTCTGGGTGAAAATGTTTTTCCTCATCTCAGTCCTAAATGGCTTACCTCTTATTCTTAAACTGTGACCCCTGGTCATGGACTCCCCCTACATCGGGAACATTTTTCCTGCATCTAGCCTGTCCAAGTATTTCCAGCATTTTCTGTTTTTCTTTTAACCAAAGCATTTTACTGAAAACTAGTGTTCCTTTACAGTCACCTTTCCATTAAACAACAAAACAGGGAGCGGGGGGACTGACTTTCTTTAGTCAGAGGGTGGAGAATCTGGGGAATTCTTTGCCACAGAAGGCTATGGAGGCCAAGTCAGTGGATATTTTTAAGGCAGAGATAGATAAGATTCTTGATTAGTACAGGCGTCAGGGGTTATGGGGTGAAGGCAGGAGAATGGGGTTAGGAGGGAGAGATAGATCAGTCATGATTGAATGGCGGAGCAGACTTGATTGGCTGGATGGCCTAATTCTGCTCCTATCACTTATGGATGCTGGTTTACACTGAAGATAGACACAAAATGCTAGAGTAATTCAGCTTTTCAGACAGCATCTCTGGAGCGAAGGAATGGGTGATGTTTCTCGACCCTGAAACATCACCCATTCCTTCTCTCCAGTGTATGTGGTGAAGTAGGGGGCCAAAACGCAGATGGAGTTTAATGCTGATAAATGTGAGGTGTTACACCTTGGCAGGACAAATCAAAATAGGACGTACATGATAAATGGTAGGGAATTGAAGAATACAGTTGAACAGACGGATCTGGGAATAACCGTGCATAGTTCCTTGAAGGTGGAATCTCATATAGATAGGGTGGTAAAGAAAGCTTTTGGTATGCTAGCCTTTATAAATCAGAGCATTGAGTATAGAAGCTGGGATGTAATGTTAAAATTGTACAAGGCATTGGTGAGACCAAATCTGGAGTATGGTGTACAATTTTGGTCGCCCAATTATAGGAAGGATGTCAACAAAATAGAGAGAGTACAGAGGAGATTTACTGGAATGTTGCCTGGGTTTCAACAACTAAGTTACAGAGATAGGTTGAATAAGTTAGGTCTTTATTCTCTGGAGCGCAGAAGGTTAAGGGGGGACTTGATAGAGGTCTTTAAAATGATGAGAGGGATAGACAGAGTTGATGTGATCAAGCTTTTCCCTTTGAGAATAGGGAAGATTCAAACAAGAGGACATGACTTCAGAATTAAGGGACAGAAGTTTAGGGGTAACATGAGGGGGAACTTCTTTACTCAGAGAGTGGTAGCAGTGTGGAATGAGCTTCCAGTGGAAGTGGTGGCGGCAGGTTCGTTGGTATCATTTAAGAATAAATTGGATAGGCATATGGATGAGAAGGGAATGGAGGGTTATGGTATGAGTGCAGGCAGGTGGGACTAAGGGAAAAAAATTGTTCGGCGCGGACTTGTAGGGCCGAGATGGCCTGTTTCCGTGCTGTAATTGTTATATGGTTATATGGTTATATGGAAATGTGTAGGAAGGAACTGCAGATGCTGGTTTGCACCAAAGATAGACACAAAACATTGGAGTAACTCAGCAGTTACTGAGCATCAGTATCTCACACTGCATCTCTGGAGAGAAGGAATGGGTGATGTTTTGGGTCGAGGCCCTTCTTCAGACAGTGTTCCCCTGTCCCTGATCCAAGCATACACTGGCCCTTTCCCCAAACTCTATCTCTTCAAAACTAAAAATGGGGCCCCAGCTATGCCTGCCTCTTTGTAGGGTGTGTCAAGCAATCCCTGTTCCAGGCATACACTGGTCCTATCCTTAAACGCTATCTCTATAGGACAAGAAGCAGAATTTGTTGAACACAGCTTCGGGTTAGCGAGTAGAGAGAACAAAGTGCACGAGATGTGGATGGGAACTCAGTGCGGCAAACTGTCCATGATGAGAAAGTTACGAATGGTTGAGATGAGACTTGCAAGGAGTGAGGCAGGGTCAGGCTCACACTGGCAGGTGGAACATTAAGCGCTTGCTTCCAAGTTGAGTTGAAATGTTCTGCTAAAGCGAACCATCATTCCTGGAGTGAAGGAGTTCAAGCTCTGCGCAACTGCAGTGAAGCCAGCTGGCAGATGCTATCTGAAGCCTGAGAGTCAAGGTAGCAAGAGGTGATAAAAGGTAGATTTCACTGTAGTCGACCAAAGAGCCGTCATACTTAGGCCTGGGAGCAGCTGACTGGGACACAACATGTACGTTCTCCCCGTGACCCCGTGGGTTTTCTCTGCGATCTTCGGTTTCCTCCCTCACTCCAAAGATGTACAGGTTTGTAGGTTAATTGGCATTGTATAATAATGTAAATTGTCCCGAGTGTGGGGTAGTGTTAATGTGCGGGCATCACATTAGATCACATGGTTGGCGCGGACTTGGTGGGCTGAAGGGCCTGTTTCCGCGCTGTATCTCTAAACTAAACCAAACTCTCAGCCCCAATCATTTTCGGGATGAGGAATAGTATTTAGGTCTAGTTGCGAGCGCAGATGTAGTTTTTATTGATAAATAAGGCGGTTTCCAAGGAATCTCACTCCTACCAGTGATTCTGCTGCTGGTTCCTTTGATCATCACAGCATGTCATCAATAACGACCAAGGGGTGGATGGAGGACACTTCTGGATTGGTGCATCTTCTGTAGGTTTGTTAGGCATTGGGCTCCTGCATGCGCTCAGCCTGATATAGAAGTTGGGAGGCCATGGTGCAGTTGTATAAGATGTTTGTGAGGCCGCATTTAGAGTGTCGTGTTCAGTTTTGGGCACCGTGTTATCGGAAAGATGTTGTCAAGCTGGAAAGGGTACAGAGAAGATTTACCAGGATGTTGCCTGGGCTAGAGGGCGTGAGCTATAGGGAGAGGTTGAGAAGGCTGGGGCTCTATTCCCTGGAGCACAGAAGGATGAGGGGTGGGTGGAAGATTGCAACCTTCACGTGGTCCGCCCTGTTTCGACTAATGCAATCAACTCAACGTGCACAAACGGAAGATCAAATAGAACAAGTTGTCCAACAACTTTAGGCTGTGCACGTCACACGAAAGAAGGAGGAGGAGGATGAGGGGTGATCTTATAGAGGTGTATAAAATCATGAGAGGAATAGATCGGGTAGATGCAAAGAGTCTCTTGCCCAGAGTCGGTGAATCGAACATCAGAGGACATGGGTTTAAGGTGAAGGGGAAAAGATTTAATAGGAATCTGAGGCGTAACATTTTCGCACAAAGGGTGGTGGGTGTATGGAACAAGCTGCCACAGGAGGTAGTTGAGGCAACGTTTAAGAAGCAGTTAGACAGGTACATGGATAGGACAGGTTTGGAGGGTTATGGACCAAACGCTGGCAGGTGGATCTAGTGCAGCTGGGACATAGTTGGCCGGTGTTGGCAAGTTGGGCCAAAGGGCCTGTTTCCATGCTGTATCACTCTATGACTATGGTGCTTAGCGAAACGTAAAGCATTTTGGGCGCAAGTGAAATGGGAAGATCGTCCAGGGCAACCAGTTCAGGTCCAAGGCTGGCAGATGGAGCAGCTGTGGAAAATCAATGAGCCTTTTGTTCTCCGAGGAGAAATGGGAGGTTACCACATTTTCATGCAATGATCCATCTGATGCCTCCATCAGGAAGATAAGCTCAGAGACTCTGCTCCAGCCACAATGGTGCAATCATTAAGTTACTGCACCAGCATTCACAGCAATGAGTTTGAATCCCATCTTGGCAGCTGGGGAATTTAAACGCTAGCTGTTTGATTAAATCTGGAATTTTTTAAATAGGTTACTCTCTTTAAATGTGAGCTCAGTTACTCCTAACTTTTGCAAATTAAAACAGAGAATGCCGGAAATGCGCAGCGGGTCAGGCTGCAACTGCGGAAAGAGAACAATTAACATGGCAGGTCTAGAATTACCCAGGACGAACCAGGCAAAAGGGGCAGGCAGAAGCCCTGCCAGAGGGCATTGGGGAACCTCTTCCAGGTAGGCAGCATATTCTGCGTAGGAAGGAACTGCTGATGCTGGTCTAAACCGAAGATGGACACAAAAAGCTGGAGTAACTCAGTGGGTCAGACAGCATCTCTGGAGAAAAGGAACAGGTGACGTTTCGGGTCGTGACACTTTTTCAGACTGAGAGACTGAGAGGGAAAGAGAAACGAGAGATGTGGACGGTGATGTAGAGAGATATAGAACAATGCATGAAAGACACAAAAAGCTGGAGCAACTCAGCGGGACAGGCAGCATCTCCGGAGAGAAGGGTCTGAAGCAAAGACTCGACCCGAAACGTCCCCATTCCTTCTCTCCAGAGATGCTGCCTGTCCTGCTGAGTTACTCCAGCATTTTGTGTCTATCTTCAGTTTAAACCAGCATCTGCAGTTCCATCCTACAAATGAATGAAAGATTTGCAAAAAGGTAGCAATGATAAACGGGCCATTGTTAGCTGTGGGATAGGTGAAAACGTGTTAGAGACAATGAGACTCAACAAGACGACTTTGAAACCTGGCAGTATATTCTACCGTAAATGAAAATCATACATTTTTTACAGATGTCGTAAATCTGAAATAAAAATGAGAAATCCTTGAAGCTGCTCAGACATCACCTTTGGAAAGAGAAACAGTTCATGTGGAATAGTGGAATCAAGGGAAATGGGGAGAAGGCAGGCACGGGTTATTGATCGGAACGATCACCCATGATCACAATGAATGGCTCAAAGGGCCGGATGGCCTCCTCCTGCACCTATATTCTATGTTTCTATGTTTCTCGGTCCAGGATCCTGGAGTCTGAAGAAGGGTCTCGACCCGAAAAGTCACCTGTTCCTTTTCTCCAGAGACGCTGCCTGCCCTGCTGAGTTGCTCCAGCTTTTTGTGTCTATCTTCGGTTTAAACCAGCATCTGCAGTTCCATCTTACACACTACCAAGGTGATTGCTCACTATCTCCTGACTTTCAATGAACGATGGACAAATGCTGCTTTTGTCTGTGACACCCACATCCCATGAGTGAACAATAGGTGCTTAGTTTAGTTTTGTTTTGTTTACAGATACATAGAAACATAGAAATTAGGTGCAGGAGTAGGCCATTCGGCCCTTCGAGCCTGCACCGCCATTCAATATGATCATGGCTGATCATCCAACTCAGTATCCCGTACCTGCCTTCTCTCCATACCCTCTGATCCCCTTAGCCACAAGGGCCACATCTAACTCCCTCTTAAATATAGCCAATGAACTGGCCTCGACTACCCTCTGTGGCAGAGAGTTCCAGAGATTCACCACTCTCTGTGTGAAAAAAGTTCTTCTCATCTCGGTTTTAAAGGATTTCCCTCTTATCCTTAAGCTGTGACCCCTTGTCCTGGACTTCCCCAACATCGGGAGCAATCTTCCTGCATCTAGCCTGTCCAACCCCTTAAGAATTTTTTAAGTTTCTATAAGATCCCCTCTCAATCTCCTAAATTCTAGAGAGTATAAACCAAGTCTATCCAGTCTTTCTTCATAAGACAGTCCTGACATCCCAGGAATCAGTCTGGTGAGCCTTCTCTGCACTCCCTCTATGGCAATAATGTCCTTCCTCAGATTTGGAGACAGAGCGGAAACAGTCCCTTTGGCCCACCGAGTCGTGCCGACCAGTAATCCCTGCACATTAACACTATCCTACACACACCGGGGACAATTTACACATACCAAGCCAATTTACTTACAAAGCCGGTACGTCTTTGGAATGTGGGAGGAAACCGAAGATCTCAGAGAAAACAGGTCACGGGGAGAACGTACAAACTCCGTACAGACAGCACCCGCAGTCGGGATCGAACCTGGGTCTCCGGCGCTGCAAGCTCTGTGAAGCAGCAACTCTACCGCTGTGCCACCGGGCCGGTTTTCCGAAACCACTTTAACTTCTGGTGATTTGAGGGGAAGCCGCCGATGCCAATTTTCTTTCAATTAATCCCGACGACTTGATTTGATATTTTAAAATATATTGCAATATGTCTGAAACCCTGTTGCCTGTTAAAGCAGAGCAAGCTCCCGGGAGGGGGAAGATACAGGAATTCACGGCATTTTCCACAAAGTAAAATCAGATTTTATTTATGGGATGATTAAAAGAAGCATGGCTGAAGCTTGATAAAGGTACATGCACAAGGTTGTATAATGTGGACGTAATGTATTCTAACTCCACAATCAGCTCTCATACCACAAGGAGAAGCAGTAATTATTAATGACTGGAGATTGTGATTATAATGAAGAAATGATTGCTGATGAGTTACAGACTGCAGCCCCTGGAACTTTGCATGTCTTTAATAATAAAAGGTTCTCCACTGTACACTTTGCTAATCGTCAAGTCAGTTGAGACACGGCAGCGTTTAACCTTGAAATATTTGCCTGGCACTCAACCTCATTAGAACTTTTGGTCTTTTCAATCCCGACTACATGAATTCAGTTTTAATGACCCTGCTGCCTTTTTGAGCATTGCACTGAGCCCAACGAGAGACTGTGCTTATGGGAGAGATCCCGCAACATAGGTTAACATTGCCGTTCTGGAGGCTGGTTTTAAAGTTACTATCCTCGGTAAAGTCTTCCGGCTGGATGGGAATAATTAAAGCTTGTCGAATGTAATCCGTGATACCAAGAGACCTATTAAGAGCGCACCAGTCTTTGTAGCTCCTGCAGAGGAAGATTTTCCACTTACCTGACGAGGTCTTCGACCTCCCATTAACTGCTGAGCCGACTTACTCTGGCAAGTGCCAGTTTATCGGCTCTGACACCATTTACAATGAAGACAGATGCAAACCTGCCGGAGTAACCCAGCGGGACAGGCAGCATCTCTGGACAGAAGGAGTGGGGAGACGTTTCAGGTCGAGACCCTTCTTCAGTTCCTTCCCACACCACTTACAATGAGTTTGGCTTTCACAAACATCATAGCACAGTAACAAATGGTAAGGTTCTCATGGGAGTCAGGGGGACAAAAAAAAAAACTACAACCGCAAACCAGCGGTGTTGAAATTAGAATATGGGGTCGGACAAGGGGGAAATGGAGGGTGACTTAGATGCCGCTTCAAGCAAACCAATGGACCTATTGTCACTGTGATGTGCTGCGATTTGAATATTAAACTTCATTCATGACTGATCAGCAATTTTGACAATCTCCCCCAGCAAATTCTCAGTTGCCTCCGCTATTCCCACCGCAGCCACCACGCAGCACACCACCCCAGCCCCACAAACTTGCGGCATGGGAAATTAATTACTTTACAATTCATTCCTGCACACTGGTAATGGAAGGAGAATCGAGCATCAGCCCCTGGGACTCCTCTCCTTCATTCCCATTACCCAGCTATGAACTCATGCCTGTGTCCTACCCTTGATACTGACTGAGCTTAGTCTCCCGTGCAGTCATTTATCA
Source organism: Amblyraja radiata (assembly GCF_010909765.2). Lineage (NCBI taxonomy): Eukaryota > Metazoa > Chordata > Chondrichthyes > Rajiformes > Rajidae > Amblyraja > Amblyraja radiata. The sequence continues at coordinate 9,900,458 of NC_045957.1, forward strand.
CAGACCTTTCAGAAGGGAAGGCACAGGAATTTGAAATACCTTCCTCCTGTCAAGAGGGCTTGTCACATCCTCGAGAAACCTCACGATGGCAAAGCAAAATCTACACCGTCGAAAACCTCGCTAACTGCCACATCGCGATACCTTCATTAGGCACTGGATGATTAGTATCCCCCTTTTGGTTTGATATTCGGCGAGATTGACTGATCATTACATTAAGTAACTGGACAAAAATAAGGCTAACAAAATTGAATACTGACAAATGTAAAATATTAGTCGCGGCACAGTGGCGCAGCGGTGGAGTTGCTGCCTTACAGCGCTTTCAGCGCCAGAGACCCGGGTTCGATCCTGACTACGAGTGCTTGTCTGTACGGAGTTTGTACGTTCTCCCTATGACCGCGTGGGTTTCCTCCGAGTTCTTCGGTTTCCCCCCCAAACACTCCAAAAACGTACAGGTTTGTAGGCTAATTGGCTTTCTATAAATATTAATGGTCCCTAGTGTGTGTAGGATAGTGTTAATATGCGGGGATCGCTGGTCGGTGAGGACTCGGTGGGGCCGAAGGGCCAGTTTCCGTGCTGTATCTCTAAACTAAAAATTAGTCATGCTACGAAAGTGAGAAGCATACAAGTATACAACGACCGGAATCGAACTAAAGCAATCTGATTTAGAAAAACATCTGAAATTCCAGCTGTATATCAGCTTGGTATCAGAATAACATGACCTACTCCTAATTCATAGGGCCATGGTATTAAAACATCATTCCATGATTGTGGTGGGAATATTTTATCAAATATGCAATGGCTGCAGCTTTGCTGGAGGTTATATTTTTCATTTCGGTAACACCACAAAACACTATTCAACAAGAGCATAGTTGCTCCCGACTGCATCCTCAGGGTATATCTGTCTTCTAGTCTATTTGCCTCATTCATCTTGCAAAATGAAAATTGGATATCATGTTTGTCAACAGGTCAGCAGTCATCATATGAGCAATTAATTTTCTATGCAACACTTTGGATGTTCATATGTGCAAAAATGTTGTAGAAAATGAGAAAGGTGTCCCATGACATTATTTCATTTTCCTCCCAAATCCTCCCAATATATTCTTGTACGATCATTTTTCATTACTAAACGCAGATACATTTGCAACAAAATACTTTCACATGTTAAAGGTTACTTGGAATAGAGGAGCGCGTAACCTTGGACCTTAACATTGAATGGCAAACTCTGCAAAGCTAATAGACACTACAGAAGAAATTGGAGGAAAGACTCCTCCTCTTGGCATTTGAGCTCAAATATAACCACCTTGAAAAATTCCGTAATAAGAATCATTAAATGCTGTCAACATGAATAGCAGTCAATGCTGAAAATCTGAAATAAAAACAAAAAACGCTGTAAATACTTCGCAGGTCAGGCAAGATCAGTGGAGAGAGAAACAGAGTTATCTTTTCACATCATTGGTTCAATGGAACTCGGAAGGCTTAATTCAGTTTAGTTTAGAAGTGCAGCATGGAAACAGGCCCTTCGGCCCACCGAATCCGTGCCGACCAGCGATCCCTGCACACTAATGCTAGTTCTAACACACACGAGGGACAATTTACATTTATACAAAGCCAGTTAACCTACAAACCTGTACGTCTTTGGAGTGTGGGAGGAAACCGAAGATCCCAGAGAAAACCCACGCAGATCACGGGGAGAACGTACAAACTCCATACAGACAGCACCCGTAGTCAGGTGCGCCACCGTGCTGCCCATTCTGTCACTCATTTTCTCATCCACTCCCTACAAACTTGGGGGAAATTTACAGATGCCATTTATCGTACAAACCCCCACATCTTCGAGACGTGGGGGGGAAATCAGAGCAACCCCACGCAGTCACAGGTGGACCGTGCAAACTCCACATGGACAGCACCCGAGGTCAGGATCGAACCGGGGCCTCTGCCACTGTGAGGCAGCAGCTCTACCAGTTGTGTCACAGGTCTTGACTATGAATGCGTAATTCTGTTTCTTTGCCCAAAGATGCAGCCTAGCCGACTGAGTATCCCCAACATTTTTCGACCTGCTAGCAACTGCAATATTGATTTATCTAACTTCAAGTAAACCCTTGCATCCCCTCTCTCTCTCCACCCCTCCCCCACTCTAGTCCTTGACTATGTCGTCTTGTTGAGTTTCATTGTCTATAACTCGTTTTCCCCTAGCCCACGGCTAACAATGGCCTGTTTCCTTCATCATCGTTACTTTTTTTGCATATCTTTCATTCATTTGTTCCATCTCTCTCTACATCACCGTCTATATCTCTCCTTTCCCTTTCCCCCGACCCTCAGTCTGAAGAAGGGTCACGACCCGAAACGTCACCTATTCCTTTTCTCCAGAGATGCTGCCTGACCCGCTGAGTTACTCCAGCATTTTGGGTCCCCCTTTTTTGGCCTTGAGTAATAAAACTTACATGGTGACATTAATTATAATAATAATAATAATGGATGGGATTTATATAGCGCCTTTCTAATACTCAAGGTGCTTTACATCGCATTATTCATTCACTCCTCAGTCACACTCGGTGGTGGTAAGCTACTTCTGTAGCCACAGCTGCCCTGGGGCAGACTGACGGAAGCGTGGCTGCCAATCTGCGCCTACGGCCCCTCCGACCACCACCAATCACTCACACACATTCACACACATTCACACACAGGCAAAGGTGGGTGAAGTGTCTTGCCCAAGGACACAACGACAGTATGCACTCCAAGCGGGATTCGAACCGGCTACCTTCCGGTTGCTAGCCGAACACTTAGCCCATTGTGCCATCTGTCGTCCCAAATTATGACATTCAATCACAAAATGTATTTGTTTCGGTGCTTTGCAATGACATCAACTTGGGGGTGGGAGATTGCACGTGGTCTGCCCTGTTTCAACAAATGCAATCAACCCGACGTGCGCAATCAAATAGAACAAGTTGTCCTACAACTTTAGGCTGTGCACGCCATACGCAAGAAGAAGAAGTGAACTTGGAATGGTTAAGTGATTGGGATATCAGAGCCGTATCAGAGCAATGTTTAAGAAGGAACTACAGATGCTGGAAAATCAAAGGTAGACAAAAACGCTGGAGAAACTGAGCGGATATCAGAGCAATGTCTGCTTGCCTCCTCTACACACCACACTTGCTGGAGGCTAAAGTTTAGAAGCTGTACAACTGCCAAATGACAACCCATTGAAAGCGGGGCAAGGAAGGGACCTCTTTTATGTTTCAGCAGCCTTTATTAAACTTTTGATTTTGTCCTGAAACTATTTCTAATCTAGCATCCAATGTTTTATTCTTAATTGAAGTTTATTGGTGTTTTGAGAGTTCGCTCAGCAGCTCTAACTAGTTCAGCGCTTCGGTTCCAACAGCTGCTTTCATTTCAATGTTTTTTTTAAACTAAACTGTTGCGTTTCAGCCAAACGAGCCCACTCAAAATGGGCAAAGTATTTTTACTGGGAGCATTTTTGACGATAACCAAAACAAGATTTTCATTGTATTCTATTTTAAATTTCAGGAAAAAAGCAATGTCACATGTTTGGCCACGGTCTTGTTACTTGACCATGGGACATGGTGATGTCATCTCCCGACATACCATCATCACAAAGAATATCAATGAAAGCCACTTCAACAATACTGGATGTGTTTATTGTGCATGTGTTTGTTGCATCCTTTTAGGTAAGGTTTTCCAAATAACTTTAAAATCTCAAGACAGTTACAGCAGGAATGCTTTCACAAAAGCAGCCGGTCCTTCCTTCCCCCTCGTCAGTTACAAAAAAATACAAATGTTCTTATTCGTCAGGAACTAAAAGCAGAAGTAGGCATATTTTCCTCAACAGAGCTTAGTTGTGTAATAAATATAGAGATTCCATTGTTAAGTGTCACTGTTGGGTAAGACCTTATTGTTAAACATTGTCTTTGGGCAGAAGGTAAGACAAAAGCTGGAGTAACTCAGCGGGACAGGCAACATCTCTGGAGAGAAGGAATGGGTGATGTTTCGGGTCGAGACCCGACTTCTGACAAGTCAGGGGATAAGGGAAACGAGAGATATAGACGATGATGTAGAGAGATAAAGAACAATGAATGAAACATATGCAAAAAAGTAACGAGGATAAAGGAAACGGGCCACTGTTAGCTGTTTGTAGACAAAAAAATGCTGGAGAACTCAGCGAGTGAGGCAGCATCTATGGAGCGAAGGAAATAGGCAACATTTCGGGCCGAAACCCTGCTTCAGACTGATTAGCTTGTTAGCTGTTTGTTTGGTGAAAACAAGAAGTTGGTGCGACTAGGGTGGGGGAGGGATGGAGAGAGAGGGAATGCCGGGGTTACTTGAAATTAGAGAAATCAACATTCATACCTTTGGGCTGTAGGCTGCCCAAGCGAAATACGAGATCTTTGGGTAGCTACATATTGTTAGAAAATTAACGATAGGCTGTAGGAATGAGAAGGTACTCTCTACCTTCCAAGAAGGTGCCCAACCCAGGTGACTATTTGTGTGCTAGCCATAGAAGCAGATCTACAATCACATATTACAATCGCGCCACACTCTTACACTCTACAGAAACATTTCTTATTCCCTTGTCATGTATTTATGCATTGTTATGGCTGGATTGTAATCATGTATTGTCTTTACACTGACTGGACGCCTGCGACGGACGATGACAGCGATGTCAAGATTTGAATCATGGAAGATGGACACGAAGGAAGAAGACGCTGACTGGCAACTAAAGCTTTTCACTGTACCTCGATGCACGTGACAATCAACTAAACTGAACTACACCTACGAGAATGACCAGAAATTCGTCTTTTGATAAGAGTGCCAGCCCTGTCAGTGCAGCCCCAGAAATAAAAGGATAAAGAGAAGGCTGAAACAGAGGGTAGATTAACACAAGTTCAAGCACTCACTGTCTGATGTAATCAATGAGGATAGGGATGAGTCAGAGTATAGAAGAGAGATCGAGCAACTGTCCATATGGTGCCAGCGCAATAACCTGGCCCTCAACACCAACAAAACCAAGGAACTGATTGTGGACTTTGGAAGCAGTAGGAGGGGGACCCACAGCCCCATTTATATCAACGGGTCGATGGTTGAAAGGGTCAAGAACTTCAAATTCCTGGGCGTGCACATCTCTGAAGATCTTTCCTGGTCCGAGAACACTAATGCAATTATCAAGAAAGCTCATCAGCGCCTCTACTTCCTGAGAAGATTACGGAGAGTCAGTTTGTCAAGGAAGACTCTCTCTAACTTCTACAGGTACACAGTAGAGAGCATGCTGACCAGTTGCATCGTGGCTTGGTTCGGCAGTTTGAGCGCCCTGGAGAGGAAAAGACTACAAAAAGTAGTAAACACTGCCCAGTCCATCATCGGCTCTGACCTTCCTTCCATTGAGGGGATTTATCGCATTCACTGCCTCAAAAAGGCTGGCAGTATCATCAAAGACCCACACCATCCTGGCCACACACTCATCTCCCTGCTACCTTCAGGTAGAAGGTACAGGAGCCTGAAGACTGCAACAACCAGGTTCAGGAATAGCTACTTCCCCACAGCCATCAGGCTATTAAACCTGGCTCAGACAAAACTCTGAACATTAATAACCCATTTTCTGTTATTTGCACTTTATCAGTTTATTTATTCATGTGTGTATATATTTATATGATGGTATATGGACACACTTATCTGTTTTGTAGTAAATGCCTACTATGTTCTGTGTGCTGAAGCAAAGCAAGAATTTCATTGTCCTATACAGGGACACATGAGAATAAACTCACTTGAACTTGAACTTGAACTCAATGATCCTCTATTGATCACTGTTCATGTTAACTGAATGTTCCCCTGCTTGCTCAGTTACCATGTGTTGTATGCAGTGATGCAGGCTGCATTCCAGGTCATTCTGATCAGTCTGAAGAAGGGTTTCGGCCCGAAACGTTGCCTATTTCCTTCGCTCCATAGATGCTGCTTCACCCCCTGAGTTTCTCCAGCACTTTTGTCTACCTTCTAGGTCATAACGTTTGTTTCTAATTGATCAATTTAGATTTGCAGCTCTTTGTGTATTTATTTAGCGAATGCAAAGTCCTTTAGCCAAGCAGTTGCCTCTTGATCTGCTGTATGAAGGGTGACAAGTCCTCCTTTGAGTCTTTGTTGAGGGCATGCTTCAATGATGTGTTGCATTGTTTGCTGCTCTCCACAAGCACACCATGGGGTTGGACTGCTGCCCCATTTGTGAAGGCTGGCCAAGCAGGGGCACATGATGGAATGATTAAAGCAAGAGGTGACAATACAGCACAGAGTCGAGCCAACAGTTTTTAATGTTCAGGAAGGAACTGCAGATGCTGGTTTACACCGAAGATAAGAATGTCATTGTCCTATCTGGGACATATGACAATAAAACACTATTGACTCACTTGAGACACAAAATGCTGGAGTGACTCAGCGGGACAGGCAGCATCTCTGGAGAGAAGGAATGGGTGACGTTTTGGGTCGAGGCCCTTCTTCAGAGCAGGGGCGGAAATCCCGGGGGGGATGGGGGGGACTCGTCCCCCTCCATGTTTTGAGAGGTGGGGGACGATTCCCCCCCCCCCCTCCATGTTTTGTAATCCGTATATCAAAACTCGGTGAAAAAAAAACTATTAAAAATCTCCGCTTTCCGCGTGACAGTGGGGGTGTGACTGATGATCGAGGGCGCCGATTGGACAAGAGAGACATCGGTCAGCAGGCAGTGGGGGGGGGACCATGATGATTCAGCGCATGATTGGAGGAGGGAGGTGTGGTCAGAGGCGGGTGGGACTGAGGATAGAGTGCAGTGATTGGAGGAGGGAGACATCCATGGAGCAAAGATCATAGAGTGGAGTTTGAATCGGCCTGTTCGCGGGGCTTTTCATCGCCCGGCCCAGCCGGTTGTGGGATCGTCCATCGCCCCGCGGTCAAATTGCTGCGTCGAGGCGATCGCTGCTCCCGATGTTGAAGCCCCCGCGAACGGGACGATTAATGCCCCACGATTCGGGGCGGACAAAGCTGCTGTTGCTGGAGTTCGGAGTCGGTCACCAACCAGGTCAGCTCCCGATGTTACCGTCCACAGGGCGCAAGGCCGAAGCCTCGCGTGTGTGCGTGTGTGCGTGTGTACGCATGCTCGCGCACGGCCGAGTCAATCTGAGAGTCAGGAGAGAGGGAGTCTAGAGATATGGAAGGGTAAGGTGTGAAAACGAGAGATCAATGAAGGTGATGATAAGGAAATGTAGAACGGTCCATGTTAGCCAAGGGGAAGCTGACAACGAGGCATTCAATCAGTAATATTTAGTCATATTTAATCAGGAGGACAGTATTTTAAAATTAATTTGACAATCAAATGACCTCTTACTTCTGCAAACCAATAGGGAAATCTTTAGTCCTTTACACTTTTCATTCAGCTCACCACAAGTAAGGATGGCAGGTGCTGTCTCATGGAGATTTGTTGCAGGCCAGCACCAGATTTGACCTGAAGTTAGTCAAATTGCAGTGGTTTCGTTTTAGCACCGATTCAATTACACTCGGGTCAGCGCATTCACGGCTTGGACGAAATGTGAGCATCTGTCCTCAGGACTGAGGATCTGGTAGGGTTGGATTCCAGAGGCTGCAGAGGACAGGTGATAGACACAAAATGCCAGAGTAATTCAGTGGGACATGGGCACCATCTCTGGAGAGAAGGAATGGGTGACGTTTCGGGCAGAGACCCTTCTTCAGACGGGAACTCTCGACCCGAATCGTCACCCATTCCTTCGCTCCAGATATGCTGCCTGCTCCGCTGAGTTACTCCGGCATTTTGTGCCTATCTTCGTTTTAAACCAGCATCTGCAGTTCCTTCCTACACAGAGGGTAGGTGATGATGTACCCCATGGCTGTTATTGCTTTGACATAAGTGGGAGAAAATGTAGGTAGTGGGTTCCAAAATATATCATGCTAATTGAATCGAACCAGTCACTGAATAGTAATTAGCATCGCTCGAAATCAAGAGGGGCACATATGTCCGAGTGTCTGAAGAGGGGTCTTGACCCGAAACATCACCAAATTCCTTCTCTCCAGAGATGCTGCCTTCCCCGCTGAGTTATGCCAGCATTTTGTGCCTATCTTCGGTTTAAACCAGCATCTGCAGTTCCTTCCCACACATATGTCACACTGTTCCTTTTATACCTAAAAGTCTACAATATGATCTGACAAGTGAATTGGATGAACCAACTGTCCCAGCTAAAGCCCTGAATATGGCCTTTAATGAATTGTAAATAATTCCCATAGGCAAGTGAACCTTCTCATTCCAATAGCCTTTGGTTTATTTTAAGGTCATAAGGTCACGTGATAGGAGTAGAATTAGGCCATTCGGCCCATCAAGTCTACTCCGCCATTCAATCATGACTGATCTATCTCTCTCCCCACTAACCTCATTCTCCTGCCTTCTCACCATAATCCCTGACACCCGTAATGATCAAGAATCTATCTATCTCTGCCTTAAAAATATCCGCTGACTTGCCCTCCACAGCCTTCTGCGGCAAAGAATTCCACAGATTCACCAGCCTCTGACTGAAGATCATTCTAACTCTCCGTAGCTGCCCAAAGGCACTTTCACACTAAGATCTTACCTATCAGTGACAGTTACTCAATGGTGTCACTAGTGAATGCAGTCATGAAAAAACCTCTTCCCGTTTCCTCTAAGATTAACACAGAGTAATTTGCAGAGTAGGTCTGCCAATGTTAAAAGCAAATGGAAAGCAATAAAGAAAAATAAGAATGCATTAACAGGGGGAGCCATTGGAAGATGCTTGCCCACCCCACTTGCGCTAATGAATTATGATCGAGCTGAGAGTCTCCCATCTCTTCCATAAAACCCACCTTTGCTGTAAATTTAAACTCCATTTCAAAAGGTGGGGTCTGTGGGGGATTGACTTTGGTTGCACTGACTCACTGACATGTATGAGTTATCTCAGACATTAGATCAGAATTGACAGCAAGGGGCCGCATGTGGCCCAATCTGCAATATCCTTGCTGAATATTCATGAATGAAACATAGAAACATGGAAAAATAGGTGCAGGAGTAGGCCATTCGGCCCTTCGAGCCAGCACGGCCATTCAATATGATCATGGCTGATCATCTAAAATCACTACTACCCTATTCCTGCCTTTTCCCCCATATCCCTCGATTCCTTCAGCCCCGAGAGCAAAATCTAACTCCCTCTTGATGAGACTTGGCGAATTTTGCAGAGCAGGTCATTCATTTCCTTTGCCTAATCTTTACGTTAATACAGCATTTTAGCAAACCATGACCAGACTGCTTCGGTGCAATGGAACCAGCAGCACATGTGGCCTCAGCGCTTTGAACATCTGAATGCTGCCGCACTGTTTGTAAGAAGCGTGGCCTGCTCTGCTTGGAACCGTACATCAAATGGAATATTTCATGATGTGCAGAGCGGGAATAGGAGTCGGTGGGGAA